>NC_083716.1:203694762-204024762 GCF_028564815.1 Eubalaena glacialis
GTGTCAAGGTATTATTTTTAATATTAAAAAAATTCTTCTGCGTTACTGTTTTGCAGATTTTTCAGTGGGAACAAAAACTTTTATCTGGAAATAAACTTTGATCAGAAAAAATAGTGTTTTTAATGTGTATTTAGCTTTTAATTTAAAAACATTTAGTGTTATTAATGCCATTTAGTTTTTAATTTCACATCCTATCCCTTTCTTTCTTTCTCCCTTCCTTTCTTCCCCTCTTCCTTTATTCCTTCCTTCATTTTTTGACTCAACAAATATTTACTGAAGTGTTTACTATGTATACCAAGAACCGTGCTAAGCACATACTCATTTAAGAAAATTGTCAGTGTTCAAATTTTTCTTAAAGCATTTGTTTTTTTCAAAAAGCTTTGGTAAGCTTTTTCCCACTGTATTCTCTTATTTCCTCAAAAAGAATCTAAGACCTAATTAAATACTATGATGACAATTTATGGGAACTAAACTTCAAGTTATATTAACACATTTTAAAAACACTATCTTAAAGACTACTCCAGAGTTGTCTGTATATTAGAAAACTTTGCCTGGATCCCAAGGCACAAGATCTGAAATCATTTTAAGGGGCAACTCATCCTCCTTAGAACAGAGTAGAGAACTGTTCACACATTTAATTAGTCAACGCTAACCAGGATGCATTTTTAAAGGATTGAGGTTCAACTCTAGGGAATTTAACTTGATTACAAGATAGGTCAAAAACATGGCAATATAGTAGGAAGTTAGCTTAAAATCTCCCTCATTAGAGATTGTCAGGGGAGAAATAGTATTTTCCTTGCAATGTTTATGTAATCTTGACTGCAAAAGATTATTTCCTTTCCATCATTCTTCTCTGTGACCTCATCTATGACTTACAATTGAACAGTGTTTAAGAATGCATGGATAGCTGCCGTTTAACAGAATTTAGCAAACTAAGGAACTTGAAAATCTTTGTGAAGAATGATTAAGCTCTGCACCTTTTTCTATGCATGGGTTTTTTTTTTCCCACACCAAGCAAGTCTCCTCCGACATCTACAAGTCAACTCAGTTCTGACACTGGAGACGGTGGCAGATCCCCCAGGTTAAAGGCTCAGTCCCACAGCACTGCCTTCCCACCACCCCACTTCAGATACCAATGGCAAGTCCAGGTTGTTACCTGTACTTCTGACCAAACTGCTACAGATCGGAAATTCCATTGACCCCCTCATTGGGTTAGATTAATCTACTAGAGTGGCTCACAGAACTCAGAGAGACACTTCACTTACTAGATCACCAATGTATTATCAAAGGATATAACTCAGGAACAGCCAGATGGAAGAGATGCATGGGTCAGGGAATGGGAAAAGGACATGGAGATTCCATGCTCTCTCTCAGCCATTCTCTCTGAATCTCCACCTGTTCACCAACCCAGAAACTCTCTGAACCCTGGTCCCTTGAGTTTTTATGGAGACTTCATTACACAGCCATGGTTGATTAAATCGTTGGCCACTGGCAATTGATTCAACCTCCAGCCCCTCTCCCTTCTGGGGGGGTCTTGGGGGTGAGACTGAAAGTTCCAACCCTCTAATCACTTGGTTGCTTCTCCCAACAACCAGCCCCCATCCTTAGATTCAGTCCAAAAATTACCTCATTAACATAACAGAATACACCACTGTAACTCTCTTTACTTAGGAAATTCCAAGGGTTTTAGGAGCTCTGTGCCAGAGATGGGGATGAAGACCAAATATATATTTCTTATTATAAATCACAATATCACAATGATATAAAATAAATATCAACTGTTTTTCTGTCTTTCAATTAACAACATAGTTTTCTCACCAAGATGGTTGAATTGAAAGAACAACTTGATCTGTTTATTGAAAACCAGGACGTGAGCAGGTAGAAGGCAAGTGACTTCACCTCTCTGCCCCTCAGTCTCCACATCAACGTCACGAAGATAATACTATCTATATGCCATAGGTGTGGAGAATATGAAAGGGGATGACCTGTTAGTCACCTTCTCAATGTATAACGCAATGTCACTGGCCTTTCTTCACATGGTCAAACCTCTATTCAGACTGTGGCAATGGCAAAGTTTGGATTTACCAGGTCAGACCAACTAAAAAATTACATTTAGGGAATAATGCATAGGAAACATCAAGGACCAGGAGAAGGGACCAACGAATGAATTACTGAGCCTCACTTGTGAAGAAACGAGATTATTAACAATAAGCAATGTCAAGAAAATTAATAGTCCCAAACTTACCACTGAGGGCACTTGGACCTGTTGAAAACAGTGCCTCTGTATCATGTGCCAATTTTAAATCAAACAATTTTGCAATTTTGTTTGTGTTTAGGTGGAACATTGATAACAAACGCTGATGGAACGTGGGCTGAGCCCAAACGGGCTGCGGAAAATGCTTGTAAGCTTGGATGCTAGAAATCCCAAAGGGAGGAAAGAAATCAAAGGCAGAAAAGGTCCTCTGCCTGATCTGCCTTTTGCCTGAGGAAACTGGAAATATTTGGCATCTCAAAGCCACCCACCCACCTGTGCCTTTAGTCCACACCATGAACAACCATGAAATAGCAGCTTATTTACTATTCGACTTCTTACACAGAAGGTGCTGAAACCATGAACTGCTTTGCGCTCAGTTTAGACTCTTGCTTCTTTGTTTTCTGAGTGACAGTTGGGAGACAGATGCAGTTCTTACAAAGAGGGCTGTCTTTATAAACAAAAACAAAAATAGAAGGATACATTCTTCTGCCCCAAAAAACTGCTCTGAGTCCTAAGTTGGGAAAGGAGTAAATGTATGAAAGAATGTGTTAGCATTATAACAGATTTGAACTCTAAATAGCTAATTTGGGCCCATACACATTATCTAGCAAAATGATAAAGAAAGTGATAGCAAAACAATCAAAGTATTTCAAAGGCATTTGAGACAGTGGGGCAGAAAGATTTCTTGTTCCCATCCAAATGGATTAAGATAGGAAAGAGATGGTGATAACTTGTCTGTGTTCTGGGAAGCACATGCCATACCCATGGTCCTTCAAGATACAGTTTTGATGAACCTTGAAAATGCCCTTGTTCAGTGGGAGATGGAGAAGTAGCCCTTGGCTTCTTACCTCCAAGTGCCTTTTGTTGCATGGGCTAGGAACAAGAACGCTTGAATTTTAATCTCTTGATGAAATGAAGTCCATCCATTTTACATTTGTGGTTTTAAATATGGAATGATCTGAAGTGGCATTGCCTTGTTATTCAGAAATGCTGTGCTGGACACTTACTTTGATTTCATTATAATACAGCTACCAGGAAAACAATTCCTGGTAGGTTTCCTCTCCCCAACTACTCTGGATCCCAGCAATTTTTTTTTTCAGATAAAATGAAGACCAATATGTTTTTTTCCTACATCCATTTCAGTATGTTACATTTTAAAAAATAATTAATGATATCGTTGTAATTGTATACTTTTCTGTTAAAACAGGATATGTATAGTCACTGCTTAGCATGTCCAGTGAATTATAGCTTATTTGGGATCTATTTTAAATATAAAGATCATGAATAAAAAGCTAGTTAAATCATTTCCAAGTGAACAAAATTTAGTGTGTATGGTATCTAGCAAAATATATATATTTTTAAGTAATAAGAGGAAATGACTATTGAAACTGCCATCATCTTTTACAATAAATACTGTTTTTCTTGAAGGCTGTCATACAATGAAGTTAAGTATTTAAATTGAAATGTCACTGTTAATTGATGGAGTCCTCTGATACTGCTTAAGAGTTTTGATTTTAAGGAAGAATCTGTGAGCATGAAATGAATAGGTTTAAGAGGTAGATATACTGCTATTATTTCATAATTATATAGATATAAAAATATATGTATATATGGCATAATATAAAAAATATTTGTATAATGCATATGGTATCCTATATAATATAGAATGTATAACAAAATATATAACACAATATAATGTTAAATGTTTGGTAGATCATATAATTAACTATAAATTACCATCTAGTTAATGTTATATAATAACAGTCTTGGAATATTTTGAGAGTGTGTTAGTAACACTAAGCCATGACAAGAGCCTACCATAGTAATAATTATATGTAGAGTCATCTGTGTTGCTTAATTATCAAGTAGAAAATGCTAATTAAATGGTATCATTCATCAAAAGAGAAAGAAATGTACACTGACTGATTTTAGGAGTCCTTAGCATTTCAGAGTGCCAGGAGCTCTTGACTTCATACTAAACATCTATGCTGGCTGAAAGGTAAATAGCTTTGAATCTTTACCCTTTTGTGTTTTATAAAAGGAATAAATGGCCTAAAAGTATTGAACTTCCCCAAGTCATTTCCTTACCAACTTTTTCTATGGGTTAGAAATATATGAGCTCCAAAGCCAGGTGCTCTCCTAATAAATAATTCTCTTCACTTTCAGAAATAATAGAGAGTAAACGTGCCAGAGTACTGGTATTCAAAGTAGCTACCACCTAACACTAAAACAATACTCCATTTTCACGTTGCTGTTTCCTGGGAAAGCAAAGTGCTTTTGCGTGTGACCCGTACCAAGATGCACCACACCACGTGCTCAAGGAAAGTCCTGATGCGAATGAGCTAAACAATTTCACTTCCCCCCAACCTGTTTGCTCCGAGTCATAGAACAGCTGACATGAGTTGAAAAATGAACACCTTAATGAGTTGATCGAGTTCAGTGTATCCAAAAGGCTGTGTGTGAGATGCGGTACCAGAAAGTTCGTCTGCATCTCAGCCCTGCGGAGCTTGCGATGTGGCTTGTCACAGAGTTTCTTTTAGCTTCTGTGATTGCTCGCTCCACATGCTGCCATTTACAGTACACGGTATACAGTAAATCTATTTTTTGTCAAGATGGGCTGGGTTTTCACAGCTCTGCACATGACATCCAGTCACTCTTCTTGGCTCTTAATGCTTAACATGGTGTAGTCTTGATTTTTGGCTGATTGCCTCCAATATGTTCAATTTTGGATGATTTTTAGTTAGGTTTGTGAAATGATGCCCTAGAAATGTGAAAAATGTATAGGTTTCCTTAAAGGGCTTGCAGGCATCAGTCTGCTTCTCTGGGCATCATTTTGGAACTGTAATATTTTCTCAAGCATTTGTGACGTGCCCTCAGTGGGCATTGGAGAACATTCAGGAGGCAGATAAAAGGAGGCTGAGGAAACATGAGCGTCTGTCTCTGGGGAGTGGAATTAGGAGTTGAGGTGGATAGACGCTCACTTTTCATTATGCAGTTTATCTGTTTGCACCATTTTTCTTTTAACCTAGTAAGTGTCCCATTTTGACAATTAAAAAGTTTAATTAAGAGAAAGGAATAAATATTTCCAATGCTATTGTCATTGTTAAAATCACCTTCTGCCTGTCGCTCATGTTTTTATAGCACTAAGTTCTATAAACACAAATCCCAGTGAATTATACTGTGTCTCTTCCTGAGCTTTAACTGGCCAATCTCATTTCTCAACAGTTTTGCTATTTCCACATGGACATTGTGTTTTTAGTTCCCACCTCCCATCCCCACGGTTTCCTTCAACTGCAGGACTACTTCTTTCTGATATGTAAAATGTGTTATCGTTGCATTATTGATGCAGTTTGGGGTTATCTGAATTGCCCAGGATAATGTTGCAGGAAGCACTCCTGACCAAATGCCTTCTAGAACTTACTTGACAGAAGCTTAGGTCAACTGGTTATGAATCTGCATTATCGAGGCTACCATGTCGCTAAATAAAGTAACCAGTGGCTTAGTCAAAGATGAAATATGAGTGGGAATCCCAACTGATTTATAGAAAATTTTATGTTTTAATTTTTTTAATATTTAAAACTATCACATATAAAAACTGTCTGCAAGAAACCAGAGAATAAGCATGAAATTCAGTATTTAATACTGGATCTCTTTTCTCCACCATGTTTCCATTTTTATTTGATTTGTATTTGAATATTTGTGAGGAAAGTGTGCATACAAATGCAGTTTCTCTTTTCCTTTTCCTGAGTCATATGATGTTAACAGATAAAGATATAGATCCAAGTAATAAGAAGAGGATGCTGATACATGTGGCAAAAGTTACATAAATTATGAACCCTAAGTTGACTATTTTTAATGGACCTAAATAAAATAAATCCTCTAATTAAAAAAATAGATGGCTAATCATATTTCAATTTGGGGGGAGTTCTATGCCTAACCAGTTTACCAGAGAACGTGAAATGGAGTGGGCAGAGAAAGGGAAGGGACTCTGGGTTCCAGCCTTAACTGCCTTGGGGAATCTGCTAATCTCTTCACCTGAGTGATTAAGGGGTTGGACTGGGTGATATTTCATGTTCCTTCTAATTCTAAATTCTACAAGAAAATCAGCCTGCCACAGCTGGAGGCTCTCTGCCTCTCACTACACAGTGCCTAATACAGTGGTGCTTAATAAATGTGCATCAGAAGAGTAAACAAAGGACAAGGTAACAAGAGAGAATGAACCTCAACTACACTGTAAATAACGGATCCACAAGGTTATGAATGCCCCACTAAGAAGATTAGACAAAATCCCACCATGACAAACTCTTAGGCACAGTTGCACTGTCAGCATGTGCAAACACACACACACACACACACCCACACACACACACACACACACACCCCCCCTTTGTGAGGATTCATCAAGGCCTTTACCCTCAGTGAAAATCTATAGGATGTGTGCTACAGACGGAAGTACAAATTGACTTGGAGATTTCTTTAAAACCGGTTAAACTCACAAAATTGTTTAGACCAATATATTTGTCAATCACTCAGTAACTGAAAAGTAGAAACTGTGGTTGTGAAGAGTTATATATGCAGCCATTCAATTAACCGAGTTCCCTGCGTCTGAGAAAAACTGAGATCCAGACAAGTTTCACAGATCCTTCTCGGATCATCTGAATAGTTAATCTAGACTTTTAAATTGCAGAACTATGCTAGTAATCACAGCAATAAGCATTTTATTTGCATTTACCAAATATGTGCCAGGCATGATAGTAAGTGTTCTACATACATTTGCACTTAAGAGGTAGACACGGTGATTTAGGTCCACTTTACAGATGAGTGAACAGAGGCTTCACACTTACTCATTCAACAGATCTTTATTGAATGACTGCTATGTTACAGGATCTGTGCTGGGTGCTGAATTCATGGTGATGAATCAGTCTGAGAGAGATCTTGGTCAGGCCTGCCCTGTTCAGTCCCTACTGGGCCAAGTCATGAAGAAGATAAATCAGTGCACAGGAACCTGAACTGGTCAGTCCTGGGTGATTGCAGTGCACCTGTGCATGCATGAAGGATAGTGGCTATTAGTTTACTTGTGAATAATGTAATGCAGAATAAAGTTATACCTGAAATATGACGGTTAGATTCAAACATATGAGGTTAGATGCAAATACAAGGGGTGATTTTGACACTGTTCCAGGATGAGGTGGCAAGGAATACAGGAGCGTTGATTAGTGTCTTTGCACAATGTGATGGTGGTGTCACCTCATTTAGCTTAACCACCACAACCCCTAGATTGTCTCATGAAGGAACTCGGAGAGATCCGAGAATCACACTCATCCAACTTGATGTTACCTCCTGTCCTTGTTTTTTTTCCAAGCCTGATGCAGTGAAGTGTAATTTGCACCAAATCTATGTGTCTGAGTGTTCTTCTCAATTCTCAAATCCAAGTTCCTGTTGAGCCAACCCATTCCCTGATCTCAGAGAGCTTACAGTCTTTCAGGGAAGATAGATGGTTAAAAACAGTCAACAAAATCAAAACCCTACAAAAGGCAAAACTACAGTGATAGAAAGCAGAGGATAGGAAATGACTGTAAATGGGCACAAAGAAATCATCTGGAGTGATGGAAATGTTCTATATCCTGATGGTCGTGGTGGCCGTGAGACTCAATACATTTGTCAAAATGTACGAGGATGTACACTTAAAATTGTTGAATTTTATTGTAAAGAAGTTATATTCCAGTAAAGCTGGTAAAACATTGCCACAAACTTTGTAATTTTAATATTATTTTAAATAAAAAATATTTCAGACTCATAATTTGTTACAATTTATATATACCTGTATGTCTATCTATATACATACAAATATACATGTATACAGTGTTAAACAAATATATATGACAAATAAAAATATGAGTATGTACATATACATGTGTGTACATATTTTAAGACATTTCTAATTTGTTTTAAATTATATATAATTGTATGTACATATGTACATACATATGTATGTATATGTACATATGTATATCATATTTTTTTGAAGTGAAATGTAAAACTAGAATTTAGGAGGTCTTGAAGAAAGTCCTCCCTCAGATTTAATGTGAGAAATAAATCCAAAGTGTATTATTCTTGAGAATAGTCAAAAATTCCTTACACTTTTCTTCACTGAGTACTAAAATCATTTAGGGCAAGTTTACTAGACTGACATCGAAAACTGATGAGGGTCCAGCTGTCATAGTATATTACTTATTAAATTATTTACATATAGTTGAAAAAGCAAATAAACAAATCAGACCATAATGATAAATTTTGGTAAATGCTTTGAAACAGAGATATCAGAGTGCTAGGAAAAGTCAGGCGAAAGGAACTGATGATTTATTTTTTAAAAATAGCAAATCATTTTCAGTACTAATGTCTACTGACTTAGTAAAAATAAGTTCTAAAACGGAAAAAAATATAAAGTTATAAAGCAAGGGTTTAGAAGTAAACTAGTTTTCCCATGGAAACTTCAGAAGGCTTGGATGTTCTTAACTTGCTTAGAGTTGACTTCCCATAAAGATGCTGCTCAGAATGGTTTTTTTTTTTTTTTCTTGGTAAGTTTCCTTTTTACTACATCTCTTTAACTGGTTATCTCCAGACCAGGAACAAACGGACCACTAAGGCTAATACTCATAATTGCGCATATTTTTTGCTAGTATCTTTGTTTCTTTTTATAAAAGCAATCATGTCAGGTATTAAATTATGTTAAAAGAGTTTCCACATTTAACATAATGTGCTAATAACTATCACACACTTGCCTGAAAAGATGGTAAGGATATGAACACTCTGGCCTCATTAGACAGAGACTATTACTGAGGAGGAGACAAGCGCCAATGTCTCATTAAAGGGTTACATACTGTGAAACAGAACAAGGTAATACTGTGTGATTTTTATATAGAAAAACATTATAGGGTAAAAACATTGACATGTTCAGTTAAAAATAATCCTTCAAAAGGCCAAAGTTAACAGTTAAAACCATTTTTTTAATCTAGAAATTGGCAAAAGGTTTATCTAAAATGTTTATATTTTTGCCACTCCATAAATCAAAATTAGTTTTCCATTAAAAAAACTGGATCAGAGATGATGATCTTCTTGCCAATTTTTAGCTAAATGCAAATGGAAACATCTGAGATTTTAAACTGAAAACTGAAGTTTATAGATATATGGTAAAACTACTGCCTGTGAGTGTTACATTGTGAGATCTGAGTAGCGTATGAGGTTATGAATTAACAATAATTTCAGATACATTAATTTCTTTATGTTAAACTTATAAACACAAAAGTAAAGCCTAGATTTGTTATTAATGTGTTTATTATATTATTTATGCCCTTTAATCTTGATGGAATGATAGTGTAACTTCTACTGATTCTTCAAGTTTCAACTCAAAACTTTTTCCGGACTCCCAAAACAAGGCCAGGTGCTGGTTGTCTGCTCTTCATAGTAGCACCATGTGTCTTCCCTTTGTAGGTCTTGAATTTTTACCTGCCCTTGTGTTACCATTTGATGAACAAGCCTGTAAGCTACACAAGAGATCACATGTGGTTTTTACTCATCATTTCATCCCTAGCCCCTAATACAACGCCCAGTGCCTACTGGACATTTAACAAACATTTATTCAATGAATTAAATCTGATTGCCACAGAGTGATTTCTATGACTTTTTTTTCAAAATATGACCACTGATTTATTAATGACTCTATCAACATTAGGTTTTCTCTTCTGTATTTCCCAAGTGTTATCTGCCTTAAATGTCCCAAACCAGCAAATTGCACCTTGTGCCTCAGGCTACTGGTTTTGTTTCTCCCTTCTCTGCTTTCCACGCCCTTTCCCCAGCCTGTGAATGTGACTGTGGACAAGGAAGCGCTGAGGTATTAGCCCTTCTGCCCCTATTACAGTGCACGGCGTTATTTCCACCGGGACTCCACTATCAGAATCCTCTCTCCTACCTCTAGCGAAGGTGCCAAAATTTCTGGAAGAGAAAATACAGCTCTTCCTCCCCAAAACAATTTTGAGATTTTGGAATTCTAACGACATGGCAGGAGAGCATGATATAAAATGTTTTTGTTTTTCGAGAAACTCTGTACTTATTAAAATGAAGTAGCTTCAGATCACCCTGATCAAGATTTACTAAGGTCTATGCAAGCTGCAAATGACTTTCAGAATATAGATGATCTTCGGGCTTTAATGAATTGGTCCCAGAATTCTACTGACATCCTTTCAGTTAAAACCATTAAGTCAGAAGATGCAGTGTGTATTTACACGACAGGGCGTAACCAGACTGCGGATGTATAACATAGATCACCAGGTACTAGTGTTTTGATGGTCAAAGCACATTTGATGATGTGGAAAGTCAATAAACATAGAAGAGATTATTGGCAACAGTGTAACAACAGTTAGATTCTGCTCTTTTCCCCTGGGACAGAGACTAACGTGGAAACCAAAATATAGCTTTACCTTGGGTCATAAAGACAAAGACAGCAATAGAAAAGATTCATTCTTGATGATCGATTTCATTTACCCAATGTGGGCCCATTGTGGGAAAAGGAATGATTTTTACCAAAAGACAAACTTTGAACAAATGAGCTCATTTCCATCATGTTGACAAGTCTTAAGTCATGAGATATGCTGAAATACGCATCCCAAAGCTCCATTATAGAATCATTAAGCTGATTTCTTCATCAAAATATATATTTTTTTCTTTTTAAATTTTAAAGGAGAAGACAGGTGGTTAAAGACTAATGCATTTTAAAAGAACTGATGGGATCTAGCCAGCTCCCTTCTTGTCACACAACTCTTTGAATGATTAGGGGTACTGACTGCCAAATGTGTTTAAAAACTCATTTGAAATGAAGAAAAGACTCAGAAATAAACAAAAAGGGGAGGGTGGAAGGGGACATTTTAATTTTACATTTTTTTCTTGCTTTATTTTAAGAGGAGAAGTGAAACTGTTCTTTTATTTAAAAATGGCAAAATTGTATTGAGATAAGCTGAACACTTACATTTTAATTCTAAAATCTGAAGAAATTTTTAGCTGTCACTATTGACCCACAGATATGAAGTTAGCAGAAGAGTCAGTGATGTGATTTTAACATTTTAATATTATAAAACTGCTTTCTTACAGATTTCTACTTAGATGTCTGCAAAAGCAATAGCCCTGTAATTAAAGTATGCAAACAAAGTATGATAACACTGAAGTATCAAGAAAACAATACCTTTATATGCTTAAATGTATAAATTACATGCATCAAATATGTCTGATTTGAAATGCAGGATATAAACATGCCAGTGTAAAGTTGCGTTTACATGTATATATATATAAAACACATAATATATATGTTATAGATGTGTGTGGAAACACATAGTTTAAAAGGCACATGTGTCTTTTCCAGTATTTTTACTGTCCATTCAATAACTGTCCTTCCAGCCCAGAAGAAAAAGAAATATTTTCAAGACAAGCTAGAAAATATTTGAAAATGGATGAAATCCTGAGTTTTCCAACAAGGTAGAAGAAATGTTGATAGTATGTAAAGGGTATTTTAGAATGTACTTGAATATTTATTATTGCTGTAAGTGTAGGGAAACACATGCCCATGGGTTGAGGTCAAGAATGTTCTTAGTGCCCCAGTGCATAGGACCCATATCTGTCTTGGCCCATTTGAACTGTGGCACTCCTTAAAAAATAAGGACATGCTCTGTAATTACCAGTCTGCCTGGGCATGTACATAAAGAGAGCTGACAAATGATAAAGGAAATTGGAAAGGTTGAGAGGATGAAGTCAATAATAGATTTATCTCCAGACATTTAGCACTTGAAGTGCATCTGTTATACAATATGTAGACATATTTTACAGCAAATTTGGAGATACTGTGAGCCCACTGGGAAGGGACAATATCTAATTTTATATTCTATATAATTCTGAGCATAACTTTGGTGCTTAATCAGTAAGAGGAGGAGGTACCCCCCTGTGCTTACAAAAGGAGAAATGCATGAAAAGGATATGGGGACATAACCTGGGGTTCTGTATGCAGTAGCAGTGTGGAAGAATGGTGCAAAATAAGAGCAAAGCCAAATGCAAAATAAGAGAACTATATTTTATGTACAACATGAGAAAATTGTAGTCTGAAGTTTTTTCAATCATTAAAAGACAAAATTTCTATTTTTTCCCAAACTCAAACAAAGTTATTGCAAGTTCTAATTCTAAAAAAGTACAAAAGTTCAGTAATAAATTGAAAACAATTTTTAACTAGCTTTCATTGTAATGCATTTAGGAAACAATTTCATGCCTGCTTGAACATTATTTTCCCCCAAAGAATTTGTCTTGTTCTTTCAAAAAATTTATTTTACTTCATGAATTCTGTAAATACTATTAATCATAGATATTGTAAAGTATTGGCTTTTATATTTCTAGTATTTAAAATAATATGGCCTCATAATATGAGTGGAAAAGAAACAAATTATGCCTATTTATTTATGTAAATGTGATATGTATGTATAATTGAAAATTCTATTTTACTATTCATGTTTTTCTCTTCATCTATCTATCTTCTTTCCTCTACCATGCATATATGGAAAAACACACATGTCTTAAGGCTTTAATTTTGCTTAATTTTGTGTAAATTTGTCCAGTGTAGTTAAAAATCATGAAAAAAGATAATATTTTAAATAGTACTTTAAAATATTCTTGCATCATGGCTTATTGCCTAAGAAAGGAAAAAATACGCTTTGGCCCTGTTGTTACTTCTTCTATAGTACATGATGCTAAATCAGTCAATTTGGCTAAAATATGTTTGCCCAAAGGAATTACTTATGGCCTTTTAACTGAAACAGGCAGTTGGCTTTTGCCCTGCCATCTCCACACACACTTAATTTTGTAGCCACTGTGTGAATTTCTAAAGTCTCTGTTTCAGTTTTCAATTAAAATGAATTATGTCCCTTAGTTGTTGGAGAAGGTTATTTGACCAGTATGAAGAGGGCTTGGTACCCGGATCCTTGCTGTGGGAGGGTTTTCTGCTGTTACTGAGAAGCCAATTGCTTAGCGGTAAGTGGTATGATACCATTTTTTCCCCAAACCATAGTACTCTGTTCTGTCTTGAGAGTTCATAGGTACACCTTTTTTAAGGCATTTCACATCAGAATGATCTGTCTTAGATTCAGAGTAACTCCAAGATGGAATGTGGCTAGACATAGCTTACAGTCTTGTCACTTACCTTACTGACTGTAGCTCACATATATTAAAAGTTTCTGGTAAGAAACATGACAAACTTCTCACAGTCTGATGCATCGATTTAAACAGATTTACCAAGCTTGTTATTACGTATTTTTAGGGCTTTCTTACAGTTATATCAATTCATTTGCTTCCCCCCCCACTTCCTTCTTTTGAAAAATCAAATATATAGACACTGTTCATGGCATAAATAACAAAGAAGCAGCTTAGGAATAATTTTAACATCTAAGATTTCCACTCTTAAAAAACTGAAATTTTTTCTGATTTTAATATTTAAAGTAGGTATCATGATCTAGATCTTGGTTAAAATGCATAGTTTCTCTTAAGAGAATTTTTAAAAAAAGGAAAACCAGATTCTGGCATTATCTCAGCAGAGCTTAAGCTAACATCCAGGAAAAAATACAGAAAACAGGAAGAGTTGTTGATTCTTTTTTCTGAAGACACACTGTAGCATCCCCTTTGGAACTTTTATGCTGATAAAATCCAGTTACATTACTGGACAGTTGCCTGAAAGAGGAGATGTACAACAGTGTCTTAAAGGAACCATTTTCTAATCAACTCAAGGCCATTCTCTCTTACATTAAGAAGGGAATCAAGACAACAGTTCTACCATAGCTTAACTGTATTTTATTTCAGCTTTGAATCGTTATGTGGATCAAAGCATCCTTAGAACTCACAATGCAAACTCTGACTACACTCTTGATTAGTTCCTTCCAATCAAGTAAAATAATTCCTAAAAATTCTCAGTAAATCAATCTTTGAAAATAGTGAGGAAAACATAATATGCAGTTAAATGTACTATTAAGAAAATACAATAACCAATGGGACCCTCTTCGAAGTCTTTTAAAACAGACGTTTAACCTTGCTTTTTAAGAAATGTACATGATTTAAGAGACTAAACATCAAGAACAGAGCAGTGAATTAAAGAAGATATAACATTCAATTGTGTACTGGATACCAGCTATATTTTGCAGCTGTAGAGTATTATTTTTAAATAAAATATGAGGGAAAAGAGCCAAATACAACTTTCTGAAAGAAATAAAGAGAGAACAGAATGCAAGTTCAATAAGCTGAGATTTTAGTGTGTTTGACATAAAATAAAAATGCACAACTGTGATGTGGAGAACAGTTAGGCAAGATTATTATGTGCTCCTGGATATTCAGAAAACTGTGTCCATATCCATTTTATGTTATAGTTCCCCGAAGTCCTGTGTGTGCCTTCTTATGTGAACATGAAGAATTCTGAACTAGACACTGTGGATGCACCAAGAGAGAATGCATTTGGAATTCTTTTATAAACAAAATTTCAGTAAGAAAAAGAAGCAATGTGAATTTTTGTTTTGAAATTTTGCAAGTAGATAAGGAAGAATGAGCCAAAATAGTCACTTCCAGCCTTTTTCATTGATCAATTTATGGTTTCAAATAAAAATACTCCTTTAGAGTTTTAAAATGAGAAAAATATGTATATAAGAGTATATATATATATATATTTCTTTTCTGCCTGTTTCCAATATTAGATATTACAAAATTGTTTGAAACACTGCTTCTTCTAGGAATGGATTCTACTCCTTTCATGAGTAAATATGGATTTACAGGAATTTTCTCTGACCTTTATAAAATGTTATAGCAGATTATATTACAGTGTTTTATTCTTCTATATACAATATGAAGGTCACTTATGTTGTATAATGAGTGAGGGCTCTATTTTACTAATGTTTTCCATATCACATTTCCAAACTGATCTCCAGCTTTATCCTTGTGGTCTGGAAGTCGTTGGGTGGACCAATTTATTGTCTAGGGTTAAATGAAAACAATTCTAAGAAAAAGCTGCAGCTGAGGAAAATGAGGATTAAAAGAACAATTTAATTTTAACATTAAAAAAATCAGGTATTTGGTTTTCTTTCCCTTTCTTTAATGTATATTTGACTATGTGAACTTTTCATAATTGTTTTCCAATTTGATTATCAAAAAAGCTTATGCCTTTGCTATTTTGGGTATTCTAAAATATTCTGTAGTGCCTTTTTCAAGGTTCACACTCTTTTCCTTGCTTCTAATAAATCCCTAACCAGCACTTTTTCTTTCCACTCAGTGTATTTTCTTCATTCTTTCTAGTTGCTGTTTTTGATCCTTCTTCCCTCATTTAGAAGCTTTCTTTGATACTTCAGACTCTAGATGAATCAAAGAGGACCTCCATGGATGCATGGTCCATTCAAGACCAGACATGCTAAGTGATATGGCTGCATTTCTTAGCAGATAATACTCTGTTTTTTCACATACTTCATTGTATCACTTGCAAAAAAAAAATCAAAATAAATAGGGATTTCTTTTTGAAAAGAATAATAAATTTACACACGCTAAAAATTAAATTTCATAAGAGGAGATTTTTATTGATGGTGTGGTAAGTCATTACAGTGCGGATCCTTCACTGGTTCAATGAGAGAAGAATGAATCTTTTCCCAATACAGCAACCTCCTTGTGGGTGGGATTAGGAAGTCGGGTATCCTTTGGAACACACGGGGAAAGTACATGTTGCAAAATTCTTTGGGGCTTTTGATTTTAGTGCCCAAAATTAGTCAGAAATCAGAAAATTTTCTTCTATTTTTTAATTTTGGTCATTCTTTTTCTAATCAGGAACCAAGGATGACAAAAGCATGAAGTCAGACTCTGAGGGGGCATCAACCTTAGTTAATCATTCATATGCACACATACAAGGGTATTTAAACATATATATCACACGATGTAGAATTTTCACAGGAAAAAGAGGAGGCTTGGGCAATTTGGAAAGCTGCCATAGAAAAAAATCTGGCCTTGGGTGTCTAAGGCAGTTGCCACCAGAGGGCGATTATTGTAGCAAAGCTTCAGTCTATGCAATTGCTTTTTTTTTTTGTCCTAGTGGTCCAGTTAACAAAAATGTAACATACTCACAATGAAACCTTAAACTTTATGCAGGATAACTCTGAGAGTTCATTTTCAATTTCAAAAAGGGAGTAAACATTGTTGATAGTGAATAAAGAAGGAAAGTGAAATTTCTTGATGGTAGATTTGCTAGTAGATTTTTATACGACAAATTGAAAGAAGAAAGTTGCGCCTTATTAGATGATTGAAACTCCAATGTACTTCCCCCCAAAAAGATATTCATTTACTCTGTTTACTTCTTTGTTTTCCTTAGGAGTGACAGAGCAAGTTGATGCATGTTGCCAGGGGGTTTTGAAGCCATTAATTTTTAAAGGACTTTTTTCTTCTCCTTGCCAAGAGGCATCTTAGTGAGATATTTTGGATTTGGCCCTAAACATCCTTTATAGTTTTGTATACATTTTATCTTGGTCTGAACGTCAGACTATATAAGTATAGAGTGATGCATTTAATAGCATGAAATGTAACATAATGCAAGCTTTAATACCTGGAATACAGTAAACCAGTAGCTCTGAGTTATATTACCCGTCGTAAACTTCTTTAACCTGTGGCTCATTTTCAAAATAATAAACGTAACTATTCCATAAAAATATCTCAACACAGAAGAGCCAGAAAAGTGAAGGACATGAACAGATGGTACATCAATCTTCTGCATTTATACAATTTGTTTTTTAATGCAAATAGTGTGGGTTGCCTGCTCATGCCTTGGATATTTGTTCCAAAGATGAGCACATTTTCTTATCTTTCTGGATCAATGTGACATTTGCAGTTATCATAAAGTGGGAGCCCATTTAATGATGTTAATGCTTCCTTAATGTAAAAATACAATCACCTTCTTTATAAAAGCGAACAGATTAAAAGTCCCAAAGAGACCATTGAAATCTGTGACATTTGCAGTTACTGGTAACTAGATTGCTTGCTTGATTATACACAGGTAAAAAAAAAATCTTAAAAGCATTGTTTATGATCATTAATCAGGACATTAAATGTGAATTCTAGATTCTCTTATGAACAAGAGAGTGAATAAGAAACTATTTGGATAAAGAAACCAGCAAGTTAGACTTTTTCAAAAGAGTTACCACAGTTAAATGTTAAATAAGCCTCTCTAAATTTTAAGAGAGCTTGCAGATTTGTATTCTTTGTGGATCCTTAAAAATAAATGATAGTATTTCTGAGATGTAATGCTTTTCTAAAACAGAAAACACTTAAAAATCGTAAAGCGATTTAGGTAGTAATAGTAAAACATTGTAGGTGTGGTATTGATTTTTTTAAATCTTAATTCACAGAACGATTCCAGTATATACCCACCCCCCTCCTCTATATATTTCAAGCTTCATAGAGAAAAGCCATTTATAGAAGTAAAGAGTGATGTTTCTAAGTCTTATTCAGTTCCATCAGTAGAACCCCCTTGGCTACTTCATGGGGAGCTTGCTTTGGGAATTCGTTTCTTTTTCCTGTGTATTGTTGTGTCTGTTTTCGATGTTTCATACACATGCCCAGAGGCCGTCTGGCAGCCTATACACTTTTTAAAGCCAATTTGAAAAAGCAAATCATTTTCCTTCCTGCTAAGACAGCTGGCTGTTGCATACAGCGTTTTCCAATAGAAATGAGTTATGGTCACTAACTAATTCCAGAAGGTCCAAAGACTTGGCATTTGATGAGAGCAAATTTTGATCACTATCAAATTGGCATCAACTCCAATAATGGGCTAACCTATGAAATGCAGAGCACAGGAGTGTCCTGTAAGTAACCTCAGCCACTCTGTGTAGCTTCCTAAAAAGCTTATGGAGATAAAACGACGACAACCCCACCTCAGGGATGTTCTCTAAAACAAGTGGAGGTAAGTCCTGAGTGTTTGCAACTTTTATAGATCTCATTGCATGTGGAATCATAATCAACTCCCTTCCCTGGTGGGTGGGGCCGTGTTGACAGAGGCTATCTATATATTTGCAATAGATCACACACCCAGTTCAATAAATAGAGCTGATGGAGTGAGACAAACTTAAATCTGAGAAACAGGACCTTTATTGCAGCAATGAAATATTTTTCGGACTCAGGTCTATGTGCCCAGGATTAAAATGAAATCATGGTGTCTTGAAATAATTGAATCATATTTTGAAAAGAAAATAAACATGTTAGCTGGGACTTCAGTCTCTCAGGAAGGCTGTTCATCCATTCACTCATTCAATCACCTATTTACCAACAAATATTTAACACCCGTTTTGCAAGCCAGGTACACACAATGACAGGCATTAAGGATGCAGCAATAAATAAGATGGACACACGTTCTATCTTTCCAGAGCTTATAGTCCAACAGGGAAGAAATATTAGGCCAGTAATTATAATAAATGATAATAAAGATAGTGGTAGAGGATATATAGGGTATTTATGGAGGCATAGAGTATGGGGATGTAATCTAACCTAGAAGTCACGGATGAAAGGAAAGAAAAGAGTGTTCTAGAAGAGGGAGTGGTAAGGCTAAAGGCTTGGTGTAAATGGTGGTATATTGGAGGAACTAAAACGTGACAATCACAGCAGAAGGGATGGAAAACTAATCACCTGGATTGGCTGAAAAGATCTGGGAAAGACCATATAATTCTTGGCATGTCTACCACAGAAATTTAGTTGGTACTTCTTTACTTTCTGTAGCTAAAGAGTGTTCCAGAACTTCATACATTGCTACAGAACTGGTTAAAGTCATATTTGTCTTCGCGTACTCATAAACCCTTTCACAGTTCCAACCTAGTGACTGGCAAATAGTAGCTGTTCAATAAACTGTTGTAAAATAGAATCCAGAGGATGTATTTGTATTATGACTGATTTACCAAGTTACCACAAACTTAGTGGCTCAAAACAACAGAAATTTATTCTCTCACCATTCTGGTGGTTGTAAGCCTGAAATCAGTCCAACTCAAGATGTTGGTAGGGCTATACTCATTCAGAGCTTCTAGGGGAGAATTCAGTCCTTGTTTCTTCCAGCTTCTGGTGCCTGCTGGCATTCCTTGGTTTGTGGTTGCCTCACTCTATTCTCTGTCTCGCTCTTCACATTGCCATCTCCTTTGTGTGTATCTGTCTAATCTCCCCCTGTTTCTCTCTCTCTTTATTTTTTATTATCTAAATTTTATTTTTAATTAAAAAAAATTTTTTTTATTGGAGTATAATTGCTTTACAATGTTTTGTTAGTTTCTGCTGTATAGTGAAGTGAGTCAGCTATATGTATACATATATCGTCCCCTCTAGGACCTCCCCCGCTCCATCCCACCCATCTAAGTCGTCACAGAGCACCGAGCTGAGCTTCCTGTGCTTTATAGCATGTTCCCACTAGCTATCTATTTTACACATGGTAGTGTATATATGTTATTCCTAATCTCCCAATTCGTCCCACCCTCTCCTTCCCACCCTGTGTCCACATGTCTGTTCTCTACGTCTGCATCTCTATTCCTGCCCTGCAAATAGGTTCATCTGTACCATTTTTTTTATAAGAACAATTGTGATAGCATTTAGGGTCCACCCTGATTATCCAGGATAACCTTCCATCTCAAGGTTCTTAACTATCACATCTGCAAAGACTGCCATATATGGTAACAGTTGAAGGTTCCAGGGATTAGGATCTGATATCTTTAAAGAGGGGGTATGTTTCAGTCTACCCAAGTACTTCTTCACATTTCTCATATTTAGGACTTCAGTGTTGAGAAAAAGGGTGGATAGTCCTACATTCAACTATTCTAGGATTTAAGTCAAATGCCAATGTGGAAAGAACCATGCACCCTTGGTCTGGATATGACTGTAGAACTCTGGCCCTTCTGTGCTATAAGGGCCATGTGGGCATGAGAAAGGTCTCTAAGAACAAGTGATCACAAAGATGCTTTGAGTAATTTAGGGCTTACTTGTAGTGGTTAAGTGGATTATAAGAAATATGAGGGCAAGGCCAACGTCATTTTGTGGTTTCCATATGGATTAAGTCTGAAGGAGTCTTCTCTGTGATCACTGGCAGGTCCTTTCACAGTTCTACTGAGATGAGTTAAAACTTCCAAAGTAGGATCTTCATTTAATTTGAACTATACACCCAATGCTGGGAGTTTTGTTATTATTATTATTAAAAACAAACAAACAAAAAACTATCCAAGATAAATTCTGTCTATATGCCAGATGATTTCTTAGGTTCCAGTTCACAATTACTAGATTTCTTAGAAGAAGTTCCACCCTAGAAATAAATAAACTAAAATAAGTTATAGGTATTCTCTGGTATAGCATTATATCATCCAAATTACATC
Organism: Eubalaena glacialis; assembly: GCF_028564815.1. Taxonomy (NCBI): domain Eukaryota; kingdom Metazoa; phylum Chordata; class Mammalia; order Artiodactyla; family Balaenidae; genus Eubalaena; species Eubalaena glacialis. The sequence goes on from NC_083716.1 coordinate 203,715,451, forward strand.
AGTATCCTAGGGGTCAGTCCTAGCCCAGAACATAGTAGAAGGGAAATTCAGAAATGTGTTGGGCACTTTACATGTGCCGTAATACTCAGTTCTCACAACAACTCAGTGAAATAATATTATCCTCGTTTAACAAATAATAAATCATGGCTCAAGAAGTACAATATATTTATGAAGTCATACAGCTAATTTGGAGTGGATCTGTGATTGGAATTCAAATCAGCCTGACCCCCACGCTGATGATTATTTCATCATACCAATCTTACTGCTCAGAAGCAGGACTGGAGGCTAAACGTCCTTGGATCCAGTTTGGGGTTTTGCCATTATGCCATGCACGACAATCAATGCTCAAAGGAGGCCATTTCAAGATAAATAGGAGAACATGTCATTTTACCACTACATTTAAGGAGTCCATCGCCTTAAGACGGAGTATAGTTCAAAAAAATCATTTTGAGTAAAGTGTAGCTAAACTAGTGGGTCACAGGGTCATAAACATCAAGAAAATGATCTTCAGGGAGTATTGCTCACTTTTGAGGCTGCTGTCATGAAGGACAGCCATCACCTTATTCCAAATATCCTTGGGGACATTGATAAAGACAGCTATCTTTCTGATGAGATGACAACTATCCTTCTCTTGTTTCAGATGAGAGATGGAAAATTTGAACTATTTTTGTTTCTTCTAAGTTTAATGATATGACTTGCTAATATTAGCAGAGCTCTGAGAACATATTTTTCTGATTTATATGGCTTTTACATGAGTCAGAAGCACAACTACATATAGCAAATTTTCTTATTAAGTCATGGTAGAGTAAGCGTTCTGGGTATGCCAACGACATGGCTACTGCCTTCTCTTCAATAGTCTTTGGCATCCTAAGGATGTCACACGGTTTCTTCCTACAGCGAAGGACAGATTCATGCTGTTACTTTTTTTTTTGAGAAATCTTGGTTGAAAGCACCAACAGTGATACAACTTGGTTCATTTTGTCATTTTTTACTCCCTTGAATTACTACATAAATATTAATAGCTAAACACATTGCAAACAGGTGGAGCTCATTCTGTCTCTGGAGCGCTGCCACCGTTATGTGATATCTCAGATGGGTGACGAGATTTTCCATGTGGGGAGGGCGGTCTGTCATTCCATGCCAACCCCATTGGACACACCCTTGGCTTGGAGTTCTTTATTTCCTGTGATATCTCTATGACAGCCTTCTTGGTCTTTTAACAGTTCATTCAGTAGAGTGGGAAGGAGTAGCACACTCCATTTAAAATCCACATTCACTCCACTGTATATCTGGTTACTTTTTTTCAAAGAGTGGCTGTTACTGATAAGAACATGGAAGAGAGCCCCCAATATTTAAAGGTACACATCAGCTATGCATGAAATATTTTTGCCACACATCCAAATTTGTGTATGCTTGATGAACTTTTCAAATGAAGGGAGCCACAGATTTATTATGGTAGATAATATTAAGATAAAGTCCCCCTTTTATCCCCTGATTTGCAGATACAAAGCTTAAACTATATATTTCCGCAAAGTAAAAATGTATTATTACAGTCATCAATACATAAGTGGCATGATTGTTTTCAAAGGCCTTAGCTATGTAGGCATATTTGTCTACCTTTTTATGCTGAACTGTTTTCTTTATGTATGTTTACCTTCAAGGTACAGACATATTTCAAAATAAAATTCAGAAATCTGGGTGGACATAAAGCTAGCCATAGTGACTAGAATATTCTTCCTCTGTCAGTTAAATAATTCACCTAAATAGACTTGTTTTCAATAAGAAGCAAGCACATTCAGAACTGTCCTGGAATATGTTGAATATATGTGATTGTGTGTGATTCATTAGATTAGAAAATGTATGAGGCTCAGTGTACTTGAATTTCTCCACTGGTTTACAACAGATCCATTAATACATTTTGTTATAAACATTTAAAAAACTGATTTATTAGCCCAAATGGCCCATCTTCAAAACCTTATGCATTACAGAAGTTTCTGATTTACCCCTGCAGGTAGAAAAAAATTAAATTCTATAATTTCATGGAAGAGGTTTGATTTGGTCAAAATCATGAAGCAAAATTGTATTTTTATTGTGATGTCATTGGTTATTTATCATATGTTAATTTAAAGCAAAATATTGAGGTAAAATCACATCTTTTATTTTTTCAATGAGGTAGCAGCATTAAACCTATTTGACATGAACACTTTTAGTGCCCATATAAAAATTTGCAGTAAAAAAGATCAGCCTTCTGGTAGAGTTGAAACAGTCTAGTCAGCTTGATGATCCTCTTCCTTCTCTACTTTTAGCTTAGATTCAGCCCCTTTCCTCATTATTCCCTACCTAACGTGCATTGTCTTGGGCACAGGCACTCTCTTCAAGGTGGTTAACATACATAATTTATTTTACCTAGGGACAGAGCCCGTTACTTCCACCAGTTTGTACAGGAACCTGTGACAATCTACTATAGGAATACATATACTTAAATAACTCAAGCTACTAAGTGTGCAGAGAGATGGAAAATAAGTAATGGGAGGAGGAGGACATAACTTCCATTTTCATCAGCCTTCATGCATACAGTTTTTTTTTTTTGGTCACATATCTGCTATCAAACTTTCACTTTTTATTTTTTTATTTTTATTTTTTTTTAATGTCTGAAACATTTATATTAACATATTTCCATACAAATAACCCAATGAAAGTTTAGTATTAGTTGTTTTGTTTGTTTGTTTTTTTATACTGCAGGTTCTTATTAGTCATCAATTTTATACACATCAGTGTATACATGTCAATCCCAATCGCCCAATTCAGCACACCACCATCCCCACCCCACCGCAGTTTTCCCCCCTTGGTGTCCGTACGTCTGTTCTCTACATCTGTGTCTCAACAGACAGTTTTGATACAGGGAAGATGAGAAACACCAAGGCAACTCAGAGCTCACAACCTTAAGCACAGCCTTTTCCTCAGATTATTAGACAGGGGACTGTATCAGGGAACCCCAATTTCCCCCGCCCCATTTATTGATATCTCTTAAAAATTGAGTTCTATATTTAAATTCAAAGACTCGGGTTGCAGTGATTATACATGAACTTAATATCTGAGAGATAACAGAGTTCAGAGAGGTACCATTTTATGAAATGTGTTTCTTGATTGGAAAAACATAAAAAGACCAATGGAGAAGAATTGGGCAGTGTCCTACTATAGTAATTTGAAATTCCACCTCAAGTCTTTCTTATTTATCTATTCAAATATGACAAACAATATACATAACTAATAAGAATAAACTATTTAGCCCACTTGAAGCAACAATTATTTGTTTTTTGAAGCAAAGTTTTTAGATCAGTTTTTCTGTTGCTACTTACTTGCTTTCCCCTATTTGCTTATGAGTTTGTAGGATATTGGAATGGTGTCCTATTTGTTTTTGACTCTTTAGTTTAGTACAAATCATAAAAATGAGATGGCAATTGAATATTTTCTGGATGCTGAATGAATAAATGCCTGCACTTATCACAGTATGATGTATGTGTGTGTATATAAGTATAGAAAGTGATATTTTAGACAATAAAATAAAATACTCTTTTGAGAGTTTTTGAATTTCATTTTTCAAGTACTACATTTCTAATTAATAGCATTGATAAAATGTTGAAGATTATTTCTACCATTAAATGTTAAGGGGCCATGAATCAAGTGTAGTTGTTGACATTCTGTTAGGTACTGAGACTACACAGTTCTGGTAATGTTTTATGTATTAACAATAAAGATTAAAGAAAAGGGGAGGGAGGGCATAAAGAGGAAAAGTTTAGAAAAGCATATTATAATTTACCAAGATATGATTATTGGCGGCTCTTGTTTTTCTCCCTGCCCTCCATACCATCCCCCGACCAAAAAAAAAAAAAAAAAAAAAGAAAGGATTTGGACCTCTAGAAAACATCTAGGAAATGTCCTCATTGCGGCAACAAATATTTGTAATTTCTTCTATTGAAAAACCTATTTGAAGATAATAAAGTTCAACACAAAAGAGATGTTAAGCATTCTGTGAGAGGAGTTTTGTAAAGAGATTTCATTTGTGGAATTTATACAACACTGGCCAAATCTGTTTCACTGAATTTTATTAGCATTAATAAAGCATCAGAGATCTGTAAATACTCTGTCAGATATCCAGGTGTATTTTAATTTCCCTTAGTCTCATGAATACTGTTAAACCTGTCTGCTTCTAAACATAAGATGAACAAACTTACAGAACCATAATTTCTTATTTAATACATGCCTTGTAACCTCATGAGAACCCCTCTCAGAAGCAGTAGGTTTAACACAGTACTGGACCACTAGTCAGAGAGCCTGGGTTCCAGCCCTAATTCTACTGTTGGCTAGTTGGTGACTCTCAATAAGTCATCTTCGGGGCCTCAGTTTCCTCATATGTATTATGAAGAAGGTATTGGCTGTAGTAAGATGGACTTGGATTCAATTTCCAGGCCTGTCACTTACCACCGTGTAACCTTGGGCAAGCTACATATCTTCTGATTGCTTCAGTCTCCCCATTTTTTGGAAACTATGTACATCATGGGGATATTTCAATAATTAATTGAGGTAACACGGATAAGGCGTTAGCATAGCACCTCACACATAGTAAGTACTGCAATTATTATCCATAAAGGATCATTTAATGACAGCTTTTAAGAATTAAAGTTTTGTTTTCTTGAGTTGTGTTTATCTCATAATTTTATTTTCCTCGTAAGCTCAAAAAAGGTAAAGAGGTAAATATTATCCCTCACTTGTAGTAAGTGGTAGTATGTCCTTCTCTTCTACAGATTGATTTTGTTTTTACTGTGTACAAACCCCAAAAAGACCTTCTAAAGGAAAATAGAGCTTGGTTAGGGAAGTGTAAGGAGAGCGCCGAGTGAAGGGAAACCATGTTATAGAACAAATGACTGTTTGTCGGGTTGTCAGTAGCTCAGCGTGAACATGATGTTATCACCTAGTATTTACTACAGGAAGTTTCATGGAAGTCTCGGGACATATTCCCATGATGCTCAAGGGTAGGTTGTAACAAGGTGAGCAGAAGCTACGTCACAACAGAATTTGGCTCTCTATAAACAAGATCACCTTTAATGTCAGAGCTCACCCAGAAATGGAACGGACTATCTCAGAAGCATCAAATTACTCAGGGGCACTGTAGTTCAGTGGCGAGAGATTTAAGACCTGATTCAAGCCTCACCAAAAAATTTGCTATTGAAGAAATTTTCTTTATATTTAAACCAAAATTTGGTCTTCTATATTTTCTATTTCTTTACTTCAAGTTGTTCACATCCATTTTCTAAGTTGACCAGTTGATAGTTCTTTGTGCCGCCATTAATGAGGTTCTAATTCCTGAATCTAATAAGCAAACTTTCATGCCTTATACATGTTACTGCTGGTTTTCAGTGGGTACTCAATAAATGTTATAATCATGACCCTATCTCTTTAAGCCTAAGACTTTGATATAATTGATTTTTTTTCTTGAAACTTTTTCTTTGGTTTCCACAAATCCGTTTGAGAAGTCCAGATTTAAAACATCTCACCCAATCATTTTTTGGCTGTTTTTAGGTTCTTTTGTGGGATTTTCTTTCCCTCAACCTTGAAATATGGGAGGACACAACACTTAACTCTTCTTTTCTCCTTGAGTAAATTCATCGCATTCAAACTAGAGTACTTAGAGATAATGAAACCCTAATAACCTAATTCTCCATTCCATGTAATATCTTAACTTTTGTCCTATGCATTTGGAATGGTACCAGCTACGTACTGTCCTTAGGAGAATTAAGAATGTGGTCGCTCATATCATTTTCTGTAAGACTTATTACCTTCTTGGAACTCAGGTTGAGAAAGACATTTCTCCAAAACCTGGTCCAGGATGCCCAAGAGCCATGTTTCCAACATCTTACCAGCCATCAGCTGGACTGAGCAGGGACCCTCAAACCTGTCATTTTCCCTTCAAACCTATCTCTTCATTTTCAAATGCAGTGGTACACAACTGTCCAATCCCTTGCTCCGGAAGTTCAGGAGGAAACTGAGGTCTCTCCTCTCTGAAACTTGGAGTGATTACCTACTAAATATGTCTCAAATCAGTTGCCTTCTTTTCCATCCCACTGGCTAGGCTTAGCCTTTTATTACATTTTATTTGGACTATTATCAGAGGGAAGTAGCCCTATATTTTCTATTCTTCCTGAATGAAATCTCATCTACCTACCACCATCATCTTCAGTCTATCCTTCAACGCTGTCCAAATGATCTCTTCTGGACATAAATAAAATCTTTTTGTTCATTTGGCTCCATCTTGGCCCATCAATTGGCATGGCACACAAGTTTTCTATCTTTTAGCCCAGGTTATCTTTTCCAATCCCCCAATACAATGTCTTCTCCTGTTGTGTTACTTGAAGTTCTTTGAATGCACAACACTTTTTTTTTTTTTATCTTAGCTGTTATCTTTGCTATTACCTTTTCCTAATTACCATTCACCTCTTTATCTATCTGTGAACTTTACCCTTCCTTCATTATTCAAGTAAAATTCATCATTCTCATTAAAAATCTTTAATCCCCCAGTTGGTTAGTAGCTAGTAGAGTGTCTGGAACATAGCAAATACTTAATAAGTGTTAAACTTTAAATGTATTATTATATATACATGTTATTTTATTATTATGCTGTTGAAGGTGGGATGCAGCCTCTGGATAACAGGTTGTACCAACAGAACTCTGAGTTCCTTCCAATCTAAGATCCTATGGGTCTATGATTTACCTTAAACTAAGTGTTTAGAAAATCTAAGATTAATCCCATTTCTTTTCTCCTTCAGTTTATATGACAACACTATATTAAGACGTCAAAGATATTTCTCAATTGGTTAGGCTAGAATTCCTGGAATTAATATTGCAATCCTAACTCTAAGACTACAATGTCACATTGACATTTCAAAAAATACATCTTTTAGCTCACTGGCACTTCAACAGAATTCTTTATTCATGAAGTTTCTTCATTTATTTTGTACTCAGTATAAGGCAAATTTTATAGCACTTAAACATTAAATCACATTTCATTACTTCCCCAAACTAGCCCTGAGACCTATTTTAAGTTTGAACAATTTCAGGTCACAAAAGTCTCACCTTACCTTATGGAGAAAGAAGCCCAGAAAAGAAAATCTCTATTTTTTTTTTTTAAATCAAAATGAGTCCTTAAATCTCTATCTCACCATGGTGCTCTGTGTTTCTACTTTCCTCTTTCCCTCTCCTTCTCTGCTGACATTAGCATAAAAATGTGCTACCCTAACTCAGCAGTCTGTTAACTGATAAGCTATCAAAAAATCATCTGTTATTTTTACAGCTTAAAGGCAGATGCCATTTCAAGAATTAGAGTTGAATGAGCAGGATTTGTTAGTGCTTTTTAGATTCATCATTGTAAACTTGAGGTATTTTAAAATGGAATGATTGGAGGCTTGAAATATTATCCCATGAGCAATCAAGCTTTAGAATTTTGCTAGCCTTAAATTTTCGTCTGCATAAAATAATTTCATATCATGTTGTATCATAAAGAATTTTGGTTGTTGTCTAGCGTTTCTGTCGAAAATCTTTCCTGCATTAAATTCAGACCAATGTAATTATCCAGGAAAACTCAGATCAGACCATCCCCTTCTATTCCAGCAGGGGCCCCCTTTGCCATAAGATGCTTCTCAAGGTCTCCAAATATGTGCTTGGTAAACAATTATCTTCTCAGGTTGTATTTCTGAATTGCTTTGGGCACAATAAGGTGGCACTCAGGTTAGAAGGTGGGTCTGCTCCAGGTCCCAGGCCTTAAGACACCTGGGATTGTTCTGGAAGTTTGTATTAGAAATCAATTTGAGTAAAAGAATTATTTAAAAAACCAGGGGACTTGGTTTGCCAACATTTTTCACTGTTATGAACTGCTTTCTTATCACAGGGGCTAGTCATTGATTTAATGATCATCCATTCACACACAAAAAAAGTCACCTATTTACAGAAAAGCGAAAGGAAAGTACAAGTGGCGGAAAGGAAGATAAACTACTTAATAACACAAGATGTATGTATCATTATGCTCCAATATGTTTTATATTGTGTAACTGTCTAATAGTGGCTTGACAGATTGAAATCTGAATATGGTTTAATTCATTGATAAACTATTTGAAATATATGATCTCATCAATTCTTAAATTCTAGCTATTTTTGTCATAATCAATGTGTAATTTTTCACAAATACCACCAATATCTTACAGAGAGTAAGCTGAACAAATGTATGTATATATGTATATATAATGGTTAAAGATTATTTTTAAAGTGAACAATTATTCTTCATTACACAAATATTAAATAAATACATGCTTGTTGTAAAACTTCAAAGAATACAGAAACGTATTGAGTAAAAATACGTTCTCTCCCTTTCCACATTTATCCTAAAACCAAATACTATCAATACATTAATATAAATCCTTTGAAGCTTTTTACCAGGCAGTCATAGTGTCTATCTATTTATCATCTGTCTACTTGTCCCTGTAGACTTTTGGACTTTATAAATTTTTATTTCCTTTAACTTGGTTTTTAAGCAGGCATCATCTCATATGCACACGGGACTCAGGAATTAGACCGCCTGGATTCAGAATCTTTAACCTACCTTCCACAGTCGCTTGACAGCTCTGTGCTTCAGTTTCCTCATATTTAAAGTATGCATAATAATAGTACTCACCTCAAAGAATTTTTGTGGGGAATGTTGTGGTTGTGAGCATGTGTGTGTATGTGTGTGTGTATTCCATTGTTCTGGATATTTCACATATCAATTATATATATATATATATATATGCACACACACACACACACATATACATGAAGTAAGAATTATTCCTAGCACATAGTAAACATTAAATTAGTCATAGTAGTAGTGTTAGTATTATTATTTTATATTTCAACACCCTCTTTTCACTTAATAATACATCTTATGATCTTTCCAGATCACTCCATAAAGATCTATTAGATTCATTTTAAACACTGCATAGTATTCTGGACTCTGGAAGTAATTTATTTAACTATTGTCTTTTGGATGGACCTTAAGTTTGCTTCCTTTTTTTTTTTTTTTTTGGCAGTTAGTATAATGTTGCAATGAGCATCCCTGTATGTGTGTGTATCTGAATTTATGTGACTGTACCTATAAATAAATTTTTAGAAATAGAATTGTTGGATCAAATGGTATCACAATTAATATTTCTTAACTCCCCCCCCCCAAATGTGCATTTCTCTCAATGGTGCAGTTGGGCATTCACCACTAAATAAAATGGTACGACTTTTAAATTTGTAATCTGATAAGCAAAAAAAAAGGTTTTTAAAAAAAATTTTGCACTTCTCTGATTAAAGGTGAGGTTGAGCATCTTTTCATGGATCATGTGTATTTCTTTATCTACGTATTTGCTATTTCTTTAAACTGATGATTTTTATGATCAAACATAGTATAGATATTAATCATTTGAATCATATATCTCAAATAATTTATCCTATCCTTTTACCTGCTTTTTAAAATTTTGTGAATATTGGGACTTCCCTGGCGGTCCAGTGGTTAAGACTCCATGCTTCCAATGCAGGGGCGTGGGTTCAACCCCTGGTCAGGGAACTAAGATCCCACATGCTGTGTGACATGGCCAAAAAAATAAATAAATGAATAAATAAACATTAAAAAAATTGGAGAATGTCTTTTTTATTATTATAAAATCTTTACCTTTCAATGTAGTAAAAAAGATAATATTATTTGTAATGGCTTCTTCATTTTGTGTTCTGTTTAATATATATTAATATTTTTTAATTTTGGTAATTTTTAAATGTATGGCTCTTGAATTCATATGAAATTTATGTTTCTGTAATAGAAAGTGTGAGGTTTATTTGTGTAAGAGAGCTGTCTTACTTTCACCATGTAAATAGCCATGTCCAATAGCAGTTATTAAATAGCCTATCTTTTCCCTAATTATTTAAAATAGCATCATATCACATACTAAATTCCCATATACAGCAAATGTAATTCTTTGTTCTCTATTCTGTTCCATTAATATTTGTTTATTCTTGTACCAAACAGCATGCTTCTATTTCAAATAGCTTTACAATATATTTTAATATCTGTTGGGGCATTACCATTATTACTATTTTTTTCAAAAAATTTTCAGCTATGTCCATGCATAGTTGCTTCCAAATAACTTAATAATCAACTGGCCAAGTTCTGTAAAACTAGACTGGAATTTTAATTAGAGTTGCAATAAATTTATAGATTAGTTTAACTTTTAAAATCTCAGATTTATTTGAATTGTTTCATTCGGGAACATGTTATTTATTTTCACTTCCTCATATTACATAAAACTTAAGAATTATAAGATTCCTTTTAGTGAGGTGGATGGACCTAGAGTCTGTCATACAGAGTGAAGTAAGTCAGAAAGAGAAAAACAAATACCGTATGCTAACACATATATATGGAATCTAAAAAAAAAAAAAAAAAAATTGGTCATGAAGAACCTAGGGGCAAGACGGGAATAAAGACACAGACCTACTAGAGAATGGACTTGAGGATACGGGGAGGGGGAAGGGTAAGCTGGGACAAAGTGAGAGAGTGGAATGGACATATATACACTACCAAACGTAAAATATATAGCTAGTGGGAAGCAGCTGCATAGCACAGGGAGATCAGCTCAGTGCTTTGTGACCACCTAGAGGGGTGGGATAGGGAGGGTGGGAGGGAGGGAGACGCAAGAGGGAAGAGATATGGGGACATATGTATATGTATAACTGATTCATTTTGTTACAAAGCAGAAACTAACACACCATTGTAAAGCAATTATACTCCAATAAAGATGTTTTAAAAAAATAAACATGACAAATTTTCCAAAAAAAAAAAAAGAATTATAAGATTCCACTTGTAACAATTACATACCAACAAATTGGATAACCTAGAAGAAATGAATAAATTCTTAGAAACATACAACCTACCAAGACTGAGTTATGAAGAAATCAAAAATCTGAACAAACATAAAACTAGTAAGGAGATTAATTTGGCAGTCAAACACCTCCCAACAACAACAAAACTCCCAGGCTTCACTAGAGAATTCTACCAAACATTTAAAGAAGAAGTAACACCAAAACTCTTCCAAAAGAGTGAAGAAGAGGAAACACTTGCAAACTCATTTTATGAGGCCATTAATAACCTATACCAAAGTCAAGCAAAGACACCACAAGAAAAGAAAATTACAGACCAGTATCCCTGATACACATGGATGCAAAAGTCCTTCACAAAATACTAACAAAATTCAACATCACATTGAAAGGATCATACACTATCACCAAGGAGATTTATCACTGAGATGCAGGTATAGTTCAACACAAGAAAATTAATCAATGCGATACACCACATTCACAGTTCTATACACTGAAAACTATAAAACATTCATGAAAAAAATTGAAGAAGACCCAAATAAATGGAAAGATATTCTGTGTTCATGGATTGGAAGAATTAATATTGTTGAAATATCCATACTTTCTAAAGGGATATACACATTAAATACAATCCCTGTCAGAATCCCAATGACATTTTTCATAGAAATAGAAAAAAAAAATTCCTAAAATTCAAATGGAACCACGCACACACCAAAACCTTGATGCTAAAGTAATCTTGAGAAAGCAGAAAAGGATTGAAGGAATCACACTTCCTGGTTTCAAATTATATAACAAAGTTATGGTAATCATAACAGTTATGGTACTGGCATAAAAACATACACCAGTGGAACAGAATAGAGAGCCCAGAAATGAACTAATGCATATATGGTGAATTAATTTATGACAAAGTGGCCAAGAATATACAATGGGGAAAGACTAGTTTCTTCATTAAAGGACATTGGGAAAACTGAATATCCTCATGCAAAACAATGAAACTGAACCCTTTTAGCACACACAAAAATCAACTCAAAATGAATTAAAGATTTAAATGTAAGACCTGAAAATATAAAAGTCCTAGAAGAAAACAGGGGAAAAGCTCCTTGACATTGACCTTGGCAATGAATTTTTTTGGATATGATACTGAAGGCTCAGGCAGCAAAAGCAAAAATAAACAAGAAGGATTACATCAAACTAAAAATCATGTGTGCAGTAAAGGAAACAATCAACAAAATGAAGAAGCAATCTATGGATTAGGAGAAATATTTGCCAAGCATATATCTATTAAGGAGTTAATATCTAAAATATATAAGGAACTCATATGATTCAATACCAAAAACATAAATAAATCAATTTAAAAAATGGGCAAAGAACTTGAATAGACATTTCTCCAAAGAAGACATACAAATGGCCTATAGATATGTGAAAAAGGTGGTCAGTATCACTAATCATCAGGGAAATACAAATCAAGACCGCAATGAGATATCACTTACACCTGTTGGATGGCCATTATCAAGAAAACAAAAGATAACAACTGTTGGTGAGGATGTGGAGAAATTGGAACCTTTGCACACTGTTGGTGGGAATATACTATGGTGCAGCCACTATGAAAGACAGTATGGAGTTTCCTCAAAAAAGTAAAAAGTAAAGCTACCATATGATCCAGCAATCCCACTTCTGGGTATTTATCCAAAAGAATTGAAAACAGGTTCTTGAAGTGATATTTGCACTCCCGTGTTCATTACAGTCTTATTCACTATGTCCAAGAAGTAGAATCAATCTAAATGTCCATCAGAGGATGAATAGATAAAGAAAATGTAGTATATAATACAATGTAATAAAATTCAGCCTTAAAAAAGAAGAAAATCCTGTCACATGCTACAGAAAACTTGAGGACATTATGCTAAGTGTAATAAGCTAGTCACAGGACAAATACTGCATGACACCACTTATATGAGGTATCTAAAATATTCAAATTCATAGAAGCAGAGAGAAGAATGGTTGTTTCCAGGGGCTAGGGGGAGAGGGAAATGAGGAGTTACTGTTCAATGGGTATAGAGTTGCACTCATGCAAGATAAAAATGTTCTAGAGATCTGCAGTAGAACAATGTGTATGTAGTTAATACTATACTATATACTTAAAAATTTATTAAAAAGGTAGATCTCATGTGATTTTTTTTTAACCACAATAAAAAAAGAAAAATAATCAGATGTTTATGCTGATTTGCTGCTATATATTCATTCCTTTATAACAATAGCAGAGTTGTCTGGTTTCAATGGTTTCCTTATAAGTGATTGGCTAACTACTGCCCATGGGCCAAATCCAGCTTGACATCTATTTTTGTAAATAATTTTTTATTGGAACGTATCCATGCTCAATTGTTTATGTATTTTCCTTGGTCACTTTTGTGCTACAAGGACAGAGTTGTACAAGTGTGACAGAGACCATATGACCCACAAAACCTAAACTATTTACTATCTGACCTTTTACAGAAGAAGTTTGCCAAATTCAGCTCTAGATGGTAGGGAATATCTTAACTTTAATGAATCTTGCTTAATCCCATTTAAAGGGCTTGCCGAGCATGTGTGTGTTGAATAAATGTTTGTGGGTCATGATGATATTACTGCTGCTGATGATAATAATATTGAAATGTAAACTCCATAATTCTTTGAACACATAAAATTAATACAAACAATTAGCCTAGAATTTCAAAACTGGACTGAAATTCAATCTCGTCTATTCCATGGACAGGGGAAATGAGACACAGCAGGGCAAATTCTGATAGTTACTGCTAATGATACAAACCACTCCAAAACATAGTGGCTTAAAATAGCAACTGCTTATTATTTCTTATGAGTCCATAGGTTGACTCAGCAGGTCTGCTCTCTGACTGGGCTCTGTTGATGTCAACTAGGCTTGCTCAAGCATTTGCAATGAGCTGATGACTTGGCTAGAAGCTGGCTGGTCAGGGATGGCCTCAGCTTAATGACTTAGCTCCCCATTCAAATGCCTCCCCTATTCCTTCAGCAAGGTATCCTGGACATATTCTCATGGTGACGGGAGGTTGAGGGGTTCATGAGACACAATGGAAATGCACTCTTTTTAGGCCTTTATTTTCATCAACTTCTCTAATGTTTACTGACCAAATTAAGTTCGAAAATCAAGCCCAGAGTCTGTGTGGCTGGGCACAAGGAGTGTGGATACTGGGAATTATGGAAAAGTGGGACCATTCGTACAATCAATTCCACTGAATAACATGTGCAAAACCACAGAGTATTTTAGCAGCTGGCATCCCCCTCTTAAGCTCTTACTATCACATCAAATAATTATTACTAATGTCCTTTACTATATAAGTTAAGTAATCTTTTTTAGATAAAAAACAGTAAACAAAGTTTAAATTGATGAATCATAATTATGTATATCAGGTTTCCATAATTATGTTTCCATACATAATTATGTATATCAGGTTTCCATTAGGTTGGTATTATCCATTAGCTATATAAGCTAATATATTTTAAAAGAATACATAAGCCTCAGAGAATTTATTTTAATTGGAACTAAAAAGGAGAAAACAATTTTATTTATGTATACACTGTTTTTTTCCCATAAAGAATTGGTGAGATGCTTATATAATAAAGGATACCATCAATCAATAAATGACCCCATCTTTTCCAACAGGCTTGGATCCAATGTAAAAGAAATGGATGATGCTGAGGCTATTTTTTGTGTTATAGATATTTAAGACAAGAATAAAATAAAAGGATAAAGACTTAACAATTTTAGCATTCAAATATTTGCTGATCTAGTTTATAGAAGGGACTCACAGAAGGTAAAACAATAGAGAACCTGTGCCCACAGGCTTTCATCAGTTTACTTCAATACATATTACTTGAGTAGTTTCTTAATATCTAGCACTAATCGATGCTAGAGTACATTGAAATACACACACACACACACACACACAGTATGTCACTGATTTTTCTTTAGGATGCTCACAATTTAGTTGTCTGTTCTTGATTCCATTAGTGTCAGCATAAAATTCAGCAGAAAGCACAAAACCTAAGAATGTCATTGGTCATGTGTCATTCAGATCCCATTCACAGCTGCACCACAACTTTGCTATAGGCGATGTGGATGGTCAGTGTTTTAGTACTAGCAGTGTGTGAACTAGTTCAGTGCATACACTTTGGAGTTAACCTGCCTGTTTTAGAATTCTTACCCTGCCACCTCCTAAGTGTGTGACCTTGGCCTCACCAAGCCTTGGGCGAAGAACTCACCATACTCTAGAAGGGACCAATGAGCATTATTTCTAAAAGGAATAACACTAGGATTTACTGAACACCTTCTTTGTGCCAGATACTGTTCCAGGTGTTAGGATCCAAATAATAACGATTATTGCTAACAGATTGTGATTGATTTCTATGTGTCAGTAAGCAAAATTCCTTATCTAAAAGTTTTGGAGTCAGATATGATTCAGAATTAAAAATTGTTTAAGATGCTAAAACAGCAATACAACGCTCATAGAGTATATAATATAATATCCCCAGGGGGTCTAGGACAACATCTCATAATCAAACACATTAACTTTTCTACACCGAAATAGGTGAATAGTTACACTTAAAGGAAAAAGTCTTTAAATAATTTCACATTAGTTAAAGCCACCACATGGGTTTGCTACAAATTTAAGAAAGAATGATCAGTTTCCTGAACATTTTGGATTTCAGAATTGAGAATAAGAGATTGTATCCCCGTTTAACCTATGAGGTTGGTATTATTATTGTCACTTCTGGTTCAAGGAAACTGAGGCACAGTGAAGTTAAAGAACTTGTCTAATTTTATCCAGGTAGAAGGAAGCAAACGAAAGCAATCTGGCTGAACCAAACCATGTCAACGACAAATAAGTTAGACTAAGAGGAGCTCAGGAAACTCAGAGTCCCAGTTGGAAGAGACAGACGTGTGGTTGATAGGTACAGAGCACAGCGAGAAAAGCAGGTGCTAGAGATGTCCAAGGTGCTGTGAGGGCCAACGGGAGGTGCACTTCAAGGTGGGGCAGTGTCCCACACCCTAGAACAAATAGGACCACTGAGCTAAATAACTGCGAGTCTAAAATTTAACTTACAATCTACGGTTTCTTGTGGTATTAGGTTTGCAGCGTTAGAATCTTGACTTCTGAAAGATACTCTATTTGTTTTAAACAAAACCTGGAATTCCACTGCTGAGGAAAGCAGGCCAGAAAACCCGAGGCATTTGAGGGCAGCCAAGTTAAATATTGTATCTCTTTTTAAGAAGTTAATCCCCCTGGGTCTTCGACCTTTGTTCTTCGCTCCCAAAGGCAACGACATATGATGTTTATCTTGCCAGAAATAGTTAAAAGTCATCTAGGAGCTCTCTGCTGAGTGAGCCAACCCGCTTTGACCTTTTTGACTAGACCAACTCCTGTTACGTTAACCTCTGACTTCAGTCCTCTTAATGGCAATATTCCCCAGCACTGTAATTTCCCTCCCACTGTGTTCTCTCAGGCAAATATTTACTACTGAGGTTTCACTATTTATTTTTTCAAACAAAGTGGCAGGGACCACCCCATGCCACCACATCCTCATTTCATATTAGAACCCATCATTCCTGAGATATAATTTTACCAGAACAAATGTGCTTTAGGGACTTTTGACATGAGATGAAGGCTTGACTTCCTATCAAAACCAAAGCGGGCCCTTGTCAGCTTCAAGATGGATATAAACAAGAAATGCAAGCCTGTAATTGGTGATGGAAATCAGATAAGACCTCTTTAAATACAACCATTGATACAAAAATGTGAACTCGAATTACCTTTGATTAAGTCACTTAAAAAAATAAAGCTGGGGCGGGTTTAAAAGAAAGATTCTGAACACGCTCACGAATAAGATCTTGCAGTTTCCAGCCTCTCAAAGGCAAGCGGAAGAAAATTAAAGTCAGAACCGAAGGTTTATGAAATGAAACAGAACTCAGAACAGAGCTCCCTCACCTTTAACATTTCTTAGGTCTCAGCAATGACAGGAGGCTAGTAATGATTCCTTGGGAAGCAGCAGCATGTACTTTTCTATGCACAGAAATCCAAATATCTATGTAGTCAATGTTCATTACTTAACCTCTTTGTGAGCTGTGAGGAATTCAGCTCAACCAGTGATGAACAAATTAACAAATAAACCATTCTCTACTTAACTGCTTGACATTAATTATTCAATAATAATCTTTATCCCTAATGAGTTATAGCCTTTTCTAATGCTGGACATTTTAGACTCTTCTCTAGAAATAAAATGCAAAAGGATGAAGCTATTGCCTGCCCCAATTTCTATTCTTTGCTTTAAGTTTCACAACTTAATTCACTATGCAGAATTCCTTTAAAAAAATTCCCATTTATCAATGTGGAAGAAATAATAATTAAATATTACACATTTTCTTCAGTTAAAAACTATTCCAAGTTATTTTCTGAGCCAAAGAGAACTTTGTAGCATTCTTTTAATAATTGTCTAAAATGCTTTTGAAAAGAGGAGGATATAGACATGGATATAATCTTATTTCAAATCGTTGGAGTTTGTCAGTTACTAGATATGCCAGCAAATATAAAAAGAAAACAAATATACCAGATGAAAACATGTTTTGGTTCTTCGGATTTTTTAGCATTTGAATATTGCCCTCCTATTGTTATGTTACAAAAGCCAAATCCTGCTATCTCATTGGAGATCTATCTTAGAAAGAACTGGGAACATTCTACAATACATGTGTAACCTTTCAAAGTCTGCTTCAGGCTTTATAGATAATACCAAATAGAAATCTTACATACTTGAAAGAAGGAGAGAAAGAAAGAAAGGAAGGAAGGAAGAAAGGGAGGAAGGAAGAGAAAAAATGACAGTATCTTTTAACAGATGGCAATCTGTTAAATTGAAATTTTGAAACTCCATATTATATTTAGAGTGTTATTTAAAAATAGTTAAATGCTCCATTACCTACCCTCCCTATTTTAATCCCTACTTGTAGCCTAAATTATTGTATATTTATAGTTATTATTAGAAAATAATTGTATGTTATGCTTTAATCCACATGTATCATATTTATGGAATAATTTTCTATCAAGATAAAATTACATTTCCATAAAGTAGTGATGCGAGGCCAATTTTTGTGGGAGAGTAGACAACATACCACATTAGAATGTTCTCTGAATTACACAGAAAAAATTACGTGACTTCATTTTTTACACACAACTATAAGCATTGGTATAAAGGAAACATACAATATACAAATGAAATTAGATTCTCTAAATAATAAAGTCCACTTATTCAGTTATGTCTTAATATTTACCAAGAAGAGGTAAATATTAAATTTCTTTCTTTTCTTTCTCCCTTCTTCCCTCCTCCACACTCACTCTTTCTCCCTCCCTTTCTTCCTTCCTCCCTTCCTTTCTTTTTCTTTCTTTCTGTCATCAGAGGCATTATTAAGCCATTCTATCACAATTTTCCATTTTCTTGGGGCTGCTGTTGACACCCCTGAAAAAGTACCAGAAGAAAGGATGAGAAGGAGAAAGCACCTAATTTGGTATTTATTTCTTTATTTAGCTTCTTAGTGGAGCTAAATAGTAACTCTACTGGACTGTTACCCCCATCCCCACTGCATCACACCACCTGTGCAGAGGGGACAGGCAAAGGAAATGTGGAATCATTGTTGGGCTACTTCTTCTTCTACTTTTCCCTATAAAATAGAGTGAGTTATGAAGACAGAAAGGGCATTCTTTCCCTAGGATAGTGTTAAAACAAGGCATGGGGCCGGGGGGGAATTGAACACAGGTGTTACGTTAAAGCAATCAAAGAGCTTGTGCATATCTCATTAAAACATATGCATTTATTTGTTGAAGTGGTGAATAAGCCCTTAGATTTTAAAAATTAACCCCCTAATAATTTTTTGAGGAAAGTTTATTTTCATGAAAATCAGCTTTTTTCTTTTTTTTCCTTTAAATGACCGCCCTGGCTATGCTCCTAATGACCACAATAATAACTTTTATCTGGAATATAATCAGTGTCATGTTCTACTTTATCACACTTACACCTCTGCAAATCTATTCTGCATAAGCAAATATAAAATCTCTAGGGATTATAATATTTCCAAACCACACAGTCAAGGAAAACAAGTTTCCTCTTAATTATTCTTTAAAAGAACGATTTACAATAGGAAGATACTTTTAGAATGCTCTATTGAATACAACTATATGCACAACTGAACTCCAATTGGTCCCTTTATGCAGATAAAACTAAGATTCCTTTTTTTCTCTCCCTCCCCAAATTGTCATTGTATTTGTGCTCAATGACTGATGGTGGGAAAAACTGCATTCTCTACTGTAAAAATTGCAAGAGGGAGGGTATGGTGATATATGTATACATATACCTGATTCACTTTGTTAGACAGCAGAAGCTAACACACCATTGTAAAGCAATTATACTCCAGTAAAGATGTTAAAAATAAATAAATAAATAAAAAGAAAATATAATAAAACTGTAATTGGTCAACAACGATTGAAGCAACAACTTTCTTGTACAAGTCAGACACGCATCATAACTGATGTTTGTACTCTGCTCAAGGTAGAGTGATTTCCATAAAACAAATCCTACTTGATAAAGTTCTTATTTTACACCAGGTCCTTCTATCCTTAAGTATGCAGTCTTATAAGTTAAGCAAGCTATTAAAGTTATTTTTTGTTCTATAGCACTGCCATCAATAAAAGGTCACTGATAATATAGATGAAAATATATCGTCTTAGAAATTGAAAAGTAAGATGTTCATTCCAAAGGTTTCAATTTGGAGATTAATAAGACATGTATATGATTAATAAGAAGAACTGGGTCACAAAGAAGGGATGGCAGGTACGACTTGCTGGTAAATGCATGTTTAAACTTAGCCAACTGAGATAAAACTAGTTACTTTGGGCCAGCATCCAGGGATTTTGCCATTGAGTTTAATCTTGCCAATGACTCTTCTTACAAGTCTTTTAGAGATTACTTAGGAACTGATTAGATCTCTCATAATACCCTGCCCAGAAGGAAAGAGAGCCTAAATCAGCACTATAGTCATTGCGTTCCTTTTTTATTTACAAGACATCTCTATGAATCTTTTTTTTTTTAAACATCTTTATTGGAGTATAATTGCTTTACAATGGTGTGCTAGTTTCTGCTTTATAACAAAGTGAATCAGCTATACATATACATATATCACCAAATCTCCCTCTTGCGTCTCCCTCCCACCCTTCTATGAATCTTTAAATTTAACTCTGGTAACTTCTTTATTGATTTTCCTGCTTGAGAAAGAACAGAACACACTCATGTTAAAAGATGGGGTAAAAGAGACATTGCAGGTTTTGAAACGGGATAGGGGAACTGCTAATCTCAAAATTTCTCCTTTTTGGACTTCCGGCATTAAAATAGACATTGTAAGTGCTAAGAAAATATGGAACTAGTTGACTGATTTACCTTTGAGAAAGTACCACAGAAAAAAATGTGTCTTATGGTTAAGTTTTCCATCTTTTTTATTTATTTTTTTTAGACTGTTTATTTCTTTATTTTCTGTTTACTTGGAGAGAGGACAAGAATTGCAACTTAAAATCTCTCCTTTTCTGGTACTAGAGTGCTTACATTTGTATTTATTGATTAAATTCTCATTGGGTAAAACGCATATCCAAAATGTGGGAATCAGGAGGTGTGTCTTATCTGGAATAGGTCTATAACAATTTTAACTCATAATTTTAATTGATACCCTGCTACATTCAAATTCTGTAAGAGAGTTCTCTTAACAGGGTTAAATTATATTACTGTAGACGAATACAGTTTTTACTCAAATTCTGAAACATTTTATACATGTTGAGTACAATGAACTCTTCCATTACTTAGGAACACATTGAGAGAAAAAAAAATCATCTTAACAATATGAATGGTTGCCCCAAATACCCCTTGTGCTTTTATTTATTTATGTATTTTCCCATCTTTTTTAGAATGACAAAAGTCGAAAATAAGTTGATTTCAGGAAGAAGGGCACCAGGAATTCATTGTTGTGTCCTCTTGCAGAATTGTTTTGCACATGATGACTATGTAACAGATTCTTATTTAATAAATATTGCTAAATAGTAGAATTCTAAAAATATGTTTGTTTTCATTTTAGTCCTTTGTGCATTTTCTCGACAAACATGTGCACTATGTAAATAATGCAATATTTATAGAGGCAAGTTCTGTAGTTGCCTGGATTCAAATCCTAGCTCTTCTGATTATTAGCTGTGGATCCTTGCTTCACTTTGATAGTATCAATACTTATTACATAGGAATTAAATGAGAACATATGCAAAGCACATAACAGAGTAGTAGGCATGGAGTAAGCACTCAATGATGGTAGCATTTATCTTCAGGATTCAGGTTGACAACAGTGTTGGTGAGTGATTACCTGTCAGGTATTGTAACAGGTTCATTGGAAACTATAAAGGAGAAATTACAGCTTTTAATTTCAAACAACTCAAATACATGAAAGTTCTATTGCAATCATGGGCCAACTGATAAAACCGTTGCTAAAGAATGAATAACTGGAGTGTTTAAGAAAAGTATGTTTTGAGGGATTTGTGTTCATGATAAACTCTAAGCAAAGGTAGGCTCTAAAAAATTTTAAAACACACTTCATTTATGTTCTAGAATTATAATTCAGTCAGCAATGAGAATGTACTGAATAAGAAAGAAAGAGGAAGCTAGTAGTTTTAGAAACCTGTTAGAGCCATCTAAGGGAGAGAGAGTGGGGATCTGGTACACATGAAAGACATGAAAGAATAGGCCAGACAGGAAGTGGACCTCTGGGTCTGAAGAATAATTTAAAGATGATTCTTTGATTTCTGGTTATATGATATTTTTCTTCACTGAAAAAAAGAAGCACAGATATAAGGGCAAAATATAAATTTCAGTTTGCGCTTAGGAGTAGGTGAGTAAAACAAAAATTGCCAGTAGAATGAGAGAAAGAATGGCCAGAGAGGTAAGAGAAGAGGCAGAGAGTGGTGATGGAGAAGTCACAGGCAAGGAGGAGAGGCAGATGTGGACCATGGGAGTAAATGCGACGAGGACAGCACACAAGTTTGGAAAGTAGTTCATCTGTAGAGGAAAGAAAGGGACATGAAGCCAAATTAGAGTAGAGGACAAGGAGGGGTTGAAGAAATGAGGTCTATGAGCGTAGAGCACTCTGAGATGAGGTTTGGCAGGAGAGGGAGGACCGTTATGGGAGGGGGGTCAACTGGGAATAGCACAGAAAAAAAATTATTGACCTTATACATAGCAAGAACTCTTCTATTGATGTAGACATTTTATATAACTTAATCCCCACAGAAATCTATAAAGTGAGTATTATTTTCCCCATTTTACAGATGAATAAACTGGAATTCAGCCATTAAATTAAATAATTGAACCAAGTTCAAATAGGTAGTACAAGTTAGAATTGAGGGAATAAGAGAAACCTTCTTGGAAGATGTGCCTTTGTTCTGTTTCTCAAAGATTAGAAAGGATTTTCAGCAAGTGGAGCTGAGCAGAGAGGGTACTTCATAGGGAAAGAAGTGTATGAGCAAAGCCAGATGTGGGCAGGGGAAAGGTGGGTTCAGTCTGGCTGGTTGTGAGGGGTACATAGAGGCAGGCTGGCAACACATTGAGAAGTGGTGTGGTGGGCAATGAATGTCACCCTAGAAAATTTAGGGGGACTTCCCTGGTGGTCCAGTGGTTAAGACTCTGCATTTCCACTGCAGGGGGCACAGGTTAGATCTCCGGTCGCGGAACTAAGATCCCACATGCTGCGTGGTGTGGCCAAAAAAAAGGAAATTATTTTGAGCAAAGGAGTAAAGAAAGATCATTGGGGCCACACTTTAGAAAATAATTTAATCCCTTTGGTACAAAATAATCCTTGAAACAAGAAAGCATATCAAACTATAATTATAGGATATTGAGAAAATAATATTACGCATTAGGTTGAACCATATGAAATGATCATTTTTGTGATATCTAAAACTGTCAATTATTGATGTCAATTTCATAGGTTGAATCTAATATCGCAAGGTGTACAATTTCTTACTAGTTATAATCAGAGAAAATTTCAGAGTTTTGAATACTTTTATTATTAAGCAAGAAGGAATTAAAGAAAATGCCTAAGATTAAATTCAAGAAACGAAAAAGATAGCAAAAATAAACCTAAGTATAAGGATTAAACCCCCCAATTAATGATTTTTTTAAAAAAAGAAAAAAGGGATAGTGTGTTAATAAGCCAAGAATTGATTCTCTGTAAAACAAACCTCTGGTAAGACCAATAGAGGCAAAAAGAAAGGAAATACAAATACAGATGCACATAGGGTGGGGGTTAGGAGGATGGTTTCTGAAGTTAGACAGCCTGGATTGAATTGCCTGTTGCCACAGTGATCCACAAGACTCTGAGAAAAGTTGTCTCGAAGTAGCAAGACCTACTACTATCTTTCATATATTAGTACATCTGAAGAGAAAAATATATCTCAGTTTTCTCATCTGAAATGGGCAAATGACAGAATCTACCTCCTAGAACTGTTGTGAAGATTAAAGAATGTAAGATGTATACAGTGCTTAGCCTGGCAAACAGTATTATTACTATCATATTACGAATATTTTTACTATTATGGAGAAAGAAAAGGAGGATATGATTAGAGACAGGAAAATTTAAAAATTATAACTACCTTCCATGTGTAGCTCTAAACTAATAATTTGAAAATCTTAATGAATTGGATCTTTGTAATAAAATCAAAACTGCCAAAGTAATATAAAACTTAAATATATTAGTTCTTATAGAAGAAAATTTTAAATTGATCAATGATTATCAAAATATTTGTTAGGCCAAAATGGTTTCATCAGAAAATTCTTTGAGGGACTTCCCTGGTGGCACAGTGGTTAAGAATCTACCTGCCAATGCAGGGGACACGGGTTCAATCCCTGGTCTGGGGAGATCCCACATGCCGCGGAGCAACTAAGCCCGTGCACCACAACTACTGAGCCCACACGCCTAGAGCCCGTGCTCCACAACAAGAGAAGCCACCGCAATGAGAAGACCGCGCACCGCAACGAAGAGCAGCCCCCGATCGCCGTAACTAGAGAAAGCCTGCTTGCAGCAACGAAGACTCAACGCAGTCAAAAATGAATAAATAAAATAAATAGATTTCAAAAAAAAGAAAATTCTTTGAAATCTTCAAGAGGCAAACACTAACAAAACAATTAAACCCTGTTCTAGCTGAGCTGTTTCAGAATGTAAATAAAGAATAAAAGGATTCCCAGATAATTTTTCAAATTTAACATAAATCTGATCCCAAACCTCAAAATGTTAGCCTAAAAATGAAAACTATGAACTAATTTCATTTATAATAAATATAAAATTCCTAAATTAATGTGCAATATAAGAATACTAAAAGGATTTATTCTAGGATTTCAAGGTTGTGTCAATATAAATCACAGTAAAAGGAGAAAAAAATAAAGCACTTCTGTGGCCAGATTAGAAAAGGAATATCCAATTTGTTAATGGTTCTGTCCCCTTCCTACTTTTCCATAGTTATTAAAATATTAAATATTAAAAACATTTGGCTGCATGAAAGTATTGATGTCTTTTTCCCCAAAGCAATCTAATGCCATCTTCTTTCTCACACTTTTGGCTTTCTTTATCCTGGAACTCTTTTTATTAGTGTCACACATCTTAAAAATTTTCTGTCCAGCTAGGATTAAGAGCAGAAGCCTATTCAAGAAGGATGGTCCTTCTCTACAAAGGCTATGGGGCCCCAAAGCAAACCATTCCTGGCTCAATATTTTCTATCCTTAACATTTCTGCAGCAAGTGATAGTGAAAGCAAACTAAAACATTAAAGGCAATGAAAGAGGTTTATGAGAGGACATGTGTATCACTCAGGGTCCCTGTAGAATACAAATGACATATTCACACTGGATAATTTGAGGAGACTTTAAGAAAGGGTTTACACATGATGTGAACAAGTTACAATTGCATGAACAAGTCCAAGGAAATGAACAAAGAAGAGTATAGAACTCTTGGGTAGTAAGAAGCCCCTGAATTTGAAGGGGTAAGGAAATGAAATTGGATAATGTACTGGGTTGAATAGTATCCCCTCAAAATTCATTTCCACCTGGAACCTGTAAAAGTGACTTTATTTGGGAATAGTGTCTTTGAAGATGTAATCAAGTTAAGATCAAGTCATACTGGATTAGGATGAGCCCTATTCCAATAACTGCTGTTTTTGTAAGAAGAGAGTAAGTTTAGACACAGACACATAAGGGATAAAGCAAGGTAAAGACAGAGGCAGAGATTGGAGTGATGCATCTACAAGCCAAGGAATGCTGGCAACCATCAGAAGCTAGAAGAAGCAAAGAAGAATTCTACCCAGAGTCTCAGAGGGAGTATGGCTCTGTCAACACCTTGATTTTAGACTTCTGGTCTCCAGGACTGCAAGAGAATAAATTTCTGTCATTGTTTTAAGTCACCCGGTTTGTGGTACTTTGCTATGGCTGCTCTAGCAAACTAATATAGCTACCAAAGACAAAATAGAAGACAAACAGAACCTGTCCAACACGCAGAGGAGTGTTGACAATAAGAAATATAGTGTTGGCCTGGAGTCTTCCACAGTGTTCATTGAGACATCAGTCTGTCTTCTATTCACTGCCTCCTGGAAATGCTGACCATTCAACTCATGACCTCCAGCTTCCTGCAATACTGTTGACGAATAACCAGGCTGGGCTGGGACAAGAGGATAGTAAAACAGTCTGGAGGATGCTCATACTTCTTTAAGGAAAGAAAAGAGGTGTCCCAGAATGCAGATGGTATGCTAGTACTGGTAAAACAAACAAGCAGACAAACAGACAAAATAAACAAAACATGCTGTTCCATAAATGAAGGGAGAACAAAATGGCACTGTCCAATGAGAGAATTGTATTTGAAATACTAAGACAATAGGAAACTAAAGCATGGGCTACAGAGCCTGAAACAGAGAGGGTGCCCAACAAATCTGTGTTCAGTGCCTTCATGGGCTGCTATCTGGCTGGAAGAATGAGTGAAGTGCTAACATCAATTTAAGAATTACTGTACTCTTTCCCAGTCTTGAACACCAATTCTTTTACAAAGTTCTGAGTAGGAAATTTGCATAATCTTAGTTCCCTAATGAAAGAGAGACTTTTGATCATGCTTGGTTAGGAATTTTATTTGTCTTGGGCTAAAATGAACCAGAAATTTTATTTTAGTCCAGAGCCTAAATGTCACAGAATAAATTATTTTATTCATTCAGATTATTTAGCCTTTAAACTGTTTTGTTTTAAATTATTTTACTTCAGAATTTTTAATATTTTACTTTAAAAACACACCATAAGTTCTTAGGGAAAATGAATCTTTACTTCTCAGAAATGAATTATAATGAATAGAGCTGCATCACTTCCACTTAGGGTTTGATTTAACAAGTCCAACAAAATGCTTAGGACCCCAGAATTGATACATTACTTCTGGCCTCAGCTGTCTTTTGAGACCACTCAGAGGAACAGCAAAGGTTTTCCTTGGGAAATACATTATTTTGAAGAGCAACTTGGCAGTAGGTCCTTTATGTCACCTGTCTCTGCAATTCCCACCATGACCTGCACACGCCTTGGCACCTAGCAGGCGCCTGGTGAATGTGTGTTGAGTTGAATCAAACTAATTTAATGCATGAATCTTCAGAAGAAGCTTCCTTTCTTTTACCACTGCCTCTGCTTTCAGCCTTTAAACTCAAAACTTAAAGGGCAAAACATATAAATATATGCAAAGCTACTTGTGTTTTCATTTTACTAAAGGTATTTATATCATAAGGCATTTAGAGTCATCTGCAGTGCTTTGTGAGACATTTAACTAGTACTGCCTTGGTTTTTCACTAATTAAAAATCAAGTTATTAGAGTATAAATCTACTGGCAGCATATTTAGGCAAGCACAACACAGACTCAGTATAAAATATAGGGAGGGGTCAGTGTTAAGTTTTATGACTGACACAGTGAAAATGACTTCCTCATTAAGAAAACATCTTGTCTCAAAGTGTGGTGGCTAGTCTAAGGGTCTCAGATCCCATAAACTAATTACTCTGATGGCGTTCTTTCTTCTGTGCAAAAATATTTTTCACATTTCTAAACATCGATGAAGCTAAGCTAGAGGGAAGAGAGAGAGAGAGAGAGAGATTTACCAACACAACTGTGTAAGAATGGCATGTGGTGGGCTGTATGTAATGTATGTAAAAAACATATGGACAGTTAATAAAGACTCCCACCCTGTTAACGAGAAGGAGGAAAATGACTGTTGTCACTGGCATGAGGTACATCTATCTTGGCCCATTCAGCAAGCTATGATGTGGTTTATTAAGTAGAGTGATTTCACTGGCAACTCCTAAAGACTGTTCCGCTGTGTCATGGTGGCATTCTAGATACCAACATGGATTGTGTTACAATCCAGGTATATATACAGATTGGAACTTCCTTTCCAGTTCTGGGTTCATGCCCCTAAGGGAGCAAAATAAGCTGAAAATAAATCAAACCAAGAATAACGTCAGAGCAGTTACCAAAGAGTTTATTACCCTCCAAAGATGACTTGGAGGTGAGGTTCATCTCAGCCTAGGCCCTGGGGGTATTGGGATGGATGATAAGTTGCAGCTGTGGGCTTCTAAATGTCCTCTGTCCAGCTATCAGTCTATCTACATAGGTGGAAGAATTGCATAAATAGACTGATGGTTTTAGAAGATAGTGTGTTAAATGTGTCACAAGCTTTCATTTCCTTAAAAACCTTTATTCAGCAATGATCATGTGTTTCCTGGATTCTGGGGGTACAAAGGTGAATGAGACTCCCTACTGATGACAAGCTCACAGCCAAGGCATATCCATCGATACAATGTGACTGGCCCATTATCTGAGGCTGGCTCAGGAGAGTAACACAGGCAAGCACCCATCTTACCTTGGTGAGGAGGCAGCCCAGGGTACATTTGAAAGAAAGGTTAGACATTAGAACATAGAGGATGAGGGTCAAAATAATTTTAGGCAGGGGGAATTCCCTGGTGGTCCAGTCATTAGGATTTCGCGCTTCCACTGCTGGGGGTCCAGGTTCGATCCCTGGTCGGGGAACAAAGACCACCCCCAAGCCGCGTGGTGCGGCAAACAAATAAACAATTTCAGGCAAAGAAACACTGAGTTTTGAGGCATGGAGAAGCGAGAAAGTACAGCCTGTAAAAAAAAGAAGTGGGTAGCTCATTATGGCTGCAGCTGCAGGTGCCTTGTGGGGGAGTGATGGGAAAGGGGGCTGGATTTGAAGGATGAGTACAGGTGATGTCATATGTATCGATATAATATAAAGCTTGGATTTTATACTGAAAGGGATAGGAAATTATTCAAATATATTAACTAAGCAACAAAACATAACCAGACTCAAGTTTTAGAAAAATTGTTCTATTTGTGAAATGTATTCTTTCTCCATTCTTGCCCATCTCAATAAATGGTAAAATCAGTCATCTAGATGTTCAAGCCCCGAACCTAAGTGTGATTCTTTATTTTTCATTTTGTCTTGCTCCCAATATCCAAAATACAACCAATCTAACTGTTTTCTTCATTTCGTTTTCCATCACCATAGTGTAAGCCACTATCTTCTCTTACCTGGATTATTTTAATAGTCTCCTAACTCACCGTTTTGATTCAGGCTTTGCCTGTGTGAATCCAATCTCCTCAGGACGAGAAGGGTGAGCTTATTAAAATTAAATCATATGATACCACTTCTCTACTTAAAACTCTCCAGTATCTACCTATTCCTCCTAGAATAAATTCCAGACTCCTTTCAACTGTCTGCAGAGCTACATGATCTGCTGTCGGCCCACCTCTCCATCTCAGCTCACATAACACTTTCACCTGTGCTATTCTCTGTCCATACTGGGTCGTTCTCTGTTCCAGTTTCATGCCCCTACTTACGTTTGGAAGACTCTCTACCCAGTTCCTCAAATGGCTGGGTCCTTCTTATCCTTCAAAACTCAACTAAATGTTACAAACTCAAAATGCATTTCTTAAAAAACATATTGTCACTTTATACCCATTAGTCAGTATCACATCACTATTTTAGTTCCTTTGTAGTACTTAAACCACCTGAAATTATCCAGTTTGTTTCCTTGTCTTTCTCTGAGCATCAGAATGAAAACCCCAGGAGAGCAGAGATCTGGTCCATATTCTCAGTACTCAGGAAGCACTGGGTACATAGTTGTTACTCAGTAAATACATTTTAATTGAATTTTTAAAAGTAGATGAAGCAAAAATCAATTTGAAGGCTCTTGAAAGAATCCAGGTTAAAGATATGAGGGTCTGAACTTGGGCAGTAAGACTAAAGGTAGAGAGGAAGAAGTGGATTAGAAAGGTATTTTATGGATGGAATTGATAAAATTGGATAACCAGCTGGAACATGGTGAGAGTAAGAGAGACCCACTCAGCACGGAATGAACCAGACAGAAAATGTCCTTCGGACCCTTCCAGTTTGAAGATTTGGAATATTTCTTTTTCTAA
Source organism: Eubalaena glacialis (assembly GCF_028564815.1). Lineage (NCBI taxonomy): Eukaryota > Metazoa > Chordata > Mammalia > Artiodactyla > Balaenidae > Eubalaena > Eubalaena glacialis. Next base: position 203,744,977 of record NC_083716.1, read on the forward strand.
ATAAAAGGATAAACAGCATGTGCTGTTGAATGAATGAATGGATCACTCTAACAGAAGAGTTATTGAATTATTCATGTTACCTAGGAGCACTTAAAAATATGTATTAAAATTGCACTGTATGCCAGCCCTGTGTTGGGTATTATAGGGGATACGGCAGAAGTAAAAGATGCTGTCTCTGCCCTTTTACAGTTGAGGATATAAAACGAAGGATCATAAAACAATTAGAAAGCAATCCAAGGTATAATAGATCATCAAATTTGATTCACCAGGGCTTCAGGAACCATAGATCAGGCATAACGTCTTAATTCAATGGCCTTCTAGGGCAGAAAAGGTTCTGATTTCACTCAAGTCCTTTCTTCTGGTCAAGAAGCTATCTTTCTGGGCTCCAAAAATATCGGCATTTGAGAATTAAATTAATAACGTTCAATGAAGGAGGAGCATGATTCATTTTTTCAAACAGTAAATGGATTTAATATTTATAGAAAAGTGCCGGAGTGTCTCAGACTGCTCCAAGGCTATTGATAGCATAGGCCCAGTTTTGAATAGGATGGATCAAGAAAAGAAGAACAGACTGAAATTGCTGCAGGAGGCATTGCTTTATAGAGGCTGTTTCTTCTTGTCTGTGATCTTATTTGATTTCTCCTTACTACACTAGAATCTCTCCTAGGGTACGCGTGGTGGTACCTTCATTTCTTGAGAGATGTTTCATAGCTCAGCACAGATCTTGCTTAACCAGGATTTGCTAGTTGATAGACAGTAAAAATGTAGGTCATCAACTCTAAGGAGAGTGTAGGAAGGATTGTTTGTTTGCTATCTTCATTTGTTAAAAATTGAAGTAGAATGATATGGGCGACATGACTTCTGAAGATCCCTCTGAAGTTGATGGTTCTGAACGTAAAACAGGTTATTCTGCATCATCCCATAGCCTGTGTTAATGCAACTGGCTTACTTGAAAAATCTCTGGGTTCTTTATCAATAATGCAGCAACTTGAAGGCCATTGTAACTGTATAGTCATGCTTTATAACTTTGATGTCATTGTCACATGTGCTACTTCATTTTTTTTTCTCCTAGCAGCCCTGGAAGGTGGATCTCTACCAGTAATAAGACTCATTGCAGATAAGACTGTTGGGGACTTATAGAGAGTCATGGTGAAGCTTGGATTAGATCCTGGTCCCTGGCCTCTTGGTTCCTCGCTTGTTCCATGCTAAATATATGGGCATTATTATGTGTACATAGTGATTTGTGGGCATAGTCAGCTTAGATTAGAAGGATCCACAGCCACACCCAAGCCTTGCTGCTTTTCTAATACTTGGAATCATAAAAGCACTGCATAGCCTTCCACTGACAGTATTATGAACACTTACTGTACTGATAAAAATTTATATTTATTCTGTGTACTTGGCAGTCTCAGCCATGAACACTTCTGTTACTGAGCTGTGCCAAAATACATAAAGTTTAAGGCTTGACCAAGCACTAAAGCAGAAGCTTTCACCCTTGAGAGTCCTGAATAGGAGAATTAAGTAAATACTTTCATGCTGTACCAAAAGCATCTCTTACCCTGTTAATTAAGATCAAATTGAAATAATAAACAATTGCACTAGTGTATCTCCAATAACTGGTAAGTGCATTTTAGATTCAATTTCAGGTGAGTTTCATAGGTCTTAATGACAAAATTCTGCAAGAAATGGATATTATTAAAAGCCTAATATATAACTGATATTCAAAAGAATCACACAAATAATTTAAAAGCAGAGAATAAAGAGTTCCACATGTCTACAGTTTATACCATGTTAAGTCCTTCACATGTGGTATCTCTTTTAACCCTTAAAACAACCAAGTGAAGTTGATATTAGTGTCTACATTTTTAGATGAGAAAACTAAATTTTAGAGATGTTCAGTAATTTCTTTAGAGTTGAACAAATATTTCTCCAACTCTGATTTCTTAACCCCTATATCAATGATTTCTACTATTGCCTGAGAAAACCCCTACAGCTACAGTTTGTTCTAAGATACTGAAGGACCTACTAGGAGTCACATGGAAGGGCTTTGACTTCGGGACAAGGGAATAAGGCCTTTAAACTAATGAGAAATCCAGAACTTGGAAAAATAAAGGTAGCAATAGCAAATAACCAAACGCAATAAAGTCAGTATTTAACAGAAGTAGAAGCCTTAGTGAGCAACCAATGAGGCTGAGGAAATCAACTTTGAGATACAGAGCAGGAAACTGAATACTCAGTGGGAAAATTTCACGGAAGTATATGTGAATGTTGCTACTCGTGCACTGTATCTGTGGTTCTTAAACCCTCTGATGTCATGCTCCTCTTTTACAACAAATATTTTGTAAAATCCCCTTTACCACTATAAAATAGAATTCAGGACTTCCTTGGTGGTGCAGTGGTTAAGAATCCACCTGCCAATGCAGGGGACACTGGTTCAATCCTTGGTCTGGGAAGATCCCACATGCCGCGGAGCAGCAAAGCCCGTGCGCTACAACTATTGAGTCTGTGTTCTAGAGTCTGCAAGCCACAACTACGGAGCCCATGTGCCATAACTACTGAAGCCTGTGTGCCTAAAGCCCGTGCTCTACAACAACAGAAGCCACAACAATGAGAAGCATGTGCACCGCAACGAAGAGTAGCCCCCTCTCGCTGCAACTAGAGAAAGCCTGTGTGCAGCAAGGAAGACCTAACGCAGCCAAAAGTGAAAAATAAAATAAATAAAATTTAAAAAATAAAATAAAATAGAATTCAGAGATAATATGAGAACTTTAAAAAAACAGGCTAATGCCCTGTTGTAACAAAAGGAAGAAATAATGTATATAACTAACCAATCTATTTTAATATGTAAATATCAGGGGATGCCTACTGTAGAAGACAGATATACTTGTTTACATTTCCAAACTGCCCCTAGGAGCAAGCCCCCCTAAATTCATAGGTTAGATGGATCTAGGCACATTAGTAAAGACTTTCTCATTAGACCCTGCTCTGAGCTCAAATGGGAAGGAAGAGTATTTAGGGCTTTCTGCTGTCTCTTTATTTCTAAGGAAGTTATTGATACAGAGGTAGAATTGAGGTGGAAACCAGTGGGAATTGTTTCCAAGATGGATTTCTTCAATGGGAGAAGGCACCTTAGAGGTTAGAGGGGTTAGAGGGATTAGAGAGAGAGGGGTCCTTTGACTCAAAGATGCCCCACACCTAATCTTCAGGGAAACTTGGAGACAGTTCTCAAAAGGCTGGAGAAGGCTATTTCCAGGGGGTCCCTTCATCCTTTTCCAGGTTCTTTCCCGGCTGGAAGCAGAGTATCTGGATTCAGTGGGACATTTGGCATCCACGTGGTACAAAGGGGTGCCTCTCCCTCTGATTCCCTCTCTGAACCGATGTGTACCGTGTTTTCCTTCACTATAAAAAGCTGTGATTAATCCACCTTAAGCTGAGCAAAGAGGGTGGAGTACCACCCCGACCCTTGCACAGGCTTTCAATAATACACTAAAGCACAAGATTTTGTAACTCTTAAATCACCTTCCCTTTGACTGCCCAGATATATATCTAATTGAGGCCTGTCAAATTCTTTCTCAAAGCTGGCACCATGTCAATGACCTCCTGGCAATGGTCTCAGAGGGGTGAAGTGTACAATGGGAGGAAGTATTTCCTTTTATTGGTTCTAAATTTACTAGCCTTTAGCTCCACTGAATTAAATTATGGTACAGGGTGAACATTATAGCTATAACTGACATTTATAAACTACATTCCACCCATTAATCTTGAAATGCTATGCAAACTGATTAACAAAATTAAACGTACAGCCGTGTGCTCCCTTACGACTCTCTGGATAGTTGTAGATCTTCTGCAGTTTGAGTGATGCAGAAGTTGCCTCTGGTATCTCCATTTCTAATTTCAACATTTCTAATCCTGTTCTGTTCCCACCAGAACAGGTCTTGTCTAGAGTAGCACAGTTTTCTACAACCTTCTATTCCTTTCCCTGACCCGGACAGAGAGAAGCATTTGCCACTGAATGGTGTGGTGGCCAGAGATGATCCTGTAGGTTCCAGTAATATTCTACTTCACCTGCACATACTCTTTTTCTTTCCTCCCTCCTTCCCTCCATCCCTCTCTCCCTCCCTCTCTTCCTTCCTTCCTTCTTCCTTCTCTCCCTCCCTCCCTCCCTGCTTTCCTTCCTTCTTCCTGCCCTCCCTTACATCCTTCATTTTTTGCTCTTTTCTCTTTCTATTTCTTTGTTCTTTACTCATCTCTTGACTCACTGGGAATTGATTCTTAGTGTTAAGGTTCCCATTTCTCTTTTCCTTACTTCTGGGAGATGAGTGAAGGAAGTCAGGTGTGGGTATCTTGACTCTTTCAACCTTCTCTGGCAAGAATAACGAGTCTCTGAAGTGAAGACCGAGGCCTGAGCCCTGGGTGACTTTTTCAATTCATCCCACCTTATGATGAGTCCAAAAGGCATTGTGGTATAGAGGAAAGACCCAAGGGGCTGGTAATGGAAAGACTAGGGTTTGTATCTAGGCTCTGACATCTACTCCCTGTGTGGTCTTGGGTGAATCGCTTAACCACTCGAAGATTTAGTTTTATCAACTGTAAAAGATCTGGGTAACGTGGATTCTAAAGTTCCTTTAGTGAACTGTCAAAGCTCTATACTATCTCACCTTTTCTCATATTGGGTGGCTTTTATGAAGTATGCTTCTCCCAAATCAACCTGGTTTGGTTCCATTCTGAATAAAATCCAAAACCTGACAACTTACATGTCCCCAAGCCAGGGAAGAGCTGAAAGTCTTCCCACACTTACGCATCTATATGTGTATAAGCAGACAAGCTGTGAAGTTCTACTTGGGCTGTGTAAATAGCTGTTGAGAATATCGACCAGGTTAGAGGAGCCAAGGTGAGGTGTCAACCTCCCCACAATATTAAGTTTAAAAATTATAGTATGCTTTGGCTTATTTTCCAGCTTTATTGAGATATAATTGACATACAATATTGTGAGTTTAAGATGTACAACGTGTTGATTTGATACACGTGTATATTGCAAAATGACTACCACCGTAGCATTAGTTAATGTTTACATCACGTTATATTACTACCATTTCTTTTCTGTGGTGAGAACATTTAAGATCTAATGTCTTAGCAACTTTCAAGAATATAATACAGTATTATTAATTTTAATCACTATGCTGTACATTAGATCCCCAGAACTGATTCATCTTACAGCTGGAAGTTTGTACTCTGACCAACAATTACCCTTTCCCCCCCACCTCTTCCATCCCCTGGTAACCACCATTCCAGTCTCTTATATCTATTAGTTCAGCTTTTTTTAGGTTCCACATATAAGTGATACCATGCAATATTTGCCTTTCTCTGTCTGGCTTATTTCACTTAGCATAATGCCCTCAAGGTCCATCCGCCTTGTCACAAATGGCAGGATGTCCTTCTCTCTTATGGCTGAATAGTATTCATATATATCACCTCTTCTTTATCCATTCATCTGTTGAGAACATTTAAATTATTTCTGTATCTTGGTTATTGTGAATAATGCTATGATGAACATGGAAGTACAGATATCTCTTTGATATCTTGTTTTCATTTCGTTTGGATGTATACCGAGGAGTGAGATTCCTGGATGATATAGTAGTTCTATTGGGGTTTTTTTTGGTTTTTTTTTTTTTTTTTTTGAGGAAACTCCATACTGTTTTCCATAGATACTGGATGCACCAATTTAAATTCTCACCAACAGTGCAAAAGGTTTACCTTTTCTCCATATCCTTGCCAACACTTGTTATCTCTTGTCTTTTTGATGATCCTAACAGGTGTGAGGTGAAATTTCATAATGGCTTTGATTTGCATTTCCCTGATGATCTGTGATGCTAAACACTTTTTCATGTACCTGTTGGCCATTTTTATGTCTTCTTTGGAAAAATGTCTACTCAGTTTCTCTGCCCATTTTTAAAATTAGATTGGTTTTTGTTGTTGCTGCTGTTTTTGCTATGGAGTTGTATGAGTTCTTTGTATATTTTGGACATTAACCTATTATCAGATATTAACCCATTATCAGAGAAGAATGTTTTAGAGCTGACACAAGACAATCAATAAGGTATCAAGTTATTTGATGGCTATCTTGGCAGAAAATCAGTGAACAGTAGCCTTTAGATACGCTGGATACCTTTAGATACACATAGGTGCAAGGTGCTTTGTTTACCAGTCAAAGAACTTCGACACAGTCAGACGGACTAAGCAATGAGTTACACCGGGCATCACACTCCAGGCACAAATGGCAGCAAGGCAAACAGTAATGGACAAATGGCATTGCCCTGCTGAAAGCACAGGGCATCATGACTGGAGTCTCCATTCCATTTCTGTTGTCATGAAATCATAGACATACAAACATAGACTCAGACTTTAGGAGGGAAACAGGAGTGAGGGGCTATCTGAGAGATTGCACATGCATATATGAGAGACTGATCTCTGAATGGACTATTGAAATTACTAGATTTGACTAGACTTTAAGCCATATTTTTATCCTGCTAACCAATGTGTGGGAGTTTCAGATGAAGGTGGTGGTAATTGGCAGAAGATGACTAGATTAAATTTAGACAAAATTAAAAGTACTCTCCTTTTTCTAAATATCCAAATTGTAGAGTGAGTTAAATTTTGTGACTCCATTAAAAAATAAATGGGGAAAGGAAAAATAATCCTAGTATACTGATCTCATGAAACATTCTCAGATGTCAAGAAAAAAGAGGAGTAAGACAGAATTTTGGTGGGTGGAAATGTGCAAATACACCATTAATTTTAGTGTAGGCTGAGTCCTAAAATCTAGAATAACAGCAATTATTATTTAAATTGATTCATTCATTTAGTTAATGTAGGTTTTAATGGCTACCATGTCCAGGCTCTATGTTAGGTCCTTGGGATGCAATAATGAGCAAAAAAGCATGGCCCCTGCCTTCATGGAAATTAGAGTTTTGTGGGAGAGGCAGATGTTAGTCAATGGTCACACGAATGTAAAATTACAACAGTATAAAGTGCTTTGAAGGACTGCAACAGCGAGCTATGAGAATGCATGGTGGAGAAACTGTTTAGGGAGGGGAGTAAACTCCGAAGAGAAGACAGGGCTAAAATCTGAAGGACAACCTTTAAAGTAAGGGGTCAAGAATGAGTCCACAGGCAGGGCCAAGGCAGAAGAAGCATTTTGTGTAAGGGGCGTGGTCAAGGCAGAAGGAGCAGTGGGGGTAAGGGGCGTGGCCAGGACAGAAGAGACAGTGTACTTAAGGGGTCTGCAGTTGGAGAGCAGCCACAGAGGAGGGGTGAAAAGGAGGTGAGAGGGAGGTGGGCCAGGGCAGACCAAGCCAGGTTGGCCCTTTGAAGGAAACTGGTTTTATTTTAAGAGGAATGCAAAGTCACTGAGATGTCTTAAAGGAGTGTGTGTGGACCTCGAAAAGATAAATATATCCTTTCTACTTTTAAAACTAACTTCATCTACACATTTTGCTTTAAGGCGGGGTGTTAGAAAAGGTTTTGCAGATAAATTATGTCTAACTAGGAGTTTCATGCTTGCTACTATCAATTACTCGAAAAGTGTCATCCAGCAACCCAAAGAAAGAAGAGAGTTTCTAGATTCTCTGAGAACGTACTTGCATATTGAATGGTCTGTACCTCATATCATGTGATTACTTCTCTTAAAGTTACAACAGTCATACTCATTTTCTTTCAGCTGACAGATTTGTCTTAGTATTGGCTTGAATAGGAGATTAGATCCCCATTCTAGAGGATTTTGTAGGTTTCCTGAATAAGTTATCCTTATTTAATTGGGTCTATATTAAATAATACTCTGTGTGTGTATATGTGTCTATGTGTGTTGGGGGCATTAGATGAAGGAGACAGAGATCTTTGAGCAATAATATCATCTCTTTTCCATTAATCTGAACCATATAGGAAAGCTTCAATTGCATTTGGAAGAGTTCTGTGGGCTAACAAATAAACATACATTATATTACTAAATATAATAGTACTAAACCTCTTTTAATTATGATAATTTGGGGAACAAGTAACTAACCCTTAAAAGCAACTTCAGTTCTACCATACTGTGTGTGTGTGTGTGTGTGTGTGTGTGTGTGTGTGTAATATCATTATTGCTTTATCTGGTTATAAAAGAAATGCATATTTATAAATATGGGCACATCACATAAACAAAAGAGAACAAAGCCAAAAATAATGTCTCCTCTAATGGTGAGGCCAGGCTGGGGGTAGAGATGGAGCATGGACCAGAGATGCTTGCTCTTCAGAGTAGTTGATAATCAACACGTGGTGTCTTTTCATTTTTTAGCCATCTTTTTGACATAGATTCTTTAAAATGATGACATCAAAATAGCCAAATCTAAGTTGCTTTGCCAGAAGTCTTCCTTGGAGATAATGCGATAAATATAGCCAATGGTAAATTCTTTTCCTACTTTTTAAAAAAGGTTTTTTCCCTTCGGTATGTTTTCTTACTGCTATTTTGATGTATTGTCTTTTTATTTTATACTGTCCTGTGTTTTGCAAAATAAGAGATTCATGAGTCTAAAGCAAGTCTGTTCCTGGCCCAATAATTTGAATGCTGGTTACTGTATTATAGAGAATGAAATTTTCTGACTTCTTCACTATCCAATTCAGGGAGTTTAGAGGGTTTGCTATCCCTAAACTGGTTTGTAGAGGACAAGATCTACTTGTGGTAGCAGAGTAGACTCTATTCTCTGTGATGTACACAGACCATCTCTCTACCACCTATTTTATATGGGCACCATACCCATCTCACACACACTACTAGTTTTCTCCAACCATGGAAGAAAATTATGAACCATTATATACAGTAAACCAATTTTATCTGCTTTTGGTGGTGCCTGTATCCATATCAATTACATTTATTTCCTGGGTAATTCAAAAGGAAAAAAATATATATATATACATATATACATGTATATATATATATAGAATTTCAGCAAATAACAAAAAGTGGGAAAGTGTTGTTTTATTTACTTTGTTTTGATTTTAAGTCTAGCAGGCTACATATGTGGCTCTAGTATAAGATTAATTATAATTCCTTTAGAGACACTTATTTGCAACAACCAGCAGAGGTATGAAGTCCTCTCATATTTTTGATAAAGGAAACATTGAACAAAGGAACGTGTTGTGATATAGAATACTATTAAGTCTTTTAGTGTCAAAGTTAGGTAGGTACCCATTCATGGAAGGCAGTAAACTTAAACTCTTTTAAACAGATAAAGATAATTCTCGAATAATTATTTAAAAGCCTTGTGAAAGAATAATAAGAGGTTTAAAGATACAATTTTTAAAAACCCTTGTTTGTGTCACAGAGGACTTTTCTGAAGGTCACATATTCTTCCTCTCCAGTCTCTGCCTTCCAGGTAACAGTTTCCTGTCACACAGTGGTATCTCTGGCAACATGAATAACAAGGCAGTAGTATATTCAGGGCTAACGCTGAACAAATAAGAAGTGTACACCATTTTACCTCCCTTTTAGGAAGTTCTAATACTCCTGACACACTCCAATGCCTGTCCCTAAAAGACACTTTCCTCTCTACTCAGGTCATAACTTTCTCTTGCCTTTTGTCAGGTGGTGGGAGAGAAAAGCTGACCCGGCCGTATCTTTTCTAACACTCACCCTCCTGCTGGTAACAGATACTGCTTCCTGGCCCCAGAGACAATGAAGCATGTGACCCAGGCTGGACCACACTGTATCTGTGCCAGTTACCTATTCCTGCATAACAAACTACTCCATAACTTAGTGACTTAGAATGACAACTGCAACTTCTGCGATTTAGTCCTAGGACAGCTTGTCTCTGCTCCAAGCGGTGTCGGTGGAGGTGACTGAGTCACTCATGCAGCAGCTCTCAGCTGGGAGCTTAGTGGGGGATGGAATGTCCGAATGGCTGCAGTCACATACTTGGTGCCTCGGCTGGGATGCCTGGCAAGGTCAGCGTGCCTTGGTTTTCCTCCAATACCAGATCTCTCATCATTTGCTACTTACCCAAGCTTCTTTACATGGTAGCCGGTAGCTGCCTTCCAAGAAAGGCAGAAGCAGAAACTGCCAAGCTTCTGAAGGCCTAGACACACAGCTGGCACAGTAACATTCGGTTGTATTTTTTTTTTTTTTTTTTTTTTGGTCATAGCAAGACACAGTATCAGTGTGGATTCCAGGGTAGAATAAACAGATACCTCTTCTGGTGAAAGGAGTGTCATGCATGCAAAGAGATGGAAGGAATTGTTGGCAGCCATGTTTGTAGAAAATCTATCACAGTATCTTCTCCTAGATGGTTGGTCACCCTGATCACCCCACCCAGGGGCTAGACCTGACATGAACTAGTCCAGAATAGCTCCCTGGATTTGCAAATTGAACCTGAGATAGAGGGGGGAAAAGAGCAAAAAGCAAAAACAAAAATCAGAACAAAAACCCCCAAAACAAAAAACAAGAACAAAACGTTTTCCTCTCAGGTTATTGATCTGGAAGGATATAAGCCTAGTGCTGTCAGTGGTCATTTTCTCTGGTGATGGGAAATCCCCTCTGCAATAGGAAAGGATGTAGCCAACACTAGAAACAGGTGTAGACAGAAACAGAGAGACAAAGCAAGCGGGAGGGAGAGAGGGAGGGAAAGACAGGGGGAGGGGGTGAGAAAGAGAAAGAGGGAAAGAGAGAATCGAATTCCTGGATCTGGTTCCTGAGGCCAGCTTAATTTGCTTTAACTAAATTGAAATAGGTTTCTGTTATTTTCAATCCAGAGGTTCCCAAAAGATTAAAAAAATCTTCAAGACCTAATGTCATCCTCTAAAAAATTTAAACATAAGGAAAAGTATGTGTTCTTGGAGAGACTGGGAGAGGCATACAGGAATTATGGAAGTTAGGAAATTATGGAATTAGGAATTATGGAAATTATGGAATTAGGGAAAGTTTGAAAAGAAAAATATCAGTTTAAATCAAGCCCTCTAGGAAACTTTCTCTGTGGCTTTTTCATCCTGGTATTGACTTTTGTAAAATAATACCCACCACTTTGAATTACAGGTGATTCTTTTCTCTCTAAAAATAATGTGAAAAGACAGAAAAATTTTAATGGTGTTCTCACAGACTAGCTTAGTGTTAGAAACTTCTAATGGCACATACTTTGTTTTCAGATAAAGTTATACTAACAAAGTATGCCCTCAAAAGAGGTAAGAAAGAAAAGCAATATACTAACACTGTATATTTTTCTGGCATCCTGAAATTAAGAGTTTATAGTGTTTTAAATTGTTTTTTACTTAATAATATACCAGTTTTTTTTTTTATAGTGAGGAAAATAATGGATATGAGATAATAGAAAATATATATATTGGCCTCTGCCCACTGTTCCTGGCACAGAGCTCCTAAAAGCCTTGTAACTTCCTAAGTGTAAGAGCACAAAGAGCATCTTTTGTTCAAATATTCGGTTTTTGACCTCAGTTCCTGAGGGCAGGGCTTCTAAATCCCTTGGAATTCCTGGGTGATAGGAATGTCTTTTGTTCTAATGAAGTAATTCTTTGTGGGTTCCTGGATGGGGACTGGTCACCAGAAAGACCAAGCCATGATTAGAAGGTTGGTATTTTCAACCTCACCCTCCACTCTCCGGAGAGGGGAGAGGGATTGGAAATGGAGTTAATGACCTATCATGCCTGTGTGATGAAGCTTCCATAAAAATTGCAGAAGTATGGGGTTTGAGGAGCTTCTGAACAGGTGGAGGTGCTTGGAGGGTGGTGTACCTAGAGAGGGCATGGGAGCTAGGTGCCTCTCCACACCCCTTCCCACATACCTTCCCCCATATCTCTTCCACCTAGATAGTCATCTGTAGCCTTTTTCACATCTCTTTATAATAAACAAAGAGCACTTGAGCACACGGCTTTCCAGTCTGCAATACATTTTCAGTGTCTCTACCTTCTCTGAGAATTGCGCTGCTTTTCATTGGCTGAGTCCTTGCCAGGAAAGAAGAAGAGTCTTTCTTCTTCCTGTTGGGCTCTGCTATCCTTGTTAAATATGAGAGCGCTTCCTTCTGATATCCTGATTCTATTCAATTGAGATTTCTGTTTAGTATTTTTTTTACATTATACAGTTTGAAAATCTATTAGTAGTTATATAGAATTCAATCCATTGTAAAGAAAATCTCACTTCTGCTGTGTGTCCCTCCTTAACTACTCACACAGAACACTCACTTCTGACACTTCTGGTCACCAAATGTGCATAGGTATTTCCCACACCAAGCAATTCTAGGACAACAGCTGGATGTCCTACAATTTAACTCAATTCTAAAACTATCTACTTGGAGAGAGTATCAGATCCCACAGGTTAAGAGCTCAGTCCCATAAGACTGCCCTGAGATGCCAATTGCAAGTCTAGGTTGTTACCTGTGCATCTCACCAACTGCCTATATATAGGAAGTTTCCATGACCACCTCCTAGAGTTAAATTAATTTGCTAGAGTGGCTTATAGAACTTGGGAAAACAGTTTGCTTACATTTTACACATTTATTATAGAAGGATATAAAAAAGGCTACCGATGAACATCCAGGTGGAAGAGATATGGGGGAAGGTATGTGGGAAGGGACGTGGAGCTCCCATACCCTCTCTGGGTACACCACCCTCCAAACACCTCCACCTGTTCAACGACCCAGAAGCTCCTAAAACCCCATACTTTTGGAATTTTCTTAAAACTGAATTAGACTATAATAACTCCAAAATTTCCAGAATTGAATGGAATCCCTATCTCGCTTGGTATTTTGAGGCTTCCAAACATTATCAGGAGCCTAAAATTGTCTCCTCTGCAAAACAGATTTTAGGATTAACTGAAGCAAAAAAAATTTTTAAAAGATAAAATGGGAAAAGGAGATTAAGATAGCAGAGTAGGAGGATGTAAAACTCACCTCCCCACCATGAACACATCAAAAATACATCTATGTGTGGAATAATTCTCATGGAAAACTAAGAAGTGGAGACTGACAGAAAAACTCCTGTACAACCAAGCATGACAGAAAGATCCACACATTGAATCAGGTAGGAAGGGAAGAGAAGAGATCAGGTTGGGACCTATGCCCCAGGCAGGGGCACTTGGGAGGAGGCTGCACGCACTTACTTACATCCTCTGCAGGGCAGAGAGGGTGACTGAAACTATGCGGGTGGCTGACTGGTTTCCCATGACCCCCCGGTGCGTGCCCCAGCCCAAGTCCAGTGAGCGCTCCAGCCCACTTACTTCATGTTGCAGCTCCACAGTGGAGTGAGGGCTGCCATGACAGAGGAAAGAACTCGACCACGAGTCAGAGGTGGGCAGACCGGAAGTGGTGTGTGAGCGGGGTGAGGGCAGCCATTACTGGCGCTTAACACAGACAGTGCATCAGAAACAGCCCAGACATCTCTCTGTAGCTGGACTACTGCAGCCTGCTCCCATCACATACCGAGAACCCCCATGAATCCCTCTTGCTCCAGCACTGCTCCCCTCTGGGGCAAGGGTACCACTGTTGGGAAGGGTGAGAGCCCACACAAAGGCAACAGAGCCAGCTTGGACCCAAACCTCAAGGCTTCTGCTCCAGCAACTTGGGACCCACCCCTACCCCCTATAGGGTCATGGTGACCACTGAGCAGAGGGGAAGCCTGGCCCATATCTGGTTCTGGCTTTAGCCCCTCCTTCTTCAGCCCCATCTCCTACAAAGTGATAGCTGACAGTATATCCTAAGGAACGACGTGACCTGTGTGCACGTCAAATCCAGCTCCCCCACCAAAGCCACTGGGTACACACAGACTGTATAGGGACACTCCCAGGTAAGGACACCCCTTCAAGACCACAATAGGTAACAGTTTTGCTTAATTTCATAGAGATAAAGTTAAACAAAATGAGAAGACAGAGGTATTGGTCTCAATTGAAAGAGCAAGAGAAAACCCCTGCAAAAACAAATAATAAAACCAAAAACCCCACAATTTTCCAGATAAAGAATTCAAAGCCTTAGTGATAAGAATGCTAGCTGAATTAAGGAAAAGAATAGATAAACATAGTGAGAATTTTAACAAGGAACTAGATAATATAAAAAAGAACCAGTGATAACTGAAGAATACAATAACTGAAATTAAAAAAAAAAAAAACTAGAAGGAATTAATAGCAGACTAGGTGATACTAAAGAATGCATAAGTGATCTGGAAGATAGAATAATGGAAATCACCCAATCAGAACAACAAAAAGAAAAAAACAAATAAAAAAGGAGAACAATTCAAGAGATCGCTAGGATAACATGAAGCATACCAACTGTAGGGGTCCCAGAATTGGAAGAGAGAGAGAGAAAGGGGTAGAAAATGTATTTGCTAAAATTTTGGTTAAAAACTCATAAAGAAGGAAACAGATATCCAGGTACAGGAAGTACAGAGGGTCTCAAACAAGATGAACGCAAACAGATCCACACTGAGATATATCATAATTAAAATGGCAAAAAATTAAAGATAAAGAAAGAATTTTAAGGCACCAAGAGAAATTAAGCCTTCTGATAATCTAGAGGATAAAACGAATTTCTCATATTCCCTGGACTAAAGCTGAACTGCAAGCCATAGTCAATGATCTTCCCAAAGTAACTGAAGATCCTCACAGCTTTGCTGAGGCATTTAATATACTTATTCAAGCTTATCAACCTGGTTTCTCCAACTTGTATCAGCTAGATCATACACTTGTCAGTGGAGGCCAGGGCCAGCATTGGATGAAAACTGCTAATTGGGAAAGTACTAAAAGATCTCTAGAATTACAACCAGGAGACCGGCCTGCTAACTGATTGTATTATCAGGTTTGGGCAGTTGCTAGGAAAATTTATCAGGCAATTCCTGGGGCTTTTCCAAAACCTATTGGTTGGAACAAAATTCAGGCTTGCACACAAAAATCTGATGAACTTGTTCATAACTATTACAATTGACTTCAGATTGTTTTTAAAGAAAGTTCTAGTCTTCCTTTAGATGTTGATTCCACCAAGGTAGCTTTTAACTCTATTAATGGGCTGCACTGGGACCTCTCCCTTCTAGTAAAAAGGATCAGAATGGAATGGGAAACTGTCCATTCCGGATTTAGTGAATCTGGCAGTCCAGCGCTCTTGTACTCTAGATGACTCACCTGTAAGGAAGATCACCAAAATTCTTAATCTTCAACTCCAGCAACTGAAAGCCCCTAAACAAAGCCAAAACTTGCCTAGTTTCTGCTATTATTGCAGAGAGCCAGGACATTGAAAAAGAGATTGTTACAAATTTAAGCACTTCAGGCACCCTCAGCCCTCTAACCAGCCTTTCCAACATCCTCCCAATTCTCACTGATGGGGCTCCAAGGAACTACAGGGGCTCTTCCCAACCCTCCCTCTTAATTGGCTTAGAGAAACGTTTCTCCAGGTTGAGAATGAATCTCTTCCAGTTGTGACTGACACCAGAGCGACACTCGGTGCTCAACCCCACTACTGTAAAACAGCCCTTGCCTTGGAGTACTAGAACAATTCAGATAGTGGGGAGCTCTAATGAACCTCAAGAGATTCCTCTCTCTGAACCTATTCCTTTTTGTTTAGGCCTCTTGAGAGATACACAGCCTTTTCTTCTTAGTTCCTCCACCCCATCCATTTATTAGGCCAAGACTTCTTAGACAAATATCATGCCAGAATTTCTTTCTCCCAAAAGGGGAAAGTAATTCTAGAACTTGACAGTGGTCATCAAAGCAGCCAACCATGTGAATTAAATGACATTTTGACATCTTTTATTTGCTCCCTCTTCATCTTTGACAGTGCTAGAGCTGATTCTGGAAACAATGATCATTTGTCCCGATTGAATCAGCTACCATTCTCCTTACGGGCAAAACTTCCAAGCTGACATTGGCAAAATTCACAGCACACCTCCCATCAAGATTTGGATCGACCCCTCAAAACCTCTTCCAAGAATTAATCAATACCCTCTAAGTAAAGAAGCCCTTCAAGGCATAAAGCCTGTAATAGAAGATTACAAGACTCAAGGCTTCATCATCCCTTGTACTAGTCCCTGAAATGCTCCCATTTTACCAGTGAGAAAACCTAAGGGCTGAGGGTAAAGGTTTGTTCAGAACCTCCAAGCAATAAACAACATTGTTATCCCTTGACACCCTGCTATTCCTAAGCCTCATACACCACTAACATCCATTCCCACTGGAAGCAAATTCTTTACTGTAATTGATTTATGCAGTACATTCTTTAGAGTTCCAGTTGATGAAGCTAGCCAATACCTTTTTGTCTTCACTTGGGAATAAAAACAATTCACCTCAACAGAAATGCCTCAGGGTTTTAGTGAGAGTCCTTCTTATTTCTCACAAATCCTGAAGACTAATCTGGATGATATAATTTCCCTAGAGGTTCTACTTTGTTGCAATATGTGGATGATTTGCTTCTTTGCTCTCCTTCTCAAGCCTCTTCACAGGAAGACAGCATCAACTTGCTAAAGCTTTTAGCCTTAAAGAGACATAAAGTCACGAAAGAAAAATTGCAGTTTGCCCAAAACCAGGTTTGATATCTAGGGCATCTGAACAAGGGCTACACTTAGATCCAGATAGACTTCATGGTGTCCTCGGTTTCCCAAACTCCAAAACTAAGTGCCAACTGCAAGATTTTCTCAGGTTAGTTGGTTATTGCCAGAATTGGATTCCAAATTTCTCTCTTACGGCCCAACCTCTGTATGTTTTACTAAAGAGCAACAACCCTGACCCAATTTTATGGGAAGAACAGGACAACATAGCTTTTAGGGCTTTAAAGGAGAGTTTGATAAACACACCTGCCCTTGGGCATCCCAGTTATCAGATTCCCTTTTTCCTTTTTGTATGTAAAAAGGAAGGGAATGTCTTGGGGATACTCACCCAAATAACTCAGGGACCTTCATCAATCCATTGAGTATTATAGCCAGAAACTGGACCCTGTGGCACGGGGCTACCTTCTTGCCTTAGAGGCATTACGGCCACTCCTTTTTTGGTTAAGGCCATAGAGAAATTGTTGTGGGATCTCCTTTAGCCATTTTTGTACCTCATGCAGTAGAAGCCCTCCTGACTTGTCATCACACGACATTTCTCAGTCACCTGCCTCACCTCCTATGAAGTCCTTTTGTTAACTGCTGCTTACATAACTCTTTCACTTTGTGATACTCTTAACCCTGCTCCTCTTCTCTGCTCTGTCACTGATGAAGTCCCTCACAACTACTTAACACTGATGGATCGCCTTTTGACTCCTCATGACGGTCTATGGGAAATTCCATTGGGTAGCACTGACTTCTCATAACGGTTCTTATTTAAAAGGTGACAATGGCAAGTACTATGCTGGCTATGCTACTGTAACTCCTTTGATGTTGTTGAGGCCACAATTTACCTATAGCTACTTTGGCCCAACAGGCTGAATGATATGCTCTTACACAGGCTTGTACTTTAGCCAAGGACAAAATTGCCAATATTTATACTGATAGCAGACATAATTTTGGAGTAGCTCATGATTTTAGAATGTTGTGGAAGCAACATGGCTTCCTTACTTACAGTGGAAATAAAATTAAAAATGACTCATGTTCAGGAATTATTGGATGCAATACTTTTTACCTGCTGCTTTAGTTATTATTAAGATTCCTGGACAGTCTAAACTTGACTCTGGAAGCTAAGGAAAATCACCTTGCTGACATGCCACAAGGAATGCTGCCCTTAAAGCTACCAGCAGCAGCCAAACCTCTGTCATGATATAAAGGGATATTTTCCCAAATGATAACTTAGAAAAACTGGCTAGAAAATCCCAACAGCTGGCCTGGAAAAACAAGATTGTAAATTCAACAATTGTTAGTTTGATAAAAATAGAAAGCTCTGGTTCAGACCAAATAACAATCCAGTCCTACTGAAGACTGTAAAAGTCCCACTCCTCACCACTGTCTATGCATTAAACCATCGGCCTAGTGACAAAATGATAGCATTCCCCGTTGGTGGGGAAAGCATTAATAAGGCTGCAAAAACTGTCCACCTCACTTGTCTCGCTTGTCCAAAGTACAACCTTAGGGATTCCTGTCCATACTACTCCTGGGCATTTTAAATTGTCTAATGGACAACTTAAGGTCTGGCAAATGGATTTCATACAACTTCCTCCATTTAATGGTTGTAAATAGGTTTTAGTCATGGTCTATATGTTTTCATACTGGACTGAAGCCGTCCCTTGAAGACAGCCTACTGCCTTGTCTGGGGCTAAAGTCCTTTTGGAAAAGATTATCCCCATCTTAGGAACTCCTATCGAACTACATAGTGATCAAGGAACCCATTTTACTAGTCAGGTATTTTGACAAGCCTGTCCTGTTTGGCTGCTTTTACAGCACTTTCATTGTGCTTACCACCCTCAATCCTTTGGTTTAGTCCAACATGCTAATAGCATTATTAAAACTCAATTGGCAAAATTTGTAGAGGCCCTCCAAATACCTTGGCCAAAAGCATTGCAATTGGTCCTTCTAAATCTCAGATCCATCCCTTCTGAAACTCATAAACTCTTACCCTTTGAGATAGTCACAGGATGCCCAATGCACTTGATTTCTGCCCCTTTCGATCCACAACTTATAAAAGGAGAGATACTCCAATATTGCAAAGGCCTAATTGCTTCTATCAAAAATAACCATGTTTTGACAGAGCAATATTTTCACACTGCACTTTTGGGAGATGAAAACTTTATGCATCACACCTTTCACACTGGGGATTTCATCTATTGGAAAAGACACCTCCAGAAAGAGTCTATTCAACCTCGCTGGAAAGGTCCTTAGCAGGTACTGCTAACCAACCCTTGCACCTCCAAACTCAGAAAATAGACAGAGTCACATGACACACCTAAAGAAAGCACTGAACCCTGAGTAGACCCACACATCATCTGGTGGGTGATCTGACTGTAAAGATTTTCTGGAATTGAAGCAGACATCATTTGATGAGGCAGTTTTCCCAAGACATCCAGACCAGGCTTACTGGAAATTTGTCACCACAACTTTGATGATGACATGGCACTTCAGATACTCTCCAGTGTCTATGATCTTGATAACATATGGACTTTAGATAAAAAGTGACTGTGAATTCTCCCTCCTACCCCTCTTTGTTACTCGCATGTGACCTCAACAGGTTTCCGATCTGTGCACTTCCCTCCAGTTGAGACACTACATCCAGGAAAGGTCCTTCCTGGCATTGAAGGACACAAAGCCACTTAAACCGGGAAAACTGACTCTTGATCAGTGATGCTTTCAGAGAAAAATCTTGATCCCTCAAATAGAGTTGGGAGACTAGAGGGGGAAGCTCTCATGCCCTGTGAGTATAGCAGAGCCCAACAGGAAGAAAGACTCCTCTGCTTTCCTGAAGGACTCAGCCAATGAAAAGCCATCGAGTCTTTGTTTACTATGGCCCTCCCCACTTCCTTTTCACCTCTATAAAAGTGTTCTCTTTCCTTTGCCATGCAGGGACTTGTGCATGGCTCACCATGGTTGCAGAACTCGAATTGCAATTCTCTGCGGATCCTGAATAATTTTGTTGTTGGTGGTGGGGAAATAACTGGTAGTCTATTTGTTTTAGGTCAACAATAACTAATACTGTGTAAAAGTTGTGATAGCAACAGCTGTAATTTATTCAGTATTTATTTTGAGCTAGGCACAAGGAGAATTTCTTTATATATGTAATAGAATATAAGTGAGATTTTTGCTTTTGTACCAGAACTGTGATTTAGAATAAATAGGGTTAAGTACATTCACATCCATGTACACATCTTGAGAGCAGGGACCTTGCTTGCTGCAAAATCATTCCTAACTGAAGCTATGCATATGAACACCTCATCATAGTGACAACCAGATATGGAACTATTTTTAAACAAAACAAGAAGTCCAATGGTAGTAAGTCAAGTTTGGTGAAGCTACTCCAGGATGTCATGAAGAGCCCAGGTCATCCTTAGTATATACTGTGTTCATCCTCATGTTTGTAAGATGCTCTCTCTTCTTCTAGCATTGGGTCTGCAATGCAAGAAGAAGGGGAAACAGGGAAGAGGTCTAAGGTCATTATAATAATGGCCCCCAATTAGTCATGATGTGCTTTTTCCATGCTCCTTTGAGTGTGGCATTGTCACTCTTCCAATAAAAAGGTGAGAGTCTATTTCTTCACTCCCCTGAGTCTGAGCTGGCCTTGTGATTTGCTTTTACCAAGAGCACGTGGCAGAAGTAGCATATGAGTGCTACAGCATAGGCCTTAAGAGACCTCTTACCTCCACTCTAATCCTCTTGAGACCCTAGAAATACATGCTGTAAAAAAAATCCAATAAAGCCTATCTAAGGATGAGAGGTCTCGTGGAAGCGATCTGCGGTGCCTCAACCAACAGCCAGCACCAACTGCCAGGTATGTGAGTGAGGCCAGCTTGAACATTTCAGCCCAGTCTCACTCTCAGATGACTTCAGCTGCATGAGTGAGCGTAAGCGAGACCGGCCAAAGAACTGCCCAGATTATCAAAGGACAGAATTATGAAAGATAATGAATTATTGTTGGCTTAAGTCAACAAGTTTTCGGTGGTTTGTTATAAAGCAATAGATAAATGATACTGGATTATGGAACTATACCTAGGTCAAAAAATTGGGCCATTATTAAGGTATGTTCCCTGCTCCTGGCGCAGGGGTAACTGGAAACATGTGCTTGACTGGAATTCAGAATTGCTGGTCAGAACACCTGGTTAGAACACTATCTATAAAACCACTCACTTTTTTCCAGTGGAATCTGAAAGCCTTGTGGTCTTGTGTAGGCTTTACTATTTATACTGTGGTTATGATATTGCCTTTCCATGGGAAGGAGTGGGACATGTTTCTCCTACCCAAAGCTAAGTGAAGGGTCATCACTATTAAAGACTGGAGGTGCCCTTAAGAAGGAAAGCCTGGCACCTTCTTTCCTGGTTAAATGCTTTCTGAGTTTCAGACCTCCCAGGTTCACTCCAGAGGTGAATGTGGTGAGAATAGGAAAGACGCGTAGACCCAGCTCCTTCAACACGGGGAAAATGAAAGGGATATTTGACAGACATTCCCTGTGTTTTAAAATATAGTGTACTAATAGAAAATTTGAGGTATAATAAGGCCATCCGCTCAGCAGATGATTGCCATCGGAAAGGTAGTTTGTTACTCACAGTTCCCAAAAGGAGGGGGGATGCTACACCAGGAGAGACACATGGGGAAGCACCAGAGTCAGTCATGGGGCAAAGGGAGAAGGGGGAACTGTGGGAAAGAGGCTTTATTGTGGTTTATGCAGGGAAGAACAGGTGAGGCAAGGCAATCAGGCTTAGATTGGCCAGTTTAAATAATTTTACAGGCTCTGTTGCATAAGGACTGTCCCTAGTTGTCTAGTACCTGTCCCTGGGGTGGTAAAGGCAGGTGTATAGTCACCTGAAGTGTAGGAGCCTGATAATAGAAGGGCTTGAGGGGTATGGACTCTTTCCAGTGGTTTGTATTCGAACAGCACGATTTTGGGAGTAGGGGAAGTGATGGGGGGGAGGGGCAGGAGGCCAAGGCCAAGTGACTCAAGCATTTTATCAGATTGTCCAGAACAAGACATGTCTGGCATGTGCATGTGGGGCAGTTGTTAAAGCATCAAGCTCACAGAAGCTGGAAATGGTTAACACCCCCTGAGGACTGGAGGTGTCTACTCCCAGTTTAGAGATTTCTGAAGGCGAGAAGCCCATATGGGTTGCCAAAAGCAAAGGTGCTTGGAGAGACCAAAATGTAGAGGGTCTCCCGCCCCGTTCTGCACAGCTCTCAGGGCGTCCTGGAGCACCAGGTTCCCAGGCTTTACAAGCAGCAGCAGAGGTGAAAGAGGACCGGTCGCTGTGTTCCAGCAGCAGGCAGAGAAACCCTGACATGCCAGAGCCGCCTGCTTCTTACACCTACAGACGGCAAATCACCTGAGCAGTACCGCATTCTTGCGGGAAGAGAGACACTATGGAAGTGACTGGGTTCTAGAGGCTGAATGGGTTTGGGAATGGAAAGTAGGAGAAAGAAAGAAAGAAGGAAAGAGAGAAAGAGAGAAAGAAAGAGAGAAAGAAAGGAAGAAAGGAAGGAAGAAAGAGTGTAAAGGCACATCTCTGCTCCTGTTTACACACGGTCCACTCCAAGCCCAGCTTTTTATATGCTGATATATATACTATTCTGATATACAAATACATCTTATTCTGTAACCAAAAGTGACTTTAAAATTAAGGAATGTGACTATGATGTCATCAAAGGAACTGCCACAATTTAGAGTGAGATAATTATGGAAAAGAGTTAAATTGATGCATGTTTATATACCAGTGTTATAAATCAGTCCTCTATACACAATCTTGGTCAGTCCTAACAGCAACCTTATGAGGTAAATATTATTAAATCTATTTGACAGATGAGGAAAGTGGGGGGCAGAGAGGTGAACTAAATAAACAGTGTGAAGTGGCGGAGGTGAAATGTGAACTCAGATGTGTGATGCCAATGCCTGAATTCTGAAGTCCTAAACTACACTAGTAAGTTCTGAGTCTTGCTCTTTGGTTTTGTTACTTATATTGCATTTTGAATTTACTTGTTCTTTTTTTCTTTCCCTAAAGGTTTCATTTTCTTTTCTGTATAATTAGATAAAGACTTGAGAGAGGGTCTCACTTTTCTGACACAGCCATTGAAGGGGCAGGAGTTATCTTAGGCCAGAGGTGGCCATGGCACCCAAATATGAGTTCAGGGTTTCAGACTACCTCCATTAGTCTTTGTTCTAGTTTGTCACATTGCCTCTTTAATTTTAGTCATCATTATCATTTGTTAATTTCAACCAAGCTTCTTTACAAATAGGAAACAGGTTCGTAAGTACCAACTTTGTTGGTAAAATTTAAGCCAGGAACCAAGAAGGCAGGAACCGACTCTCAATTCTGTCCCCAACCAGCCGTGTAGCTTGGGGCAATCTCTTTAACAGCTTTTGGTTCCAGTTTTTCCTGTATAAATCAAGAGGATTTGGCTAAATGATTCCTATAGTTCCCTTTAGTTTTAACTTTTCAAACCAATGTGACAAAGTCCAATCTTCTTTCTACAAGACTGTTAAGTACATTTTTCCTCAAATTGTGTACTTTTATTTCACATAAAAATAGTCCTGAAGGAAACTAGGAGATCAGATCATCAAGGCCCTGACTCCTTCCTGAACCTTTTGAGAGTGGAAAAATACACAGAGGATGAATGATTTTATATTTACATTTAGATATATATTCTTACAGAACTAGAGCTTAGCGTTTCATATACTCTCCCTTGTATCCTTGTCATTCACAAGGCAAGTAAGTGAAAGAAGCATAGAATCAGGTAGAAAGTATGTAAACTGCTAAAATTCAACTTTGTTTCCAAAAAACATTTCATTGAAACGATTAAATCACTTTTCTAAAAAAAATATGACAGGATGCATCATCTGTCGGGAAGGAAGTGTGTTTTGGTTGCCACTTCAGAACTTCTGTTAAGATTGTCCAAGGCATGTGTTAGGAAAGGAAGGCACACTTCCTAGGTCACTGAGCATTTGCCGCTGAACATATGCTACCTCACAGTGGCACACAGCCACAGCTTCTTATTACATGGTGATCTGAATATTTTATGGATATTCTGAATGGTAAGATAATTGATGATAGAACACTGAAGGAAAGAACTGATAGCTTTTTTGTTGGTAGCATTTATCAGATTGTCAATTAAATGCTTGTCATGTGGTAAAGGAAAAATATTTATTGCTGCAACAGACATCAAGACAGACCTTCAACCAAAAGTGCGGTACATGTAAGGAGATGCAGAGATCCGCGCCTTCTAGAATGAACTCATTGCTCTTTTGTATTAGCTGAAAGTACTCTGACGTTTACATTTAGCAATGAAGATTGGGGTTGCTTATCTTGTTTAAAGTTTATTGGTAAGAGAAAGGAAAGTACTGGTGTTTGTTTTACAGATATAGAAGGCTAATTTGCTAACTGAAAAATTAGCTGCCTCAAATCATTTTGGGGAGGTGGCAGGGTATACAAATTTTACAGCCTTGAAGTATTTCTGTGCAATGTACTGAAGAGAACTGTTCCAATAAAAGGGGTTTTGAGGTACTTCTCATCTAAATGTAATGTCTATTTTTATTTGCTGGAAATCAGTTAATTCTCTTGCTACGTGTTCCCACAGTGCTTTGTATTCAGTCTTGGCAAGATTCTCAGCTCTCTCGTAATGACTTACGTTTTGCCCATCTTCCACAACAGAGTGCAAACCCTAGGAAGCAGAAACCATGACTGTCTTGTTCATGTGTGTAACTGTCAATGCCAAGCACTGGGCTTGCCACGGAGTGGGAGTCCATAAATATTTGATGATTAATCAATAGTTGCCTAAAAGAGGGTCTTCCAAGATGTACTTGAAGAATAAGGCCGTTAGTTGATACATTTGGTAAAATTCTTCCTCAGAGTCCTCCAACAGTAAAAAACAGCTGTATTATTTTTCAGTGCAATAATAGTAGTACTAAATCAAAAGCCTATTCAGTGCATAAAAAAAAAAAACAACAACTGTTTCCATCTCTTCAGAGCATAGAGGAGAGTACTCTGAGATCTCTAAACTATTTTGTAATGATGAGCTTAGCTAGTTTAAAAATAATGGGTAGGTAAGTAAAATTCCAGTCAGAAAACAGTTTTCCGTGACACCGGACAATGGACTTTTTTCTTACTTGTTAAAATCATCTGGTCAGTTGTTTTGATAACATTCACATGTCGTGGTCATGGTTTTGTACGATAACTAATTTTATTATAAAACGTACAAATACTCAGTTCTCTAAATTTTAGGATCTGTAGCTCTCTAATGTCTGTGCACACTTGAATTTGAATGGTGACTTTCTGTTGATACTTTTGTCAGTGTTGTGCTCTCTCTAGAAAGTTTGTTGGCAACTCTAATTTTTATTGCTTTCTCAATGCCAGGCACATGAAATAGGCTTAAAATTACAGTTGTGCTAAATAACCTTTTAACATAATCTATAGATAGAAGTAATCCACTAATGATATCCTGAGACGCAGCCTCTTTGCCATTCATTTTGGCAGCCTTTAGATCACGTTCTGTGGGGCAAGGCTCTCGCAAATGCCTAATATGGTCCTGAAAGCTGGGGCTGTGGTGGGTTTAATAAGTCCCAGTCTTTTTACAGAAACGAAATTCAAAGACATTGTCACGATTTTTGGAGCAGCAACTGAGAGTCACTTAATATTAAAGAGAAATGGTTCCAGAGGACCAGCTTCATTCCCTGAAATCAACTAACAATTTTTAGTTTGCTTACTCTTTCCCAGCTCGCTCACCCTAAATTACAGAGCTTTCATTTCTTTGGCAACCGCTAAAAAAATGACATCAAACCAAGCGGCCGTACAGCTCATACCTTCAATGTGTTCTTATTAACCATATTTGAAAGGAAGACTCCTGCAGCCTCAGTTTTGTAATGCTAACTCCTGAATACCTTGGATGTGATGGTTCACGTGACTTTCACTAGCTATGAAACTCTTAAATATCCAACATCATTTTTCAGATTTTTTTTTAACGTATCAGAAACTGATTGTCTTGGCCTCACAATAACATGACCAATTATTCCACCAGATTAAGGGATGAGGGAGAGAGATATATCTTATTTATTATTAAACACCTATTGCAAAAGTGATGCAGGATAAAGAGCAAGCTTGCCTTTGAAATCATAATAGCATTATAATTGTTCTACCAGGAATAAATGTTTGTTGAATACCCTTATTGCCAGCACCAGGTTCACTTACTCTATTCAGTAACTTAATGAACTAGGTCTACTCTAACTCTCACCTTACAGATAAGGAAACTGAGGATTAGAGAGAGAGTGGCATGCTTAAACTCACACAACTGGAAAGTGATGGACCGGTGTTTAGACACAGCCAGTCTGATGCTGCGGATTAACTACTATGCTACAAAAATAAGATTTTATAGACATCGGGGAGAGGAGTTTGTTTTGAACAATGTTAAATATGACAACCCATTGCAGTTTCAAAAAGTTAAGTTATCAAGATCCCAAGTAGATATTATACAACCATGAAGGCAGGAGGTGGAAAATCGAGGACAGAGTGTTTTAGTATATTTGCAGGAGGTGGAAAATCGAGGACAGAGTGTTTTAGTATATTCATAAATAATATTTTATGGCTGCCATCAAAATCACTGGTTACAGCCCGTCATTCACCTATTTTAACATACAGACACAGAAACTCAGAAACATGAATATATGTATAAAAAGTAATTTCAAATTTTGAGCCATCACTACCACAGTAATAGCATAGTCAGTGTATGACGTTTGGCGTGTACTGGGGGCAGGGACGGGGCAAATGTGCTATTGTTTGTGTCAAGGGATGTGAACCAAGAGGACTTTAAACATTTAAACAAAGGAAGGTGTCTGGATTAAGTGCTGAGTACTTTCTACACAGCAGGTTTGGGAGACAGGAACTACACAGGTGCTTTGGACGCTTTGGAAATGGCAGCAAATGGAAGGTTGGATGGTTTATCTTCATTAGCTGTGAGCAGTAGCTTTTTACATACATTCCAGACCCTAGTGCTGCTATAATGTGGTGAAACCCCCCAGACAACTGTAATCACACTGCATTTGCCAGACCTTCACCCTTCAGTTAAATCCCTTTCTCTTACCCCATTTATACTCAAGCAATTTTCCTAATGCAGATGTTTCCAACCAGACCCTCAGCATTCTGGGGATAATCCCACCTCTGAATTTTTTTTTTCTTTTTACATATACATGTATCTATTCTTTTTCAAATTCTTTTCCCACTTAGGTTGTTACATAATATTGAGCAGACTCCTGACTTTTAAAAGGCTTTCATCTTCTTCCTCTCCCCTTAACCTTCAATTTCTTTCCACAATCATAACCCCATCCTTTCTTCAGAATCCATGCCTACTGGTGCCATTGATGCAAACTCACCTTCCAGCCCCCAGGACACTTTTGTCCTTTAGTGGCTCCTTCTCAGTGCAGCCTCCGTCACTGCTTCTCCCCGGCATGTGTGTGTACATACTCTACTAAAAGTCTTTGCTTGACCTTGACCTCGCTGTTGTTCCCTTTAGTCACTGGACTTCACAACTAGGATTACTCACACACAATGACTCCATGCTTCACTTAACCCTCAGTGCCCTGACCACGCCCTCCCAGCCTTCTCGTGGCTTCTCATCAAACCACTTGCTGAACCATAACTCTCAGAGCTCTCCACTGACTGCCTCAGTGTTAGATAAAGTGTTTTGCCTTTCACATTCCCCATAGCCTGGGTGTAACGTGATATTATTGCCCATTCATGCCCCTTCCAAAATCTCTCCTGATACATTTTCCTGGCACCTTCTTTGGCTGATTCATTTATTATTGACCTATCCGATCATCCATTCATTTATTTAGCACACATTCATATTCTTTAGCACACATAACTGCACCAAGTGGGCCTTTATTAAAGGAGACAAAAAGTGAAATGGTTAAAAATGAGTATGACGCATGCATCGTAGAGCCAGGGAAAGGTTTCTACAAAGTGGGAAAGTGGGGAGCCTGATCAACTGAGAGGAGGAAGGGAAGGCTTCCAAGAGAAGGAGACACTGGGTCTGCTATGACGATCCACTTTACCCAGTGAGAAGAGAAAGTGACATCAAGGTTGTGCCGCTGTGGGAGAAGGGCCCGGTCCTTCAGTGAGGTTGGAATATCAGCTGTCTTGGTGACAGTCACAGGAGATGGAGCTGGCTGGATACATGATCACAATGTAAGTAGCATTTTCTGGCAAGCTATCAAGTTTGGAAATCATCCTGAAGCTATAAAGAGTTTTGGCCAGTGGAGGTGACATGATCAATTCGTGCTTTAGAAATATTATTCTGGCATCAATGTGAAGAATAAATTGGAGGAGGGCAAGACTTCCTTTACTTAACTTTCTTCTTTTCCCCTGTTAAGGAAATTCCTCATGACCTATGCTGTTATTTCACATTCTTTTCCTGGGACAATGTATCCACTACTGTATAGTCAATTTTCATAACAACTAGATGACTATTAAATCTTATTTTCTGCCTCTGACCTTGCTCCCAAATAAGGTCCATTCTACTTCAGCCTGCTTTAAGTCATTTCCTTTCTGATGCTGCTGTGTTCCAGCATCAGCTGGGCTTCACAGCATGGGGACATCTTCGATTTCCTCCCTTCTCTTATTCCATTGATCAGGGTTGACAGCTTTATATTTTCTATCGTCTTTTGCATTTTTTCTTTCCATTCCCATTCTTATCGATGTATCAGATCTATGTTGTTTATCTAGATTACTAATAATGACTCTTGAAGTCTGTCTACTGTCTCTTATTACTCCAGTTGTTCATTTTTGGTACATATACACTAATATTATGCTATATGTTATACATATAAATGAAAAACAGCATGCACACAAAACAACATGTAAACATTTTACAGTTTAGAAATCATAAAATGGGCATCCATGTTTCTACCACCAAGGTTAAGACATAAAACATTATCGGTAAAATAGAAACCCTCTGTGTACCCCTCTCCACTCTCATCTCCTCTTTCCTCCACCCAGAAGTAACCATTATCCTGAATTTTATGTTCATCAGCCCCTTCCATTTCCTTATGTTTTTAACCCCCAATGTATGTATATTGTTTGTTTGCCTGTTTTTAAAAACATTTCTATAGGATAAATCATACTATATATATTCATCAGTGACTTATTCCTTTCACTTAATATGACATATTTGAGACTCATCTAATTTGATGTATGTAGCAGTAGCATGTTTATCTTCACTGCTAGTAATATCCCATCATATGAATTTACCTAAGTTTCCTTCTCTATTCTAATGCTTGCTCATTTTTTCTTTATACTACAAACAATGCTCTTTTAGATATCCTCATACAAGTTCTGTGGTGTACATGTGTAGGCATTTCTTTGGGAAATAGGAAATGCTGGATTGTAAGATGTGTGTGCATGTTCAGCCTTGCTGATTAATGACAATCAGCTTTTCAATTTGGTTATATCAATTTATACCCGCATTAGAGTTTTTCTGGTTCTACATCCTCGGTAATTTATATTGTCCAATTAAAAAACAAGTTTTTTCCCAATCTGGTAGGTGTGAAACCATGTCACTTTATTATTCTAATTTGCATTTCTCTGATTACTAATTAGATTAAGCATCTTTTCATATGTTTATAGGCCATTTGAGATTTCTTATGTATGAAATTCCTGTTTAATTTGCCAATCTTTCCACTGGTTGTTTATCATTTTCTTATTGATTCTTAGAGGTCCTTTATGTATTGTGGGTTATAATACTATGTGCATTATAAATACAAATATATTCTATTTTGCTTATTTTTATTATATATTTTTTTCTATAAGGAACACATGCTACCAGTAAAGTTTCAAAAAAATATTTAAGGGGCTTCCCTGGTGGCCCAGTGGTTAAGAATCCGCCTGCCAATGCAGGGGACACAGGTTCGTGTCCTGGTCTGGGAAGATCCCACATCCCGCAGAGCAACTAAGCCGGTGCGCCACAACTGCTGAGCCTGCGCTCTAGGGCCCGTGAGCCACAACTACTGAAACCTGCAGGCCTAGAGCCTGTGCTCCAAAACAAGAGAAGCCACTGCAGTGAGAAACCCGCACACCGGAACGGAGAGCAGTCCCCACTTGCCGCAACTAGAGAAAGCCCGTGAGCAGCAACAAAGACCCAACACAGCCAAAAAAAAAAAAAAAAAATTATTTAAAAATGAAGGTACAAATTAAATTCCATGTATAAGTGCACTAGGCTCTCATCACTGTCACACCAGGACAAAAAAGAGGGCTAACAAACCCAGTATGTTGCACAAATACCAGTAAAGAAATAAATATCAAGATATATATGTTCAAGATCAAATCTAGAGATCAACTTCTTTTTTCTCTTTTGAAACCTTGAGAATGTGTAAAGACATTTTAATAATGTTAGTTAGACAACTACTCTACCAAATATTAAACCCATTTATGGTGTCCATAACTGGCAAGACCTTGTAACTAGCCCCAGGAATATAAATTTTTATCACTAGACATCATAAACATTTTCAATGTACCTTAAAAATAAATAAATAAGCTATTTTTACTTTGTTGCATGTATATTTTAATAGAATTTAAAAATTTTTTTATCCACACCAGAAGTTGTGTGCCAGGGTGGTTTTCGCTGGCTTGCAAGAGCCAATTGTGCACATTGTTTTCCAATTCCATATTCAAGTGTCATGTTGGCAGCTTGAAATTGGCAATGGTAAGAGTGTTTACACCATGGAAATTGGAAAATGCTTCAAATCAGAGCTTTTGTATTTTTTTGTCCAGATGGTCAGTTGTTAAAATTTACCAACATACCACTGCTCACCTACCATTCCACAGAAATCATCCTTGTTACGGTCACCTAGGAACATAAAGTTGCCAAATCCAACACCCATTTCTGTTTACTTTTTATTTGACCTTTCAGTCACATCTGATACTGCTGATGACTTCTTTTTTCTTGAAATGCTTTCTTCAGCTGGACTCCAAGGCTCTTCTTTCTCTTGATTCTCCAGCTACTTTATTGACCACCCTTTCTTGGTCCCATGATCTCTTTTCTTTTTATCTCTCCAACCTCTAAATGTTGGATAGTTGAAGGCTCAGTCCTTAGAATTCTTCTCTTTTCTATCTACACTCACTCCCAGGGTGATGTCACTCATACTCATGTCTTTACGTTCCATGCATAGATGATTACTCTCAAATGAGCATTTCCAGCCTTAGTATTCCTCCAATTAACAAATCAATATATCAGCTGTGAGCTTGGCATCACCTCATCAATGTTTAATGGGCAACTCAAATTTAACATGTATGAAATCCAACTCTTGATTGTTCTCTCCAAATTTGTCCTTTAGTCTTCCCCATCTCAATATATTGCAATTGTTATCTACCAGTTATTCATGACAAAAACATTAAAGTCATTCTTTTTTTTAACCATTTTAAAAATTGCAGTATAGTTAATTTACAATGTTGTGTTAGTTTCAGATGTACACAGCAAAGTGATTCAGTCATATATATATATATATTCTTTTCAGATTCTTTTCTATTATAGGTTATTACAAGATATTGAATATAGTTCCCTATGCTATACAGTAGGTACTTGTTGTTTATCTATTTTATATATAGTAGTGTGTATATGTTAATCCCAAACTCCTCATTTATCTACCCCCCCTCCCAGTACTATACCCTTTGGTAACCATAAGTTTGTTTTCTATGCCTGTGAGTCTATTTCTGTTTTGTAAATAAGTTCATTTATATCAGTTTTTTAGATTACACATATAAGTGATATCATATGATATTTGTCTTTCTCTTCCTGACTTACTTCACTTAATATGATAATTCCCCACTGTGGTCCAAGCCACAATCCTGTGACTTTGGACTACTGTCTCCTAGCTTCTACACTTGTCCCTGTATGGTCTATGCTCCATGCAGTAGACAAAGCAATTCTTTAAAATCACAAATCAGATCATGTCATTTCTATTTGTTTCCACCTGCCCCTGGTAAAATCCTTATCACAGCCTTCAAATTCCTCTATAATCTGACCATCCACTGCCTCTTTGACCTGATCTCCTATTTCTCTCTGCCTGGCACCTTGCCCCACTCCGGCCATATAGGCAAGTTTTCAAACAAGCCAAGTCCATTCATGGCACAGGATCTTTGTATGTGACTATTCTCTCTGCCTGGAATGCTCTTTCCTCCCAGAGCTACAAGGTTCATTCCCTCATGTGACATCAAAGAGGCCACGCTGACCATTTTCTAGTCATTCTTGCCCATCCCCTACCCACCTTACTCTTTATTATCCTTCTTTAGGGCGCTTCTCACAACTTGCCACATTGTTCGTGTTCTTAATGCATACCTCCCCATTAACACCTAAGCTAGGTAAGAACAGAGACCCTGTTTTTCTGGCTGCTACATCCCCATAACTTAGAAAAATGTTTACTTTGTAGTCAGTACTGTATTTTATTTTTAAATAAAATATATGTATATTAGGTACTTTTATCTTTTTAAATAAAAAATGTTTAAAATAACATTTATTTTATATTAGTTTTCATATGTAAAGATAATCAGAAGAAAAGAAGTTGACTGCCATGCTCTCATTAGTTCTCTTCTGTTCATTTTCTAAAAAGATGTCAAGTATAAAAAGGAGATTTTTTTGTAGTGAGTAGTGATCTGTTCACTTGCCAAGGATCCAACACAGAAAATCAAGTGTGAAAAAATAAAGTGATAAAGCCTATATGGATACCACGGGTATTTTGCCCACTTAGTTTTATAGATTCTGGATAACTGTCATTTTCTAGGTGCAAAAGAGTGGTCTGATCAGGCACATACTGGCTTTAATCTTGTTATTCACAATGGTTACAAAAGTTTGCTCCTCACCAGAGGGAGTACCATATAGACATCCCATCAGTTCTGTGAAAAATTTCTGAAACCCTCTACTTGATATCTTCCTGCCAAATCCCTGCTGACTGCAAATGAGCACAAAATGTCAGCTTTTGTTATTTGAAGCACTAATGATGGATTTGAAATATTATCCTAACTTTGATTCCAGGATTTACTATTATGATTTAACAGATGCAGCATTCCAAGTCCTGTTAACAAAAGAATCAGATTTTAATAGGGAGCATGTTTCAAATCCAAATAGATCAAATTTGGAGGAATTATTTTAGGAGGTTTTTTTCAGGTTCTAATCAAATTTTAAAAATCATATCTGAATCAAACCTGTTAAATTTCCTGGGGAACTAAGGTTGCAATCCCATTGCTAAGGAATATTCTCTTTTTTATTCTTTTGTGGTTGAAATTTTACTCACTGATATGATCACTATCAATCAAATATTTAACGATAGACCATTTAAAGAAAATCTTTAAATTTTAAAACTAAAAGAAATCATTATTTTAGATTGTTCTTACTTCTCAACAAGTAAGAACCATCTTTATGAGAACTTGGTGTTTATCAGGAAAGACACTAATGAAGTAAAAAGCCTTATCTTTCTTCAATTCACCCATCCGTTTCCTTGAAGTCTGGTTTTAACTCATCTATGTGTTCATTGTGCCTTGTTAAATTATATGTCTAATTCATTCTAGAACAAAGAACAACTGAACTGAGAGGTGAAATGATATCTGTGACTAATCTTAAAACAAAAGTCTATTCTTCAGAGCCCCAGCCCAGTTCTGAAAATACCAGAGAGTTGTTCCTGGAAACCTTGCAAAGTCTGATATTGTTCTCCAAAAGGTAATAAAGAGGACTGGTACATTTTTATAATGTCTCTATGCAGTACAATTGAAAAGTTATGAACTAATACCTCTACTCTTATGAGAATTAGTTGGTTGTTATACATTTCCACCTAGCATGTTTGTGAGTTTTTTAAATTAAGATTTTATTTTTTTTGAACCATTGTAGGTTCACAGTAAAATTGAGGGGAAGGTACAGAGATTTCCCATTTACCCCGTTCCTCCATAAATACATAGCCTCTTCCATTATCAATGTCTCCCACCAGAGTGACACATTTGTTACAACTGAAGAATCTACACTGACACATCATAGTCACCTAAAATCCATAGTTTACATTAGGATTCACTCTTGGTGTTGTACATTCTATAGGTTTGGACAAATGTATAATGACTTGTGTCCATCATTATGATATTGTACAGAGTATTTTCACTGTCCTAAAAATCCTCTGTGCTCTGCCTATTCATCTCCCCCTGCCATCCCTGGCAACCACTGATCTTTTTACTGTTTCCATAGTTTTGCCTTTTCCAGAATGTTATATAGTTAGAATCAACATGTAGCCTTTTCAGATTGACTTTTTTCATTTAGTAATGTGCATTTAAGATTTTTCCATGTCTTTTCATGACTTGATAGCCCATTTCTTTTTAATGTTGAATAATAGTTCAGTATCCAGATGTACCAAAGTTTATCCATTCACCTGCTGAAGGACATCTTGGTTGCTTTCAAGTTTTGGCAATTATGAATAAAGTTTCTATAAACATTATGTGTGGGTTTTTGTGTGGACATGTTTTCAACTCTTTTGGATAAATATTGCTGGATGGTATGGTAAGAGTAGATTTAGTTTTGTAAGAAACTCCCAAACTGTCTTCTAAAGTGGCTGTACCATTTTGTATTCCCATCAGCAATGAAGGAGAGTTTCTGTAACTCCACATCATCACCAGCGTTTAATGTTGTCAGTAGTCCAGATTTTGGCCATTCTAAGGGTGTCTAGTGGTATCTCATTGTTTTAATTTGCATTTCCCTGATGACATATGATGTGGAGCATCTTTTCATATGCTTATTTGCCATCTGTATATCTCCTTTGGTGAAGTGTCTGTTAAGGTCTTTGACCTATTTTTTATTTGGGTTGTTTCTTTTCTTATTGTTGAGTTTTAAGGGTTTTTGGTGATTTTTGGATAATGGTTCTTTATCAGAAATGTCTTTTGCAAATATTTTCCCCCAGTCTGTGCTTGTCTTCTCATTCTCTTGACACTGTCTAACAGAGAGCAAAAGTTTTAAACTTCAATGAAGTCAAGCTTATCAATTATTCCTCCATGGATCATGTCTTTGGTGTTGTATCTGAAAAATCACCATACTCAAGGGCATCTAGTTTTTTTTTTAATGTTATCTTCTAGGATTTGTATAGTTTTGCATTGTACACTAAGGTCTGTGATTTATTTTGAGTTTATTTTTGTGAAGGGTGTAAGGTCTCTGCTAAGACTCAATTTTTTTTACATGTAGATGTACAGTTGTCCCAGCACCATTTGTTGAAGACTATCTTTGCTCCATTGTATTGCCTTTGCTCCTTTCTCAAAAATCAGTTGCCTATATGTGAGTTTATTTCTACGTTCTCTATTCTGTTCCACTGATCTATTTGTCTATTCTTTTGCCAGTATCACACTGTCTTGATTACTGTAGGTTTCTAGTATGCCTTGAAGTCAGGTTGTATAAGTCCTCCAACTTTGTTCTTTCCTTCAATATTGTGTTAGCTATTATGATCTTTTGCCTCTTGCTTGTGATTCTATTTTTCTAATATTGGCTAATTTTTTGGGAAAATAATCCTAGTGGGCTTTTTTAGACAACTACATGGAATGTTAAAAAGAGAAAAAGATTCTCCAAGTCTGTAGCATGCATCCATGACAGGGAAAGACTGTGGCATGCAGGTGATTTTTTCTGTTACAGAATAAGGATCTAGAAAGAGAGCTGAATCAATATATTCTTAAACATTTACTTTAATCATGTTGGAAGAATAAAAAAGAAAAGGAGTAGAAATTGTTTTTTAAAAAGGTACCTTTTAGTTCTAAGAATGAATGTTTTGAAATAGGAGCTAAAATGGAGGCTAATAACTGGAAAAATCTGAATCGTGACACTAAGTGTTAATAAATGACACTGTAAAGTACATAAGTTACCAAAAATAACATTTTCACATTCTAATTTTCCTTCTCTGAGATAATAAATCATTATGCATTATATATTAACATATATCCATAAATATTAATATACATTACATACTAAATATGCACTTTATTTACTTATATATACATATGATACTTACTACATGCCATACGTTCTACTTGATAATGGTGATCTGAAATGAATACAACATAGTACCTGCTCTTAAGGGTTCATATTCTAGAAAGAGGGAGGGATAAGCACA
Organism: Eubalaena glacialis; assembly: GCF_028564815.1. Lineage (NCBI taxonomy): Eukaryota > Metazoa > Chordata > Mammalia > Artiodactyla > Balaenidae > Eubalaena > Eubalaena glacialis. Next base: position 203,780,693 of record NC_083716.1, read on the forward strand.
GAGTTATTTCCCAGGCCTGTTTGGGTATTATTATATGGTCTAAAAACAATGAACCATTAGTAATTCTTTGTTCTAGTCCACCAGTTAGATTACTTTAACCCTGGCCTCCCTGAGGCCCTTTATCTCAAAGGCTTCAAATAAGAGACTAGAGACTTAGAGCTGTGAGTCTCTTTCTTCCATGAATATTCCCATGATTCCCAGGCTCCCAGATAGGGTTACCATGAAAAACACAAGATGCCCAGTTAAATGTAAATTTCAGATAATAAATATTTCTTTAGTACAAGTATTCCCAGGCAATATATGGGACATACTTATACTTTAAAAATTATTGTTTATCTGAAATTCAAACTATATTTTTATTTGATAAATTTGTGAACCTACTGCAGAGTACAGTGAAAAATGACCCTGACCAACCATTCCCCATGTATGAGGCTGGTTGATGCAGCCTAAAGAAGGACACCATAGCTGCCACTCCTGAGATTCCATGGTATACCTCTGCTAAGTACTTTCTTTTCTTATGCATGTAGATAGATATAGATATATAAATTTTCATATATACATAATATCATATGTAATATATAAATAATATAACATATATATACAGAGAAAAAATATGTATCACCTGGTTATCTCCCACCCCCCTACATTGTTTTATGCCCTCAGTTTCTTTCAGAATATCCAGCTATACAACTTTTATTTAACTCAGTCTCTATTACAGTCTTCCTTTTTCCCTGAATTCTGACATTAACTTAAAAAATTGTATAAGGTTTTCAGAGCCACCTAAGGCTCTGAAAAAAATGGCAGTCAATGTTTTCCTACTTCTAACATAGTTTATCACCAATGACAACTTTGTTCCACCTAATTATCTTTCCCCTCAAAGTGAGCTCTTTTCTTATTGACAATGCTCAGGAACTGAGGAGTGATATTTGTCCAGCAATTTTTACCAGTTCCTAGATGGGAAGCTACAATTATAGTAAAACGGAATGGTGAATATAATGGGCGTATGCTGTGTGCATAGAAATACCTGATTGGGCTGTTGGCGGGGGTGGTACTAGTGAACTGAAAATGGAAGGAGAAAAGAGTCTTCTGGACCAAGAAAAGCATCTGTAAAGATACAAAGGCATGTGAGAACATAGACTAGTCCAGAAAGGTAAGTTGCTGAACGCTGTTAGAGTTTAGGAGGCTTGTGGGACAGCCAGTAGGAGATTAAGCATAGTTTAGATTTTGAAGCATCTTCTTTATCTTGCTAAAGAGTTTGGGCTTCACCCTGAGGGAAAAAGAAACCATTAAGAATTTTAAGAAGAGAACTGCAAGGTCAGGGTCTTAGATTGGGTTCTTTTGAAAGTGGAGCCTGAGGCAAGGACTTTAGTGTCAGTAGTTTATTTAGGAGGTGATCCCAGGAAGCAGGGGTGAGGGAGCAGAGAGATCTGGGTAGAGAAGGAGGAAAAACCAATAAAAGAGTCAATTGGGAGGAGATATGGGGATATATGTATATCTATAGCTGATTTACTTTGTTATAAAGCAGAAGCTAACACACCATTGTAAAGCAATTATACTCCAATAAAGATGTGAAAAAAAAAAGAGTCAATTGGGAATCAAACACAGGGTTTTGATTCCATAAGTATTTCTGAGGAGGGTACAAAATGCATTCTAGCCTTGGGAAAGATAGAAGCTGAGGCATTTATCCAATGACCCCCATCCCTCATTGGCTTGAGGGTTGCCTGGGACTGGATGTTGATAAGTCTCTACTCCCAGGTCTATCAGATGCACAGGTCAAGTAGTTTCCAGTAGCTTTCCTAGCTTGGCAGGGAGAAAGCAGAGATGGCACACTTGTTTGAGGTGGGACTCTGTACACAAATATGAGATTATGGCTAAAATTAAAGCCCTAGCCCAGGGGATGAGATGCTAGGCACCAAGAGTATCTGCTACAATCAGAAATTAATCTGCAATTTACATCATAAATACAACTTTCACAATTATAATATACGTTATAAATATATTTTGCTATTATATTACAATCATAGCAGTTAAAAGGGAATCATTCACAAGAAACCCAAGAGTAGAAGAAAATATTGATTGATGCATGAATGTTATGATGTAATATTTAGAATTAAAGTCTTTTTCACAAATAGTTCTTATCTGCTAGGAACCTGTAATCTGAAACCCATGGTATACTAATGCCTTCCAAAAATATGATACCAGCCAAAAGATGTATAGACAGAAAGTAAACATTAAAAGAAGCAAGAATAAACTTGTTTTTTAAAATAGAAAGAATAAGATGTTTCTTAGTATGGTTTATTTGTAGTTTTCAAAACTGTAAATGAATATTCATTCACATATAAATTGCCTTTAACTGAACTTGCTAAATGGGTGAAAGAGAAAAGAGAGAAAAGAGATTAAGGGGTAGGGAGGTAATATTTATTGAGTTTCCACTATGAGGTTTTTTATTTCTATTAATTTTGTATACTTCACAACCACCCTTGGAGGTAGATACTATCATCCTTCTGTAAATAGAAGGAAACTTAGGATCAGGTGGGTAGAGGGCTTGTTCAAAGTCACACAGCTAGTCAATGATAAAGTCTGGAGTCAAATCCATATCTTCCTGATTCTCCTTTCCACTTTGTTTTGCTGTCTTAAAAGTTCGTCGTTTTGTAAGGCAAAACATTGAAATACTTGTAACTGTAAAAAAAGAAAAATATGGTAACATCATCCCCAAATACTAGAACATATATTGCAATATTATGTGTTGTAAAATATGTGCTTTGATATTTTTATAAACACAATAATATCTACAATAAAATATATTCAGACCACATGAAAGGAGTCTCTGAATATGTTCAAATGTGAAGAAGGCTCTTTTTGTCATGGGCAAAGTTTAGCAATAATAAAAGTGTGGCAGCATGTTTAGTAAAGAGAGAGAAAAGAATGTTTTCTTTGGTCATGTTTTCCAACTTTATATATTTGCTTATCATTTTAATATAAATAGGGTATATTTACATAGCCTAAAGGAATAGGAACCAGATTCCTTGTTTTCAAGATGCCAAGAAAATATAACTTCAAGGATGATAAGCAGTAACAGAAAAGAGTGAATCAAAAATATCAAGCTTCTATCTGATTCCTGACCAAGATTTTAATTTTATTGCACAAATATGCCATGACAACGGATATATACAGTAGTACCACCCACCCAAACCTGAGGCACGGAAGGGTCTGCCAGCATTCCCATTATAATCTTTGAAGGGAATTCCGATATTTTAATACACATGAAATTGGCATCTAGGTTCTCAGCAAGATATATTTTTGCTAAATAAAACAAAAAAAGTTTTAAAAAAGAGTCCTAGGGCTTCCCTGGTGGTGCAGTGGCTGAGAATCTGCCTGCCAACGCAGGGGACACGGGTTCGAGCCCTGGTCTGGGAAGATCCCACATGCCGCGGAGCAACTGGGCCCGTGAGCCACAACTACTGAGCCTGCGCGTCTGGAGCCTGTGCTCCACAACAAGAGATGCCGCGATAGTGAGAGGCCCGCGCACCGCGATGAAGAGTGGCCTCCGCTTGCCACAACTAGAGAAAGCCCTCGCACAGAAACGAAGACCCAACACAGCCATAAATAAATAAATAAATAAAAATAAATAAAATGACTAATACTCTAAAAAAAAAAAAAAAGAATTGATTATACTTGTGAAAAGCCTGCTTTCTAAAAAAAAAAAAAAAAAAAAAGAGTCCTAAATAGTGTCTGCTGACTTTGACTAGAAGCCACGTAACATGCAAATTCTGGTGAACCATTCGATCTCATGATGTCAGCGGAATGCCTGTACTGGTCTTGGTGACACTGATGTGTCTCCAGATGATAATGCCAAAGGAGAGACTTTTATTTACAGGGGCAGGGAGAAAGCTGCAGCATCCAAATTCTTCAGGCTATTACAGAAACTACACATGTACCAAATAATCATTAAATCTTAATTTAAATCACTCTGCTTTTCATTTTAGAAAGTGAAAAACTGTCACTGACGAGAGGGAAGACTGAATAATGGTAGAAGCACAGCCTCTGGAGCCATACTGCCTGGGTTTGAATCCCAGGTCCATTTAATTCTTAGCTATGTGACCATGGGCAAGTTATTCAACCTCATAATGCCTCCATTTCCCACTTTATAAAATGAGACTAGTAATAGTGCCTATCTTATAGTTTTAAGGATTTAATGAATTAATACAAATAAGTGCTTAGAACAAACAGCAGACACTCATTAAATGTTGAAAACTAAGCAAAAAGTCCACCTATCTATATACATTCTGGATAAGTAAATCTACTCTCAAACTGTGCAGGAAGGAGTAAGTATGATATTCATATATGTGTATGTGTGTATGTGAAAGTATTTGTTTTTCTCTCTTAAACATAGATGCTGTGAAAATTGTCACAGCTATAAATTAAAACTTCTTTATAAAGATAATAAAAATAATACATGTATTTCTTAGAGTTTCTAATATTACAGTGAGAAAAGTCTACTATGTGCCAAAAGGTATGCAGCTTCTCAGGGTGGAGGTGAGGTCAAATGGACCACCAAACTCATGTAAAGGATTAGGACAATTTTAACCATTAGACATTATGATCCATGTCTAGAGTAGTGTTGTCCAGTAGAAATATAATGCAAGTCACATGTGTAATGTTAAATTTCCTAGTAGGTACATTTAAAAAGTTTTAAAAAGCTGATGAAATTAATTTTAATAATATACATTATGACAATATATCAAAAATGTTACCATTACAACAGATAATAAGCATAAAAATTATTAATGAGAAATTTTACATCTTTTTTTGTACTAAGTCACAGAAATCCAGTGTATATTTCATACTTACTGCATACTTAATTCACACTAGTCATATTTCAAATGCTCAATAGCCATTTGTGGCTAGTGGCTACCATATTGGAAAGCGTAAGTCTAGAACTATATACTTTTCAAGGGTCTAAAACCTTAAAAATATTAGTTCCAAAATATTAAAATGACTGAAAAATTTAAAATAATAAAGGTTTATTAAATATCTACAAAATCTACCAAAGTTGATAATTTTTAAGTTTAATGTTCATTAAAATATCATTACATTTGAAATAAACTTGTAGGCTCATGTCTTGTGCTTATGTCACAAGAATCCTGAGTATGCATGATGCTTTTGGAGACGTCATAGCATGCTGTAAATTGTTACTCATAGTCTAAACAATCTCAAAAGCAAAAAGTATCTTTCAAAAGTTTACTAAGTTTTATTTATCATGGGATGAGAATCATTTTAATATGTTTGATATGATATAGAATGGGGACTCAAAAGTATCTTTATGTCTTCAAAATGGCCTGAGTAGAATAATGTAATTTTATTACTGGCCATCATGGCCATGGTGACTTCAGGCCAAGAACCCCAGGATAAGGCAAAACATTTGCCCTGTAATTTGGACTCCTCTTACTCAAATCCCAGTCTCTTCCTCTAATAAAATTGTAGCATGGTTGGAAAGCTCTGGTATGATCTTTTCCTCCAGTTGTACTCCCAACTTGCTCTATTTTCTTTTCTCCAATTCAGTTTCCAGGCAGAAAGGCATGGAAGAGCCATCTCTGAAGTTGATGGAACTAAGATCCAATCCCAACTCCATCATTTAGGAGCTACGGGACCTTTGGAAATTTATATTCTTCTCTGAGCCTCAGGCTTTTCATTTGCAAAAGGCGATAATAATACCACAGTTGTTATGATGCCTAAATGAGAGCCTGTAGGTAAGGCACCTGAACCTTAGCTTGGTGCTTTGGCAGTGGATGCTCCGTACGTTATTTCTCTCGAAAATTCTAGATTCAACTTTTACTAACAAAAGGAACTAATGGTTATTGGGCACCTTCTATATGTCATCCCCTGTTGTAGATATTAGTTTATCTAATTTTTATATTTTCATGACAAGTCTATGAGTTAGGAATTTTTCACCTCACTTTACTGGTGAATATAATGAAGATCATGGAGGTTAAGTGGCCTGTACAAGGTCAAACCATATCACTGAGCAGAGCAAGATGCATCATAAGAATTTTGTAATGGTCTCGTCTAACAGATTGAGAAACACGGTGAAGAAGCACATTCTCAGAAATACAATCAACTTTCATTTATTCAGTGACTGAATATCCCGCTTGTATCATTCTCTTAAAATTTATGCCACAAGCTCATAGTGGACTTAATTCTTTTGCAGATGGAAAGTGGCTATTAATATATACATTCACATAGACATTAGTGTAGAAGAGAATCCACAGACTTCTAATGTAAAGCTAGAATCTGTTGTTTACTAATAACTATGTTTATAGGAAGGAAGGATAAGACTGTTTACTTCTGAGGCTGCCTGACCATCACAATGCACTTCCTTAACACATCAACTTTCAGGCTCCCTTTTCAACACGCTTCAACTTAAGAATACCCCTCTACACAGGGAACTATATTCAGTGTCCTGCTATAAACCATATGGAAAAGAATATGAAAAAGAATGTATATATATGTATAACTGAGTCACTTTGCTATATACCAGGAACTAACACGACATTGTAAATCAACTATACTTCAGTAAAATACATTAAAAAGAAAAGAATACCCCTCTAATTCAGGTGAGGGCTGGAGGTGGGCGAAATTGTGGAGTTCCAAGTCCGCAAATGGCAAGAGGCAACCTGTAAGGGGTGGGTTGGTGGGACATGGGGGAGGGTGATAACATACATGCCAAGGCATTCACAGTGCTCCTTCGGGAAAACACTAAGATCCTTTTCTTTTGCTAAGACTGTAACATTTTCTGTAACTGGCATTTTTCACAGCATGAGGTCTTGTCTGTTGCGGTAGCCAAGGCTAGGGCGAGGGGCTCTGAGCGAGGGGGATGTGGATGGTGGAGGTGGGTGTAGCCCACAGGTCCTGTGGTTTTCTGTCCTGCATCTCCAGGCAGTGCTAGGCTTCTCTGTGGCCTGCTGCCTGTCCCCTGTGGATGCCACAGGGTTTTCTCTTTCTCCTCTAGGCTTTCTGGAGAGTATTTTAGATTAACTTTTCTCTTTTTTGTGTAACATTGGAGAGTTGTGGCTTTTCATAAATTCCATGTTTTTCAATCAACCATAATTCACATTCTCCTTTTGATGCTCATCTTGTAGTACTTTTGAATAGTGGGAGCCCTTTTAAGGCTGGCGCTTGTGACCTTTTGATATTGCCCCATGACTCTTTGAAAAATGTTGTGTTTTCTTACACTGGCTGTTCTAGGCTCAGCGACCCTGCTCCAGATTTGAAATTACCTGTTTCTTCAGATTAAGCCCACGTCTCCGTAGGAAAAACAAACAAACAAAAAACAAATAGCACAGAGATAATAATCTAATAATCTAGGCATTAGGATGAATCATGGTAAAATACTGCTTCTGGATTATATCACTGGACCAAGCTCAGGAAATATATGCATATTGATGTTTAGTATTCTGTTCTAACAACAGAGTCTTTCTATACTTTTTTTAGTTCTAAAATTATATAGCCAGATTTACATGAAAATCTTACTTCTTTGAGAAAATAAAAGGACTTATCTGATAATCTTTAGAATTTTTTTTCCAAAATATCAATGCCAATAATAATGCAAACAATAACACTCCTGAATGAAGTTCAAGGTTTTCTATGTAATCCTTTCTGTCCTTAAAATGCACCCCACTAAACAGTGGTATTCCAAGGTGGGGGAGGACAGTGGGAGCCATCTGCCCCATGGAGGAACATCTTATTGACAGTGTTAGAACTGCTGGTGCACAGTTATAACAAAAGCCGGACTGATTTTTAGTCACTCTTAGAATTGTTTCTAAGTGTTTTTTAGGCAATGCACCTTTCTTGCCTGAACCCAGGTTATCCCCCTTTCAAAGTCCCACCCCTCGTCCCCCATATACCACTGCTACCAGCTACATACAAATTTCTGTATCCTTGCATCATTCCCAAATTCTCATTCAGTTTTGCCATGTAAGGGCTTCCCTGGATAGTTCTTGCAGTAGTTTCAGTTTAAAGGCATTGGCATTTGTACAGCCGACAGTCAGGAGTTCTTGGAAGGTGACTTCTAAGCTACTCATCTTTTCCTGGGGGGCAGAGTTCACCTCACAGAAGAGGGTGAATTCCGCACTCGCATTCCACCTTGAGAAGATAGGAAAACTTGAGCAGCTCTGTATCCAAAAATTTGTACATGAGTTTCATTTCACCACCATCTGGTTCATCCACAATGAGATAATGTATATTTATAAGTGCAAGATTTATATATTTCAGTTCTGGCTGGCACACAAAAAAAAAGAAAATCTGCTTCCTACTATTTAATTTCTAGTGATATTAGAACCATCATATTTTCATATATTCAAATACATAGCAACTTCTCTAAATCCGGTTCTGATATTAAAGCTTTTAAATTTATCTTGCTACCTTTTTGAAACTACAAACGCTTCTTCTTTATACTATGCAAGATTCCTTATCAACGTGATATGCATGCTATGAACTGTTATAGCAAAGTTTGTGAAATAAAGATCCAAATTATTTCATAGTCAGAGTTAGATTATCAGAGAAGTAAGTGTTAATATAGGCTCTTGAGTTTTTATCCAAAATCCTCTTTTGACTCTTATCATTAGAGGATATAATTTTAATTTATATAACTTATACACACAGTATATAAAATTATTTAAATATACTTGTGTGTGTATATATATGAATCTTTATTTTAATTAAAAATAGCCCTAGCAAAGAACTTAAATTTTTCAGTGGATTTACTATAATGCTTCTTAAATTCATACTTCTAAAATCTAATTTAAAAAAAGAAAACCTAGAATCTATCCAGATAAAATGTAAATAAATAAATATTAGGAACATGTATCACTAAAATTTTGTACAGATTATATAATTAGTGGTTTCTTCTAGAACTAATTCATAAAAAATCAGTTTTTCTACTTTTAACATACTTTATTATGATATATTTCAATTCTAAGTGTATGTTTTATAAAACACTAATGTAAAACTTTAGATATTTACTTTTGAAATAGAAATTCAGTTCCTTCACAGAATCAAAATATGCCATGCCCAGCAACCCCACCTCTTCTTTTTGTAGTAATTGTATTAAACTCTACAGAGAGAGGAAAAAAAAAAAAAAAAAAAAAACACAAAACAATATCATTTAAATTTAGGGCAAAGCATTAATTTTTGCAGTTTTACTGTACAATATATTTTTATAAACTTGTGATAAGGCACAGATGATTCATTAACCAAGAAAGGAGAGATGGTTGATTTGACTTCTAACTTTCTAGAATCATGGCTCTTGCTAATGATACAAATTTAAAGCTGACACTTTTTTCTTTTTCTCTGCCTTAGTCTCCTATTTATTACTTAGCCTGGGAGTGTTCATTTCATTCCAAAGATAAATTTATTTTTTGACTTTAAATCTAGTGGGGTCAGGTGAAAGAACAACTGACAGCCTTATACATATATATTCACAAAGTCATACTGTTTTGCTGGCTAGAAACACAGGTGGGGGAAGGGGAGGGTGGGATGAATTGGGAGATTAGGATTGACATATATACACTGCCATGTGTAAAATAGATAGCTAGTGGGAACCTGCTGTATAGCACAGAGAGCTCAGCTTGGTGCTCTGTGATGACCTAGATGGGTGGGATGGGGGGTTGGTGGGAGAGAGGTCCAAGAGGGAGGGGATATATGTATACATAGAGCTGATACACTTCATTGTACAGCAGAAACTAACACAACATTTTAAAGCAATTATATTCAATAAAAAAATCTATACCTAAATAATCAAACATAGTTCTTTACATTTCATAACGTTGCCAGTTGAAACTCCATGATTTCAACTGAAAATTTTCTAATGGTTTCACTCTTAAGATCCTGAAATCTAAAGATATCATTTTAAATTCAATGTATCAAACTCAGAACTCCTCGCTCTTTTCGGGGAGAACCGCTTCCCATAAGGTGAATTTGAATTTTAATATATATTCAAACGTTCTTTTGGAATAGGATCCTTTTCAATGCCAGCCATTTTTTCACCTCTGTCCTTTTGTTACCTAGGCTTATTCTGAGGAAAAAGTTACTCTAATTTGGTTCATTTCTAATTAGTCAAAATTTAAGATTTAGCTGATGGAGTGATAAAGTCAATAAAACTAGACTTCTTCTGAGGAGGTATCATGAATTTTCTAAGTCCATTATTTGTAGGGTATGCCCTCTCAAGGATCAAAGACCTGGGTACTGATACCTTAAGGATAAATTCTCTCTGACAAGGTTTCTGCTTTTATTCAGGCTTTTCACAGGCATTGAGAAAACCCTCTCCTTGATTTTTCTTTCCTCTTTCACTTCCTGGCCTTAACTTGCCTTGCCTTTTTTGCGTTTCCTTTTCTTTTCTTTCCCTTCCCTTCCTTTCTCTTCCTTTCCTTTCCCTTCCCTCCTCCCACCTCCCTTCCTCTCTCCTTCCTTCCTCTTCTTTTCCTTCTCTAGTCCTTAATGCATTTTTTAAACCTCTGTTTATCTCTGATGGAGGAAATTAAAAATATGTCCTTTGTAAGTCTCAGCCTCCAAAAGACACAAGCAACTTCAAAATTGAGGTTTCTGACTTTTTCTTGGAAATTTGATAACACCAAGAGCCATGAGAGCTAACTATGGACATCTCTGGTGTTACAGTTCCAAATTTTAGAGATCTGGGACCACAAAGGTCCAATCTGATAAAGCATGTAATGGGTTTCTCTTCGGATCCTTGAACTGAGGAGAGGCCATGATATGTTGATCTAGGCTAGGGATGAAAACAGGATACTAAATTTTATATGGGATCATAAGAGACAAAATTAAATTGTAGGTCTGGGTGGTATAAAAAGTAGACAGACAGGAAGACTCAGTTTGTTTCCCTGCCTAAAATGGTAATGTGCTTCTGAACTGAAATAAGTTCAGGATGAAGCCTATCCATAGCTGAAAGGATATAAACTAAATTATACCCTTATGTCCTTCGTAGCTAAAAGGATATAAAGGGGAAAACGTAAGATAGCAGTGGATCTTACTTGTGTATTTTACATAAGATGAAAAATTTGTCTATAAATGGGGAGAGGGGCTGATACACACACACACACACACACACACACACACACTGACCTCTATGCAAAGAACAAAATTGAAAAGATAAACTAAACTCAGAAAATCACTGGATTCAAATTCCCTGTGATACTCTTGATTGCCCATTTCCAGGTAGTTTGAGAGAAAAGGGATTGAGTTCATGAGACCTTTCACTTTGTGGTTCAAAGTTAATAAAACATATCCAATGGATGGCAAAGGCATTGAGTGAGGTCAGGTGGCAGAATAGTCTTAGAGAAGGCTGTGAAAGGAAAATCATGATGAGAGCAGAAAGTGGGAGAGTTTCCTCTGGTGATTTACACCCCATACCAAAGCCAAGGACATTGTCATTCTGGCACACTGGGGAGAAGGGCTGCTTGTACGTTAGAGAACAGGAACTCCAAGATTAGTGAATGGGGGGCCCAGGCAGTTTTCCTATACAGTCTGTGACTAAACATCACTCATGCAAGGACTATCTTCCCTTGTATCTTTACAATCCATCCAAGTGTGGCAAGGGCAGAGACCCACACTGAGGGCACGTGTAGAAAGACCTGGAGTGAGTAGCCTGCTCAGGTCTTTAGCAAGCGGGCAGCACAATTTCTGTTTTTACCAAAAGTGACTCTGGCAGTTGCTATCTCTGAAAGTTCTACAGAGATTTGGCAGTACCAGCAGCCACTCCAGCTCTCCAGCAGTCTACCTGCAGCCACCCCCAGTATGGTAGAGACTGTGCTGCCGTCAGTGGAGAACTACAGATGCGCACATCCCAGGCGGGAGCTGATGTCTGGCAGTCTAACATTTCAGAGCCTGGCATCAGCTAGGTCTGAGGGAGGCACCAGGTGAACAGCAGGGACAAATACAAGACAACGCACAGGACTCCATCTTATACCAAGTGGAAACCAAGGAAAGTGACTAGGCTCTACTAATTTGCCAGGAGGGGTCTGAAGTTATTTTACAATTGTGACCTTTTCTTGACCATGCCAGTTGGTAAAGTCTGGGATATTGTGATAGACATGCAAACGTTTTGGTAAACTGACATTTTGCTGAATGAATTATAGCTTAATGTAAACATTTACCATTCTTTACAAGTATTTTATGAAATGATTTTGTGCTGCAGCATGGTATACTATCATATGGACATACAACATAACTCACTTAACTAGTCTTCCAGATTTGGAAATTTAAGTTGTTTCTATGGTTTTTTTTTCAAATTTGAATAGTGCCATCACAAATGTATTTGTAGATATATCTTTGAAGATATATTTTTGTGTAAATTCCCAATAATTTGCCAGTTGGGATTTTTATAGCTTGTTTTTCATTTTAGCAAGTTTCTATAGTTCACAAATCACAATCCTAATGTTGATTTTTCTTTTTTTATTTTCTATATTTAACAAATGAGTAGTATATTTTTTTAAAGCATACACAGTAAAAAAGAGGAAAGGAAAAAAAAACAAAGATTTTCTTACTGAGTCAATACTCAGTTGCATTATTCCATTCATAGCATACTTACGATACTGAAATCTATTTTCACCTTGTCATTTGACACTGATAATTAAACAAATTTTAACAAACTTGAAGAAAGTTTTTTTCTCTGAAGACTTCCCTTATTTGCACTTATCAAAAGATGTCACTCCTTCAAGATAGGTGAATATCAAGTTTAAATCACAAATATCCAAACCACGTTAACAAAGAGAATTTCAAGTCATTTCATTGTCACGGTGACAATGTCCAGATATTTCAATACACTTACTTTGCTATTTACTGCTACAGAGACAAACTTCTCTACCACATGAATTGGTAGTCATACCACAATATGAATGTAACTTTTCTACAAAATGAAGACATTTTTTCTAAAGCATTTTGGAAGTAAATTAAATATTAAAATTCATGCCCAGATTTTTTTTTCATAAATCTGTCAACTTTTTCTTACCTTAAAAGTAAACTATGTGAGACAAGAAAAATAAAAGCTAGACAAAGAAACACCCAGCCAAGAATTCTGAATTGGAAGAACACTGGGCTTTTCTATATGGCTGCAAATTGCCTAGCTGAGAGTGAGAGAATTCTACTACCTACTGGGCACTTAGTATATATTAATTAGTTCTCCCACCAACTTTGTGAGGGAAGTTATAATTATAGATGAAGAAACTGGGGTTTAGAAATCTTCAAAACTTGGCCCAATATCACATAGAAAGTAAGTTGAAGACATCCGTAGGAAACTAGAATGTGTGTACGTCCAACACATGCCCACTGCTTTCCAGTACAACACTGGTGTGAATTCAGAACTATTGGCTGCCAGAGTAGACCTTCCTTGATACCAACATATGGCTCAAGATCTCCTTAGTGAAAGGCCCAGGAGCCTGGGAAAGTAAGTGTAATTATTTGTACAAAATTAATACAGTCCCTAGATAACAATGAGATTAATTAAATTAGAAGCATATTCATCTAATATTCTCTCAAATTGCTTTCTGAGTAGAAAACTACTGTAACCCAGAAAGGCACCAGGCCTCTTATTTAGGGAGAAAGGATGGTCAAGCTGGCACTCCCCTCCCCGACTCACACATGTTCCCTCAGTCCCTTTACTCCCTGTCCTCTGTCCCCAGGTTCTACCTCCCTCGCCAGACCAGCGGTCATTCTCTGCCTCACAGGACTCCTCCGGGTAAGAAATGGAGGTTCAGGAGGCTGTCTTGGAGGTCTAGTTTGTGGAAGAATCTCTGAAATAAAATCAGAACATTTGTGCTTAATTCTATGTTACCTTATCTCCTGTGCCTTATAGTAAAAGGCTTTCTCTTATATTAAAAGGCTTGCAAAAGGCAAGATCCTCTTTTGCTGTTTAAACTAAGCCTTAATTAAGGGAAGAGGGTTGTTAGGTGGGGAAGGGGAGAGATCCAGAAAGAAAGTTTGTGGAGGTGTGAGGTTGAGAGCTGCTTCACACTGCTTCAAAGCCACACTCCCAGCAAGTATTTCCCAGAAAATAACAGCGAACAACGAACGTGAGAATAGTCACTTTTTCTTAAACTCTTTGATGGGTTAACTATAGATTTCCAGTCTCATACTCATTTGCAAACAGAACTATTCCTCTGAGACAAATTAAAGGGGATAACTGCGCCAAATCAAAGCCTTGGGATGGAAGGAGAAAGGCAGTCAGTATCCTTTTCATCACCTCTCCTCTGGACAGTCCTGTCTAAATAAGTCTACAATAATTTGTTAAAATCCAGTTCAAATCAAGACACCTTTATAATTCTTATTTCTCATTCTAATAATTCACTAAAAAAAGAAAACTTTTATATGTCTGGTACTGTGCCAGGGTGGAGGCTCTAAAGATAAGTGAGACATGATCCTTATCCTACAGGAACTTACCATCCGAAAAGGAAGATAGAATAGCAAACAGGGACATTAGTAACACTTTAAAAATATTAATTAAAGTGCATTGATTTTCCCACACGTTCTGGTGGGTGACCCCCCTACAACTCATTCGGTTGGAAGAATCCATTCCTTTGGGTGGCTTTAGGCTTTTGTGAAAAAGCAAAACAGTCATTGGTCAGCTTCTGGCCTCCAAAATGGTCTATTTAATCCTATGTCAGTAAGTCAAAGCGTTTGACTACAGGAGTTGGGCTTTTTGAGAACAGAAAATGTTGAGAATCAAAAGAAAGAGTCATAAGGGAGTAGGACAGAAAGACTATCCACAGTAGCTAATCCAGAAACGAACCTTATCGCAGGAAGAGTGGGGAATTTGAGGGGGTGAGGAGTGAGGTCGTCAGGGTCTTCAGTAGCTGTGATGACGTGGCAGGAGAAGCAGAGCGAACAGGAGAGATTTCCCGAGGCCCTCACAGCCGCACAGTCCGTGGCCAACACTAAGCACTAAGGGCGGCTCGGGAGATGCGCCAGCACTGACTGTCCTCCAGACCATTCAACGCAAGGGGCGGGGGGTTGGGGGAGGGGGGCACCACCGCTCATGCTGAAGTTGGGGAGCTCAGCTAGCTGGCCTGGTTACTACCTGAACAGGGCCTGCCAAGAGGCTTATAGATGTCTTCCACAGTTGGTACTCCTCTGTGTCCTACAATGCAGCTCTTTTGAATCATCCCACTTGGTCCAGCTACTTTCAAAGGCCCAGGCATTGTCAGTTCCATGGGATAGAGCCTGGGCCCTGCCACAGAGTGCCGATGGAGCCATGGAAGGCAAAGCCCCAAAGCACAGCCCGGCAGTGTGGTTACAACTGCAAGCTGGGAAAGTGCTGCACAGACCCAACCAGCCCAGTGGCCCTTCTTCACTTCTTCCGAGGTCATAGAGCCCTCAGTTTTCTGGCTGGATACACAGTGGCTCAGTGCAGATGTCCCTTTTCCCTGCCCCACAGTCTCCATTTCTGAGTTTGATACCAGCCCTCTGCTCTGTTCTTGTCCAAGTACCAGGCTTTTCGTGACTTCTAGACTACATCATTTCTGTCTTGCTATTGCCATACATCAATACATCCATGGCCAGATATTTTTTCCAAAGAATCCAGTTTGTTTCTTAGAAATCCATGTTTATTAACTCCTTTCCCAGAAAGTGGTCAAGCCTCATCCTTCTAGGTGAACCTGCTTAATGAGATCCTGATTCATTAAACTCTATACAACAGATAAGGGGCTGGGGTGGAGATATGAGCTGTTTAGTAGAAAGAAATGTGATAATGTTCCAATTAAAGATTGACCGTATTACTGAATTAAAAAAATTAGTAAACACTACCATATTACTTAATTGATATACCGAATTACTTAATTGGCTAAAGTAGCAGAGGTCTGCTAGATCTTATGCATGCCTAATTCTAACAGGTTGGCCTGACACTTGACCTTACTAAAGAGGTCTGTCTCAAGGAAATGAAATTATAAAGCACATGCTACTAATAATACATCTGAGTCATATTACTAAAGGTGACAGATCTGATATTTGCTGACAGATACAAATTGACTTAATAAGTATTAATAGTAATAAATCGAGGCAGGATTTAAATATGTAGTCTAATGTGACTCTATTATCAATAAAAATCTGTGATCTTGCTGGCCTCAAAGGAGATAAATTTCTGTTGCTTAGGACAGTATAGTAACTACTTCATACTGAGGCTTACCTGTCATCAGAGAGGTATCTTCAAACATGTGCAATGGCTCATTTACATAGTTAAGTGCTTTGTCCACACACTTAGCATTGGACTATTCATTTTAAGAATACAGAAAATATTCACAGAGCTCATAGAGAAAGTGAGAAGTCCTCTTTAATTTTCACGAAACAATATTGAACATATAAGTGTGTGGGTGGGTGGCTGTGTAGGTGGGTGTGTGAGTGTGGGTGTCCATATTTTATTGCGTAATGCAAAGTGTAAATGCTCTAGATCCAGGGACTATAAGCTTGTGGTGAATTTGCATGCAAATTCAGCCTGCAGACACGGAGACTTTGTTTGGCCCATAGTGTTTTAAACATAGGGACATTTCACACACGAAAAAATCTGGATTTCTGGTTTCAGGCAACAGTGGGCATTCCCACACAGCAACAGTTGGTTTGATCTGAATAGGAGCTGTCCCATTTAGGTGCAATACATACACTCAGGTTTGCCATGATCTCTCCATACTACCCTGTTCTAGCCTGCTTCAGTCATTTACATAACCTGCTTGGCTCCTGTCGGTATTTTAAGTTTTTTTACCTCTGCTTTAGACATTCAAAGCCACCTCAAACATCAGAGTAGAAAGGAATGAAGAGTAATGGAGAGTGAAGTATTTAAAGAATGATTCATGAAAAAAGAGATTTAATATGGGAATTTAAAGGTGTATATAAAAGGACTTGGGATAGTCAAAAGGGGGAAAGGAAGGCTCCTAGTAAAGGAAAAATAGGATGAGTGAGGCATCAAGGCATGAATGATCATGGTAGCCCAGACTCTGAGGATTTGAGTAGACAAGTAAGACTAACATTCCACATGAAGGGAATCAAAAAGTATTCGTGTTTAGTCTAATTTGGTCAGAAATGAGGATCCAGTAAAGGAATTTCAGGAAGGAGGTAATATGATACAATGAAAGTGGTATTTTATAGGTAACAGTAGGTAGAAGAATATGTTGGGAGAGACTGGACTCAGAGAGACCAGGTGAGTAGCTCTGCAGTAATTAGGTGTGAAACAAGGAGGAAGCCCCAGCTGGAGGTTCATAGAAACCTTGGGAAAGAGACATTTTGAAAGACTAAGCAACTGGCCTTGAAAAACACGTATTTCCCGTAATCGCTATGTTCATAGGTAAACATTTATCCTGACTTTAAAATACTAGGTATATTTGTTTCATAAATTAATTAGTACTTAATCTATCTTGATATGAAATCTATTATTTCTTTGAATTTATTAATTATCATTTAAGTGAAGCTGTTTCTGAGACTAGTTATTTCTCCATGCCCTTGTCCTTCATCATAACCCTCTCCAGCATCGAAAATTATGTGTCCTGTGTCTAGGTTCCTCAGTAACCCATTTATATTGTAATGGATGATAATTTTTAAAATGTAATTCTTCTTTAAGGGATAATGGATATTAAGACAGGACTCAGGAAAATAAAGTTTAGGTATTTTGAGTTGTAAAAGATCTTGTGATTAATCTAATCCCCGTATTTTCTGACCTGTTGGTCGGAAAACTGAGGCCCAGTTGGTACAAGTGATGGATTGAACTAATAAAAATGGCTACTTTTGAGCAATGCAAAAGTTTCTTCCTTCCAATCTCAGGAGTTTAGGTAAATTAGCTCCTATGCAAGACTTGCTCTGATTCTCTGCACGATCATACATGTGCTACTCAGTCAATCAAGAATTTCTGAGACATAGTACCTCTCATGCTGCTTTGTACTAGAAGACTGAGAAAATCCATCTTTGGAGTAATGGTGGAGGACATGTTTAGGAGCCATTTTAAGTGTTGTTTGGTGCCAAGATCATCAAGCCTTTCTTAGGGCTGGATATTTCTAACACATTGCTATTTCAGATTTGGTAGTATGAAGTCTTAACTTCAGGTATACTGAATTTTATTTTACTTGCTAAAATTATTGGAGGCCCAAGGCAGAAAGTTTCATAAGCCTATACCTCTAAGCAAGTCTCAAGGTAAAGTAGCATGAGTCCCAAAGTAAGGTCTGATTCAAGGACCTGCTCCATTTGCAGCCTGGCTAAGACGCATCTAGCTCAGGCGTGGATTTTACCTTCATTAAAATTTATAGGTATTTTAACCCACAAATTAATTAAAATGCCTTCAACCTGAATTGAAATATTGCAGTAACAACACATTATCTAATAAAACAATTTATATACAAAGAGGATTTTATTCTCTCATTTTGGAAGATCCGCCTCTAAATTTTAATGCCTTCATTGGATGTTGGCCAGTGTGACTCTCATTCCACAGATATCATAAATCTAGATCTTTTAAAGATGATTTCAGTAGATGTTGATGGTATCTATGCTAACAAGCCCTAGCTAAAACAAAGTACCAGTTCATAGTGATTCTTCTAAAAGTAAAACCAAATGGGCATGTAATGCAAATGACTTAATATCTATTGGGTCTGGATGTATAATAAAATGACAAGTTAAAATTAAACTTAAAATGAATTCTATTTTCTGTATGCTAGGATCAGTTATAAATTTAACATCCTATAGTAGTTTCTCAATCAAAGGAGAAAATTTATAGAGTGAGAATAATACACATAACTACATTTTTCTAAATATATGTACATTATATAATTATAACATGAAATACTTATGATTAACAGTAACTTCTAGAAGAAAGTATTAAGTAATTGTGTTCAATGATATATTTGGTTGCCTTTCTAAAATTATCCTCAAAGCGAGTTGTCTAGCTCATTTTAAAACCAATGTTCATGTTAAGAAACTGAGGGTTAAATACCATGTAAACCTAACATTGAAAATGATTTATTAATGCATAACCCTTCCCTAGCGGATAGGAAAGAATGAAGAGGTTGAATGTTCAGAGAGGCCTTTTCAGGATGGCAATTTCCTTACCATAAAAGCTGGCAGCCCTGAGGCTTCCCTGGAGGTCCAGTGGTTAAGACTCCGTGCTTCCACTACAGGGGGCGCTTGTTAGATCCCTGGTTGGGGAACTAAGATCCCACATGCTGCGTGGCCACAAAAAAACCCAAAAATACAAAACAAAAAACAAAGCTGGCAGCCCTTTGGTTTCTGAAGGCATCATTGCCACCTGGGATGATTTTCAAAGTTGAGAAACATGAAACTGTTTAGATGGAGCATAAGAGCACTGTCCTTTGAACTGCGTTTCTAATACTTTATTATTTCTTTGTTTCAAAATGACAATTACTTTCGCATTTAAAAAAAATCTGGAGTCTGAATCCTTTATGAGAACAAACCTGGAAAGTTTATAACTTGAATTAAAATTTCTATTGCCAAAAAAAGTATACTTCTTTAGAAACCATTCTGACCACACTGTTCCCCTTACTGTTGTTTTTCATTTTGATTTCTCAAGATATTGAGATTGCGTATCCTTTCTTTCATCAATGGTTTATCTTCCCTAATCTAGCCTTGGCACCATATATTTCAGAAATCCTATCCATCTGACCAGTACATAAAATAATATTTGACCCACCATGGCTCAATCTCTTTGCTCTTATACTCCTTCATTTTTTTATAGCACTTACCATCTGGCATCTTATGGATATAGTTGTAATATTTGTTTGCTGGTTTGTCACTCCCTCCACTAGAAGATGAGCTTGGTGGGGACAGGGCTTAACCTGTTTTGTTTGTTGCTGGGTCCCTTGTGCCCACAGTACCTGGCACACAGTAGGTGCTAAAGAAGAGATTTTGAATATGTTTGATGAATTATTGAACTTTTAAAGAAAAGTTCACTATCGTGTCCAGAACACTGATCCTGCCATTCATTTTCTTCTACAACAGAGAGGATGATATATATGTGGAAATTAAAAGAAAAAACAAACCAAGCATTTTGCAAAACCAATTCATCACAGTATCAGTCCCTTAAGATTTATCCACCTGTGTAGACAGTTTCTGTGTCACAAGTGGAGGAGAAGGAAAAGAAGTCAACGTAGCCTATAGAAAGATGAGACCAACTAACTCAGTGTATCAGAGAATCCTAATAATAGTAATCAATCACTTATAAATTCACACAGCATTTACTTTTGGCAGGGGACTTGGTGCCAAGAACTTATCGTGCATTCTCTTTATTTATGATAAAACAAAAATGATGTTCCACTTTGTCATGAAACAATACTTTAAGTGATGCTTTTAAAAATATATACACTGTACTTGAAACAACTCTTTCCTGATTTATGATTATAGATGCCACTATGCACATGCTATGGTAGCTGATATAAAAAGGAGTCTGCTCGGCCACCATGTGAGTAAGGATGGATGCATTTTCCATTAGACCAGAAGTCTTAATACCTTATCCACTCCCAAGTTTTTCCCAAGCAAGCACCAATTTGGTTTTCATCTCTGGAGATATTAGTACTCACCTGCCAATAGAATAAAATTCACACGTGCTTTAAGGTCTCTGATCTTATCATACTTTAATTTTATGTGCTATACTAGGAGACTAGTCTTCACTGGGAAACCTTAAGGGATTTTTCTTTCTCCCTGGCATTATTTTCCAGCATTTGAAGTTACATACTTTTAGGCTGACAGTACTTTGACTATAGAATATGTGTGCATTGCACTATTCTTTCACTAGCAATTTGATTTCCATTAGAATATACTCTGTGTGAGTATACTCTCTCTCATGTGTGTGCACTCATGCACATTTATTACTTTGATAGAGATTTCATTGGGGACCATTATTATTCTTTTGTTTTTGACATAGGAAAGTATTGCTTGTAATACTCTCAAGATTACAAGGAGAAAAAAAAGAGGAAGTGGACCTTTTATGTAATTTCAGGGTGCTTTTGGATTTCTACTAAGTCAGGTTACAACAAATATAAATGTTTCCAAAATGGTCAGTGCCCTTAACTTCTAAAGCAATTTATAGACCCTGACCCCATGAACACTGGTTTCGTTTATTACAAGCTAGACAAAGACTGGAAGAAAACAGTAAAAAACATTCAGTAGTTTTCAACCTGTACCTTATATAAGACTAGATTTTGGCTTGGAAGTTTCAGTTTTCAAATTAAATCAATTGAACTGAATTGGGTCCCATTCCTTCATGAGCCCATTACCCCTGGTTAGTTCTTTTTAAGTGGTTACATGTTCCACCATCTGGCAATTGGTCTTCCATACCATTGTAGGTACTCTTAGATTAAGGACCCTGTCTGAATCCAATGCTTTGATTAATACTTGACACAGAGCCGGCAGAGTTCTTTGTTTCTTTTATAAATGGTGTGACCTTGGACAAGTCAGTAACCACTCTGGAAACAGCTTCTCTTACCTGTAAAATAAGGGAATTGAGCTAGAAGGCTGACTTCAAACTGCTGTCCTAGAAAATGGAAGAGGAAAAGAGGGAACAGAATAAGGAGATATCTGGTTCTCCTATTCTCACCAGGGCAGATTCTGTTTGATTTGTCTTGCATATTGAATTTTTTGATAATGAAAGAATCTCACAAAATTAATACAAGTTTGGAAATCTCTGGGCTAGAGGATCATCAAGTCTCTTTCTAGTATTAACTATTTTTATTATATTAGTTTTGATCTTCTTGATCTGTAGATTACACAAGAAATCAAGAAAATAAAAGCACTCTGGGTGGTGAGATTATGCAAAGTTTGTAATTTCTTTTTTTTCTGTATTTTCTGTAGTGAGCATATATTATCATTATTATGCAAAAATTAATACTCTTTAAAAACAGCTAAAATGAACATGTACAATGTATCAGTCAAGAAAAACTATAGATTTTTTTAAAATTTCACTGAAATATATATATATAATATACTGAATAAACATAGGGGAGAAAAAGAGACAGGGAGAAAAGTACACAGTTATGGGTTGATGTTTTCACAGCATGGCATTTAAAAATCATTTTATATATATTAGAACATGAGTTATGACTTACATAACCAAAATCAGCCCCAAATTATAATATTTGCTTCCGGTGCTTTCCATTCTTATAAATTATATTGGCAGATGTAGTTTATATTCATTGAGTACATACATTAAACAATAAGATTTTTAAGATCAATTCATTTTTTAATGGTTGGTCTTTAGAAAACTGAATAAAAGAAAAATTAACACTGGTATTAATTAGTAAATGAGAAATATTACATATTGTTTTAAAAAAACCTCTATAGCTTAAAGCCAGGGAAATTCTTTCTCTGGTCCAGTCTTCTAACCTTTCAAAAAACAATATAATATACTCAAATTCATTCTAATATTTTAAAATTGCCTCTAATAAGCCATTTTCTCAAATCATTCTGGCTTTTTATGTAATCACTATTCAAGCTCCGATGAGCAGTAGAGCCAAAAACCATTGTTTTAGTTTCTGCTGCTTTTAAAACCAGTTTGTTTTCCTGGAACCAGTCTGCCAAAGTCTTTTTGCAGTTCAGTAGTTAAGTGAGAAACAGATTTGCCATTAAAATGCACAGTCGTGCCATCTGCATAAAGATGTATAGAGCAGTAATGACATATCCATGTTAAATCATTAATAAAAAGAGAAAAGAGGATCGGGCCCATGACTGACACTGTTGCTTAATAACTAGAAGGAGAAGGCGTGGAAGAGACAGCCCTGTGAACAGTAACAGATTGATGTCTGTCGGAGCCATTTCTTATCTTTTGACAGTGTTTGGGCCGGAGCCCACGCTCCCTACCTTCTGTAGTCAAAGCCCACGGTTCACTAGGCCAGAGCAGTTTGAGAAATTAATAAAAACTATCACTTAGTTCAGAATTCCCCTCAAGACATGTATTCATTAATATTAGGTTGTCATGGACTGACATGTGAAGTGTTGGCAAATTCCTTAAAGGCTTTTCATATGTGGAACGCATGTGTGTTTCCCTCATCAGCATCTTGGAGCCTTCTGAATACTTATTATCAGAATTAACCACCATACTAATAGGCTTTACTGCATGATTTCTTATTTTATTTTATATAGGGGAGATAGAGTTTCTGAGGATGTTAAAGTGAGTCATGAATTAAATAACTGGTACAAAATATAAATTTCAAATTTAGGAAATTTCTTTGGAAAGGAAAGATGGGACAAATAAATGAATTTTACTCTTGGGTAAAGTTATACCTTTTGATCTTCATTTTCCTGGTGCCAAAGTCAGTGAACAATATTTATTTTGATATAATGTGTGAAGTTATAGGAGGAATTGCAGATACGATCCCCCTGGCCCTTAGGAATTAACAATTTAAAGGGAACTCTTAACCCATAAGAAAGATAGATAATCCAGGCATCAAAAAAATATAAAGGAGTTCAAAACTAATTCTGGCTGGTCACAATATATATACATCTATAGGAGTCCTGAACTGATGGGAGTAAACAGATTTCAGTGGCATTAGTCTGGAAAGATTTTTAAAAAGCCATAAACTGGGGGAAATGCTGCTGCCTTATTTTGATAGTCTAAATCTACCTTATACTATGGATATTAGTCATAGGTTGTGTAGTTCATGGTTGTATAGTTTAACATTCAGTGAGACCTGAAACTGGATAAAATGTCCTTCTTGCCTATGTTTGCAAATATTTCCTCTGTGATAAAAATATACACGTGCTATGGGATGACCATATGTTTGTGGGACAAGGGATCTAAGTGCTCATCTCCCTTGGACACTCACTAGTTGAGTGATAGTAAACAAGTCAGTCTCCTTCTTCCTCAGACTTCCCTCCTGTAAATTTAGATCCCTTTTAGCCCTCGCATTCTAGAATTCTGTTGTATGTCAATAACCATCTTACAGTTGTGGGGATAACGTGTGCGTTAAAACCCTTTCCTGACAATCTTAATACCTTTATAAATGCCTGTTAATGGGCTCCATACAAGTACAAAGCACACATATCAATAAAAAGGAAATAATCAGGCTTTCCTTCCTCAACCATTTACTCTGAGAGAGCCCAGTTATATGCCAGGAACTGTGCTTGGCATGGAGACACAGGGAAGAGCAAAACAAACCCAGTTCCTGTATTTATGGAGCTTTTAGTTTGGGAGACATTAAACACTTGAGGGAAGAAACAAATGTATAATTGCTAATTATGTTAACGGATTTGGAAAAAGGCATAAGGTTCTAGGAGGAATTTACCACGAGCTGGGGTCTAAGGGAAGCCCTTGAGGAGAATCCATGTGGGGTTTTTTTTGAGGTATAACTGACATAGAACATTATATGAGTTTCAGGTATACAACATAATGATTCATTTTTTTGTATATATTGAGAGATGATCACCATTGGATCATATGGTAATTCTATTTTTAATTTTTTGAGGAACCTCCATACTGTTTTCCATAGTGGCTGCACCAATTTACATTCCTACCAACAGTGCACAAGTGTTCCCTTTTCTCTACGTCCTTGCCAACACTTGTTATTTGTCTTTTTGATAGTAGCCATTCTGACAGGTATAAGTGATATCTCACTGTGGTTTTGATTTGCATTTCCCTGATGATTAGTGATGTTGAGTACCTTTTCCTGTACCTGTTGGCCATGTGTATTTCTTCTTTAGAAAAATGTCTATTCAGATTCTCTGACTATTTTTTAATTGGGTTGTTTGGTTTTTTGCTATTGAGTTGTATGAGTCCTTTGAGCTGAGATGTATAGTATAGAATATGCAGGATGTATATATAATATGTGTATGTATGTATGGTACAAGCAGGAGTTAATTGGGTGTTGGGATTCAGGGTGAAGAGAGTGTCAAAGTGTGCAAGGCCAATGTAACAGTAAGTGCAAAGGCCCTAGACTCACTAGAGGAGGTGAAAGAAGGCTGTTGTCACTCCCCCAGGGGAAGAGGAATAGTAGAAGTTGGAGAGTTAGGCAGGGGCCACATCATGCAAGGGCTTGCAGGCCAGACTATAAACACCATTTTGATTAGCTGCTGAGAAATAGTTCTAAAAAAATTCCTAGGAATCCACAGAACGCTTTCCACTTCTGCAATGGAAAGAAATAATGTGCTTTATCTTGGACACTGTATTGAATCCTTTTTCTCTGAGTAGCCTCTCTAATGAAGGAGCAGCTTGCTTACCAGCATACAGAATGCTTGGAGAGTTTTCTGAATATTATGAACACAGTAACCAATAATAATAATACATGAGCGTCTGAGGCTTAATAATGCTTACCTGAAGTTGCCATTTCCAGAAAAAAAGTATCCAAATCAACAAAATTTGGTGATCAGAACAATTCTAAAGTACAGAATTGCCTTTCCCTTATTATTTTATTTGGCTAGAGTACTGACCCAAAATACATTCCCTGAACTACCTGTAGGTTGCACATTCTGAAAGATGCTGGATTCTTGCTACTCAAAGTGAGTTCTGCAGACCAGCGGCATCATGAAGAGTATGTTAGCAATGCAGAGTCTCAGGTCCCACCCCTGACCCACTGAATCTGAAACTGCATTTTATCAAGATATTCAAAGGAAGTTTTGTACACACCGAAGTTTACGACGCACTGCTTTAGGTCCTGGGAAAAATGAATTCAAAATAATGTATAAATTAGAGCTTCGAAAGGAAATTTAAAATTAGCTTCCTTGTAGTTAATTATCATTTTAATGTAAAATAGCCTTAACACTTTCATAAATTCAAATTTAATTATTGTTATGGAAAATGTTTCACTAGGAAACAATTACTCTAGGCATGGTGCCAACAGTTTCAAGGTTTAAAATTTACTCAAAACACAGCAAAATATTTTGAGTGTATGCATATTTC
Organism: Eubalaena glacialis; assembly: GCF_028564815.1. Taxonomy (NCBI): domain Eukaryota; kingdom Metazoa; phylum Chordata; class Mammalia; order Artiodactyla; family Balaenidae; genus Eubalaena; species Eubalaena glacialis. Next base: position 203,806,569 of record NC_083716.1, read on the forward strand.
CTTGTAGGGTAGAAGTAGCCATGCTAAGCATCAAATATTGAAATATCAATTACTGAAATTGTTCACAATGGTTAAAGGCAAGCAACAATTCAACGCTATGTCCTTGTACTAAAATGACTGTTAAATAATCCTTTAGCCCTTAAGACTCTTACAGTCAAAATCTAGAACTATTTATGGGATTCATGTCTGAAATTTCCAAGAGTATTTGGACTTATTTGGAGCTCAAGTTTATACAATAAAAACATGTTCTTAACAATTTATTTAACTAAATTTGGAGCTCCAAGCTCTCAATGGATGTATGAATCATAGGAGCCTTGCCAGATGTTTTGGAGTGTGGAATCCAAAACGCATTAGCAGCATGGCATGTCATGAAGTCTGATGCAAAACATTTCTTCTCTCTTTCCAAAAAGCCTTGTTCAGTTTCTATTGTAAGGCATGAACTATGGTGACAGTTCATAGCTCTAGGGAAACATCTAAAATCCTTAAGTAGTATCTACCCAGACAGTGGAAATATGAGGCAATTATCTACACGATCAACGTCATAAAAAGCTTGCCCACCCAGCCATATCCAGATAACCAAGTCCAAAATGTATATTTACCTCTTAGGTTTATTTCACTTTTTTTATGCCTAATGTTCCGTAGATGATCTCTTGTTCCTTGCTCCATTTTCACCCTCCTCACATCAGCAGATGACCTTCTTTATTCTTTACAGAGAAGACACAATTAATTAGAAAAATCTTCTGAAAAGTCCCACAATTTTACCAACACATGGGTCAGAATCTCTTTATTTCTCTGGGATACTGCTGTGCCATTTATACCTTCTTTTTCTTATCCTTTTCCTCTGAATCTTTCCCCTCATCTTTTAAATTTGTCCCAGTATTTAATAGCATCAAATTTGATACACAGTAGTGGGCTTTCAATAAATGTATAAGATGAAGGCTTTATTCTCAAACATGTAGAAACAAATACAATGCACCCAATTATCTACTTTTGACCCTGTTCTCCCCTGAAGACGTCATTTGTCTTTGTCTTTCCCACTTCTCTTAGAATTAGGCTTCTTGAAAGAGAAATGAACACGCTTCAACTCCTTTAAAACATGAATTCTCATAAATGGTAATTTATATATATTAAAATGCTTCTGTCAGTATAAGTCATGCCTAAGTAGCAATGTTGGGAAAATAATCATCTATAATGATAACCTGGCATTTATTGAGAGTTGCTGTCTTTTAGACATTGTGCTAATTGCTTTAAATGAATATTCTTATTTAATTCTCAGAATAATCCTATGAGATGTTCTCATCATTACCTTCATTTCCTGACAACAAAAATGGAGGGTAATAACTTGCTCAAAGTCACAGAATGAGTAAGGGGTGGATCTAAGATGTGAACCTAGATAAACATAACTTTAGATTCCACATTGTTAGCCAGATTCTACTACCTATCAATGGCCTTGTGATATGGTAAATTCAGAACATCACCAGCATCTAGTATTTCCAGCAGTATTACCCTTAGACCAAAGGAAGGAGAGCCCTCACTTGGGTCCCATGCCCGGCTCTGTTCTAACCCTTCCCCACAGGGTAAGGAGTCTGCTGTGCAAAGGGCACATACAACCCAAAGGGCAGGTCCTCTCCTCTAAGGATGCCTGGAGTACCTAAAGCTGGAACTGCCTTCCCAATAGCCTTTGTGCCACTTCCAGGCCACGCACAGGCCTCTTTCCCAGATCTGTTCTCCTGAGCGAAGACCAAGATGTCAGAGTCCATACCTCTAGCTACGCCCAGGTGTTGCCAAGGGGTGCCCACAAAAGTGTACTTGAGGCCTCAGGGAGTGGGATAGAGCCAGGACTGTCAGGAGAAAGAACACAGGTGGCAAACCAGGGTTTGGGACTGGGCTTTCTCTGCCCTACCACATTTCTAGCTCAGAAATCCAAAAAGTCTAAAGATCCTAAAATCTGGCCTTCCAGGTAATAGAATGGAAATTTTTTGCAAGTAGGACAGAGAACATTTTATTTTACAGCTGTTTAAGCCTGATTGAAAACACTTAAATATTTAGGCACGTGGTATATGGGCCTCGACTATCTGCTTGTCCCAGGCCCTGCAACTGTTAGGAGTGGGATTGGATGTCGAGTTCTTTCTTTGCCTTTTAAAACTACAGGAGACTGAATACCACAAAGCCTTTTTTAATGCCTACCACAATATTATGCATCTTAGAATGGTATTTTTTAGATTTTAGTATGTACAAGAATCCCCTGGAACAATGATTGTCCAAATTTAATGTGCATAGGCATCACCCGGGGATCTTGTTAAACTGCAGGTACTGAGTCAGCAGGTTGCAGGTGGGGCCTGAGAGGCTGAATTTCTAACAAGCTCCCAGGTGATGCTGATCCCATCGGTCTTTGGACCACATTTGGAGCATCAAGGACCTACAGTACTTGTTTAAAAATGCAAATTCTTGGGCATAACCTTCAGGAATTCTGATTAAGGAAATCTAAATGGGACCCAGATGCTGAGCAAAACAGGAAATTTTAAGAAGCAACCCAGGTGGTGCTGGCAAGGTGGTCTGTAGCCCACATTTTAAGAACAAATGCTTTAGAACATGCTTCTTAAACTGTACTATGCATATAGATTACTGGAGATCTTGTTAAAATGAAGATTCTGAGTTATTTAGAGGCTGTGTTTCAGGTGATGCTGGAGCTACAGACCTGCTGACCACACTTCGAGTAGTGAGACTTTAAGGGACCATCTCAGGGTCTTCATTGTTTGGCCATTTTGAATCCAATTTGTTTAGTTGTGAGGTAAAGAGTGAGAAGGTGACTTGGGGTATTATGTCTACAGACAACATTCTCAATCCTTTGCTTCACAAATTTCATACAAATAATCTTCAGAGCCTTTGTGTGACCCCAGATTCGCTAGTGGTCCCTTTCCTAATTTTTTTCTAAAGTTTGGCCCTTCTTCTATCCCTGCTGTCAGTAACAACTGGGCTGATCCTTTTTGTAGGTGTTTCCAAGAAGCATCTGTGGGTTAGCCAATAGCTTGAATAGACATGACATATCAGACATTTGGACCAAAAAGGATACTTGACTTAACTACTAAGGCAATGGAGTTCCCATCTTAAGAGCCCATTGAGTGATACTGAACACCTTTAGTGCTCAGTGAATGTCGTGAAAGGTTATTAATCTTATAAATGGCGATGTACAGCGGGCTAATCCAGATGCTGGTGTTTCTTTGGATAATCCATTATACAGCCTGAATCACTATTTGTGGGCAGAGGAGTTAGACTGTGCCTATTCACAAAGCTGGTCCTAGTATTTGTGATCAAATTAGTGACAGGCATTGTCCACAGAACAGCTTATGAAGGTGAATTAAATTAATTCAAGGATTGTTAACAATGAAGAGCTTGACTTTCTGCAGGTCCCAGAGATACTGTCTTGCTGAGGCCTGAAGCACCCAGTGACAGTTTGCATTCTACATGCAGAGGCAAAGTCCTTAACACTGAACTAGCTCCTTTAAAATTCGTTATACTAGGTTTATTACTTTATTACTTGTAATATCTCTTCACATCTGCCTGCTTTTAAATATTGGAACACACACAAAAGATTCATTAAACAACAACAAAACCTGAGGGCAAGGGAATTGCATGAAAAGAACTCTATAATTAAGCCAATTCTTTAGGCTGGTGAAAAACCTAAATTTTTTTTTCTCCAGTAATATATAAAGCAGTCAGATTGACCTCTCTACCAGTGATAATATTAATTTATTGACATAATAGAATGATGAACCAATAAAATGCACTTGATTCTTAAGGATCAAGACATCTTAAGGATGTCTTTCAAATATAATGACAAAAGACAAGATTCTCTTTCATTTATATCACAGATATTTCACATATTTCAGTGTCTGGAAACAAGAAATTGAGAGCCCTTCAAGCTCATCTACACCAGGGTTATCAGGTGTCGTCCCCAGACCAGCAGCATCAGCAAAATTTGAGATTTTGTTGGAAATGCAAAATCTCAGGCTACATCCCTGACCAAAAGGGTTCAGCCCAGAAATCTGTGTTTTAATAAGCCTCTGATGATTCTGATGATTCTGGCATGGGGTCAAATTTGAGAACCTCTAATCCATACCAATCCTTTCCAATTAAATGAATTCAACAGATATTTATTGTACACTTCAAGAGGAGGAAGCAGGACATTTAGCCCAGAAGGGATTTTAGTAGAGAAATTTGATCATGAATATAGAACTTTAAGATGATACTAGAATTCCTTTAGACCCCGAACAAAAACTAAAATTTTAAATGGATTTATAAACTGGGGTCTTTTTTTTTTTTTTAATCTTTTCAGTAAGTACAAATGAGAGGAAACACTTTAGCCTTAACGATGGGATAAGAAGCAGATTCTGTTTTGCCCTCATAATGAGGCTTCTCTGACTGCAGAAGGAGGTTCTGGAACAAAATCAATTATCTAGAAAGCTTGTAAGAAAAGTGAACAACTTGAGAGTGCAAAGGTAAAATGGACACAGAATGTTATAAAAACATTTTATTTATTTATTTATTTTTAACACCTTTATTGGAGTATAATTGCTTTACAATGGTGTGTTAGTTTCTGCTTTATAACAAAGTAAATCAGCTATATGTGTACATATATCCCCATTATCTCCTCCCTCTTGTGTCTCCGTCCCACCCTCCCTATCCCACCCCTCTAGGTGGTCACAAAGCACCAAGCTGATCTCCCTGTGCTATGCGGCTGCTTCCCACTAGCTATCTATTTTACATTTGGTAGTGTATATAAGTCCATGCCACTCTCTCACTTCGTCCCAGCTTACCCTTCTCCCTCCCCGTGTCCTCAAGTCCATTCTCTACGTCTGCGTCTTTATTCCTGTCCTGCCCCTAGGTTCTTCAGAACCATTTTTTTTTTTTTTTTAGATTCCATATATATGCGTTAGCATACGGTATTTGTTTTTCTCTTTCTGACTTACTTCACTCTGTATGACAGAGTTATTTGTAGTGATGTGGATAAAAACATTTTAGAGTAGCCCACCCAGACAAGGGAATGGGGAATGGGGATGTAGGAGTGGAAGGAAAGTTTGCTATTATGTCCTTAACTTAGGGATTTTTCCTCATCATCATTTTACCCCACACCAGGGGCCTTCAGACATGCAGTGTTCTCTTCTTAAATGACAGAAATAATAATGAATGAAGGTGAGAGAGTTGTTTCACAGCATTAATGATCTCAATTGAACTGTCTGGCATTTATTATTTACAATATTTCTCACATTAATTTTTGGCACAATAGTGTGTTAGTAGATTGCATACCATGGGCAGGAAAGGAGGTTTTTGAATTTAATTTACTTCATGCAAACTAAAAAGTTCGCACTGATCTATAAGTGTACAAGGGAATAAGATTCAATGAGCCTTGATGAGACAAAGCTGAAATAATTCAGAATCAGGAGGCTGAAATATTATAGGCAGTTTGTTCATCTCTGAAATCTCATACTGTTATTTAAATTCCTCTAAGTTCATTAATCCCATTTAATAGCAGCTGATGCAAATCCACTTGGACTTTGGGGAGGAAAAATATAATGGGCCATAACGCCCTTGTGCCACAGAAAATAATAGAATTCGTTTTACTTTGCAAGAGGTCACAATTGAAGAGTTTGAGATTTTGAGCTGCCATAGCTACAAATTTAGCAAAAAGTAGGCATTTAATGATAGAGTTCACTTTGGTGGTTTAGGTTTTATTTTGAATGTTTGTTTTGTCTTAAAAACACTAATGCTGAAATGTCTCAAATCTTTATTTTCAAATCACTTATTATATTACCATAAATTATAGGGTGCAGTAGAGGCCAGATTTAAAAGAAAGCACACTTTACTGTCTCATTTTCCTATAAATAACATGACACTTTATGAAATAAGAATTATCATAAAAGTTTCTCTCTTTTTTTCTCCTATAACTCCAGTTGCAAGCACTGAGCTAATGGCCTTCCTCCAAGTAGCTCAGGGGACTAGTCCAAATATAGCAGCATAATGGGTAGAGGTTAACTGTAGGAAGTCTGAGAAAAATGGTCATCTATAATTTCACCACAATTATAATGTTTCCCTTAAATAATAGTTAAGTCCATGGGGTGAGTGCTAACAAATACCTTTTAAAGATGCTCTTATTACTTTCATTGTTTTGATGCTTTTGCACTTTCCATATATGCTATTAGAAGCAGTAGAAGACCTGAGCTTTGGCCCATGAGATTGAGAGATTGTGGTTAACAATTGAGCAGAGGCTTCAGCCCATCGGCCCATCCTCGAGGGTGGAGTACATTGTTATCTAGAGGGCCAGGCCAGGCCACATTTACAGGAAGCAAAACTAGCTGAGTTAAGAGACTCTGTCAGGATTAACCAGGCCTCCATCTAAGCCCCTCAGAGGAGGAAATAATGTTTGGCTTAATTGGGATGACTCAGAGAAAACCTTCTTTTTTTTCCCCAGTAAAGAGATGATAGATAAAAATCTTCAACTTTAGTGGGTTTATGTGTAAATTCTATTTTGTCTTTTTTATACCCCGCCTTTGAGAAAGGAAAGTTTACAAGTCAAACTCTCTCTTGAGTACAGAACCCAATGGGTCATACAGACAGCTGTGTCTTAATCTCCTACGTGGAATATGGTCCAGGTTCCAAGAATCAAAGAAGAACATGTGAGTTGCACATTTAAAACAAATGGTGGGTAGTGAGTGAGATGAGCATCTCTGTAATTAGACTTGTAATTTTAAAGTATGAGATACACTGTTATGTCAGCAGGCTTCAGGATCTCTGTTTATCAAATATCTTGGGGACCAAAGAAAGGTTTGTCTGGAGGAAAAATTCTTGGGATCAGTGAACAGAGGGAACAGTAAAACACAGACAATTCTCCCAGGTGGATTTATTGGTTTATTTCAGGAGAGTCCTTCTTCTGTCCCCGCTGTCACACACTGTACTATTACGGATTGTGATTAGGGATGGGACCATACGTTTCGCCAAGTTTAAAACCCACACAAAATTGTAGGGTTAGAGTCTGGAACAAAACTCCAACCTCCTGGTGTGGAGTTTTTCTACTTATGGCAAAATGTGGCTTCCAGGAGGGTGAGTTAAGATGCCTCAAAGGGAAAAAAATTCTTCCAAAGGAACATTTTGATAATTCAAGTGTAAATAAATATAAATCCAAAACACATTTTTAATTAAAGGGAAATTGCTTAGAAAAACACATTTATATCCACTCCCCTTCCGCACATACTCACTCACAATCCCCTCCAAATAAAGTTCAAGAGGAGTAGCCTTGGAGAGGGAGGGCTTATATACCCACACTGGATTGCCTCTTGCAGATAGTGTCTCAGAATCAGGCTTTTTGAATACACTTAAGACTTACTAAAGTAATACAAAAAAGTATTTTGTTCCAAATCACAATAAATCACATTAAATAAAATAAAAGCAACTGGTTACGAAACTTATATTGTTATTTCCCCACATTAAACATACCTACATTTTTGCACTTTTATGTCAAGAAACTGATCTTTCCACAGTGAGATTTTCCACTTCCCAAGAAGTCCCTATACTTTGAAAGCCACAATTTCTGTGCATTTTCACCTGTTTCTGTTACCATTCTACCATACCAAGGCCCTTGAATTACTGGATGTAAAATACGAAGATTTAGTTTGTTCTTTCTTTTAAGCTCTCTTTCTCTTCTTGTGGCTTTTGTGATATCTTGTAATTATGTTTCATAAAATGCTTTCAGGCCCATCTTCTCCATATATAGATATATAAAAATATATATAATAAGCAACCATTCAGAGGGAAAGAAGACAGGAACAATGAGAAAGGGAAAATATGAAAAGAAGTATTCAGTTACCCTCAACCATTTATACTATCTATCTATGGTCTAGTATTTTTTCTTTAAACCCGGCTTCAAAAGGAAACCCAAAGACACTGATAACCTCTTAGAGAGCTCTCACCAGCTGCCTACAAGGACAAGTAGAATTTAGTATTTGTTTCACTATTTATACAAGAAAGGCCAAAGGAAGTTTCACTTGTGGAAACGAAGTAATTAAAAGAGCACATAGAAATTAGCCTTGAATTTTTATTCTTAAATGTGTGTGTTTTTTTTTAACATCTTTATTGGAGTATAATTGCTTTACAATGGTGTGTTAGTTTCTGCTTTATAACAAAGTGAATCAGCTATACATATACATATATCCCAATATCTCCTCCCTCTTGTGTCTCCCTCCCACCCTCCCTATCCCACCCCTCTAGGTGGTCACAAAGCACCAAGCTGATCTCCCTGTGCTATGCGGCTGCTTCCCACTAGTTTTATAATGTCCTTCTACCCCCATATAGATATCTGTCTCCCCCCACAAACTGAACTCAAGTGAAGGGGTGTGTCTTATTCATTTTGATATTCTCACTGGACCTGGAACTTATAAAACAAACACTTTTTTGTTCCAGTTTGAAACATATGTAGTCCAAAGGCAAAACCAATAAATAGGTTTGATTCATTTATCTGGACTTTGAATATATTATTTTTATTTATATTTGAATCCCAAGAAACTCAGTAAAGGTACCTTTTTAGGGTTTCAAAACTATATTACCTTTCATCAAAAGAAACAAGAAATCAGAGGGCTATATAAGAAATCAGAGCTAAATCTTTATTCTAAATTCTAAATTTCAGTCTGTCCTTTATTTATCATGGGGGAGGCTTTTTATTATTTTAAGTAAATATTTGGCATTTAACATCAATTTGCAGAGAAAATCTTAAGCTTTTCTACGTTTAGGGGAAAAAAAGCTATTTAGGTTTTTTTTTCCTTTTTTCCATTCAGTGCTTACCATCATACTAATTAAGAGATAATTTAGCAATAACAATGAAGACTTATGATTCCTTTTTTCTTTAACTGAATTTCTTCTTTTCAAGTTAACGATTAAACACATGGAGTAGCATAATTGGGGGAAAATGAGATTTCCCAGGCAATGAATGGCTTTCTGATAGGTTACAAATTTATTATGAACAGATAAGCTACTGTATTTTCAATTGGACAATCAAAATATCATTTTACTTCAAAGGAAAAGGAGCAATAATTGAATGACTTGACTTACTTCATATTTATGGCTATTTCCCCATTATAGAATACAGTTGGACATAGTTTTACATTCCTGTGAACTGAACCCATTTCTTTCGGCACAAGGAACTTACTACATGAAGAGGCGTATTGTACAGCAGACAAAATGAGACGCATATAAGCATCAGGTCAATGGCAATAAACCATTCTTGCTAAGTATTCAGTTGCCCCCTCAACAGAATTAAGACTATCTCAAGGTATCTTAGAAACACCTCTTTGCTCCTATAGTTTAGATATCTACAACTTTGTATTTAAAAGCATCTCATTTTTCTTCAGCGAGCCTGAGGAATGTGAGGTTATACATACATATAACACAGTGCTAAAGATGTGAATAACAACCCAAGGTTGTACAAAAAAATAAACTTAAAAATGTTACTTAGATATTAAGAACTTGATAAAACAATGACATGGCAGACAAATTTGTTAAATTCGTGCTTGCAGATGTTTGGGAGGGTGCTTGAGATGGCAGTGATCAAACCATGTAATCCTACTGTGAAAGTGTCTGTGCCTCAATCACGTGTAGTAATCCTCAAGCCAAGAACCAAGAGTACACTCAAACAGATGCCAGTGGAGACAGAGAGGTTAAATTTTTCCATTCAGCACAGACATATCTAAAACCAGACTTTCATTAGCCTCACTGTTATCATTATTTAACATTTATAAAATGCCAATGATGCACTTCATGGTGAATAAAACATCAACTGGTCTTGATGAATCCTACATGTTGTTTTTATGTAAAGGGCAAATCCAGATCTCTACCACTGGGATAAGAACCAAGTTGATATTACTCTTCAAATATAATGCATGAGGTCAAAGAATTCTCCTTGAATCTATGATTAAATAATCCAAATCACACTCCTGCCAAATGTTATGGTGTGTATTGCGGGTACCATAATTTTCTTAGACTTGTTCTCAATTTATGTATTTAAGACCTAAGTCTCAAGGAGTCTTACTTTTGGGGAACAGGCTGCTATTAATCCAAAGGAATAGAAAGTCAGTAACTATGAATATTCACATTGATATACAAAAGGCAGATAGGTCTAGAAGAGCTTCATAGGCACTGATCATTCCTTCATGTGATATTTATTGAGATTATACTCTAAGTGACAAACAAGACATTATTAGTGACCTCAAAAATTCACAATCTAGTGGCAGGGGATACCAGGGATACAAATATGTAAAAGAAAACTGCACTGCAGTTTCACAGGGATAGGGAACTGCACACTGGGTACCCCAACAGCTGGAGTGCAACATAAGGAGAGGGAATTCTTCCCCGAGGAAGAATGTGGTTGAGGTGAGTCTTAAAAGTCTAATGGAAATTAGCCTGCCCAAGGGCTGGAGACAGAGTGTTCAAAGAAGGGACAATGGTATATAGTCAAGTAATAGAAGCAAAGGAGACCTTTGGGCATGAGGGCAACTTGCCAATACAGGTTGGTAGGCTGGGGCATGCAGGGGAGTGGTTTGAGATGAGGCTAGAGGCAATTCCAGAGGACTTTGTAGGATACTCTGGGATTTACATTGACAGCACTGCCGCCCTTTTGAAAACTTCCAAGTAGATGAGTGTCAGGAATCAGTTTTACATTAAAAAAAATTTACTGGCACCATGTATTAAATTTTTAAAGAAGATAAGACTGAAATGATTGGAGAGGAATGATTGGTGTTTTAACTTATTTTGAGATATCACCACGGTTTATCTCTTCAGTTTTAATACCTGAAAGTACGACTACCATCATGCCTTATTGGAATGCATCCTCACTCAGTCAACTGGCTTATAGGAAAGGCACTAGAACCATGATAATTCCAGATAGTCAAAACAAAGCAGGTAGGAATTCCCTGGCGGTCCAATGGTTAGGACTCTGCACTCTCACAGCCAAGGGCCGGGTTCAGTCCCTGGTCAGGGAACTAAGATCCCACAAGCTGCAGCGCAGCCAAAAAAGAAAAAAAAAAAAAAAAAAAAAGCAGAAAAGCAGATAATGTGTTCTTCCACATGCTATTTGGCAAGTCACTTTGCTTCCCATTTCATCATAAAAATCATTGTCATAGTTTCTCTATTGGGATTTATTTGTTAAATCTTTTTTTTTTGATGCCACTATAAATCATCAGTATCATGGTCCTTCTTCAACAGTTTTATTATGACCAGCAGCTATTAGTAATATTCATTTTGTTTATCACATACTAAGCACTGTGATAAGCATACATGTACATTATTGCCTTAAATCCTCCAGTAACCCTATGAGGCCGATTCCAACATCATCATCACCATATCCCCATTTTACATATGAAGAAACTGAAGCTTAAAGAAATTATGTGATCTGCTCCCTGGCAACACCAGGACATGGCAGAGCCAGGATAGGAACCCAAAGCTGTTTTACACGAAAGCCTGTGTCCTTGATAATTTCTATATCCTGCCTGTTTGAACCAGTTTCCACTAGAAACCAGTTTCCACTAGTTTTAACTTTTAACTCTTGTTTCTAAAATATTTCTCTTCAATAGATGATATACTCTCCTTCAAATGAAAATATTTCAGCAACTTTAATAGCATGTTTAAAATGGACTCTTTATAGTTTTGTTTGTTTTATTTGTGTCAATTGGCCTTTTAAAAGTCTCTCTCTTGTTTGGTTGCAACTTTGGTTTTGTTCGTATTTTAAATCAAGATCTTTCTTCCTGTGGCGTCCACACAGGCCACTCTTGGTTCATCCTTACGTTGCAGTGGAGGCTAAAAATGGAAAATTCAGGGCCCTTAACTGGACTTTGGCTTTATAATTGCCTCTGTGGTACTCTCACCACATTCCCAGATGTGCAAGAGAGACAGAGGGGGTAGTGAGGGAAGTGAAATGTTAAAATAAGGCTAAGCAAACAGTTTGCCCAACAGATGTTAACCCAATTCATAATTTAAAAGTTCCTATTTTTGTTCACGACTTACTTAAACAATGGACATTTTACTTTCTCCTCTAAATATTGCCTGTGAATTAGGTTCAGAAAACTAAAGTCATCAGTATTTCCATCAAAATTTTTTCCTAGTCATAAATCGAAGAAACAAAAGGAATATGTTTTCTTTTTATTTGAAGCATATACATATTTTGAATACTTGTTAATACTTGACAATTTGTTTAAATATGTCTTCTTAGTTAATATGGTTACCAGGACTAGATTTAATCAAGGTTGAATAACTTATAATACAAATACCACTGGAAAAGCAGTATCCAAGCGTTACATTGACATAATTTTAAACAGAATAATTGAAATCAACTATGACCGGCACTTCTTTTTCCCAAGTCACTCTTCATGGTAACCTTTGTCCTTAGATGGAATTTAGGAAGCATTGGAGAAAACCTGGTAAATTTATTAGACTAAACTAGTATTATCCCCCTATAGAGGTATATTAACTGATCATTTATAGCTGTTACAATGAGGAGAGGAAAAGGATACTTGCATAAACTTTAAAACTATATTTGACAAATTATTTTTCTAGCAGAATCAAGTTTAAAAACACGAAATTTCCTGATCTCTAGTCTTTTACTCAAACCAGAAGAAAGTTGCACCCTTATGTCTCCCTACGTGTTGGGTCCTGCAATCGCCCCTGCATCACAGTCAAGCAGACAGGACCAGTTCATGGGTGCAGGAAGATAAAGTTGACAAAAGGGCTGGTTAGAATGTTGGTGGTAAAAGTGAAATGTGCATTGGAGGAGCTAAACTAATTGCAAGCCTAGCCCTTGTGCTATAAACGGGCAGTAAATAGAGAACAAAGGTATATGGAAAAGAACAAAGAAAAAATAAAACCTGAGAAAATCTAAAGACTAATTGAATTTTAGGTGAAAACTCAGGATAACAAGAAAGAACATTCTTTCAAAGAGAGAAATTTCTTTTCTGATCCTCTATTAGTACATTGTTGACTTCCGTATTTTTTCTTTCCTTTTTTTTGTGGTATCTTAATCATTTTTCATAGGTCAAAGTTATATACTTAAACACTCATGGGCTTTCTACTTAACAGAGGACTGACGCTGGAGAACAGAGATACTACAGAGAGAAGTGAGTATCCCAGTTATAATTGTAGGTGGATATATCTTAAGAAAGAAGTACCTGATGAAGATGATGATTATTTAAGACATTTCATGGAATTATAGGATAAAAAACCTGGATGTGACCTTAGAGACAAAAGCCCCAAAGTCTTACATTTCACAGATGAAAGGAAAACAACAACAACAACTAAGGATTAGATATTTTAATGAACTACCATAGGTTACATATTTCAGTTCTGGATTCTCTGTTGTCCTTTCAATTATGTGATATGCCTAGGTGCGTCAGAGATACTGAGGTTGTATGAGGACCTAAAAAGTTGGGGTAACATACATGTTGGGCAGAATCACACTTAAAAATTCAACAACTTTAAAATGTTGCCTTCAGCCTTATCAAATTTATAGTTCCTATTATTTTTCCCTGGAAAATTGTCTCTTCTTCCCCAATGAAAATAACTTTACTTTGGAATAATTTGTGTATTATTCATTTTTAAATCATGGTTTCCAACGAGTCTGTGAGTATGAATGTAATTTTTCCCCTCCCATTTTGAACTTTTGGTGAGAAACTGTAACTGCAAAGATATATACGAGGAAGTTGAGGAATTTCCAAAAAGCTATAGCATAAAGTAACTTTTGTTATTGAAGTGATACAAATAGGGATTTTACTAAAATTATTTATAACCACAAAAATTTTACAGAGGTAAATATTTTAACATTGACTGCAAAATTTATGGGCTTAACTATCTGTGAAAATGAAAACAAGTTAAGTGACCAATTTTGTTGTATATACTATGCATCAGTTATTGTTATATTTTCATTACATAATATAATATAAATTACTATATATTATAAGCATATATTGAAACTGATTAGAGTGAAGAAATAGTGTAGATTTTTTTCTTCCTTTTCTGACCATTTTTAAGCTTTAAGACTATGTCTCATTACGGTGACTTTGAATCTTATATTAAAAGATAGTCTTTGAAAACCCAGTGATTTTTTAATGTCCCCTCAACAGATTTTTTTTAAACTTCATGGCATTTTACTAGTAATACCAATCAAGAGAAAAGTAGTATCTATATAACCAAATAGATGGAAAGATTTTTCATACCAAACCTATGTGCCTCCTTACTGGGGTCCTGAGCTAAGGAAAAAAATTAAATCCTAACTTGGCTCTCCTTTGTATGAGGGAATCCAGGGCAAACTTTTATCCCCCCAAAGAGTGACATATCCCAGAAACCAAAAACAAACAAAAAGATTCAGTAGAAGGAGGAAACATGCTGTTTTTCTGCTGACTCCTAGGGCTAGGCTGTCACTGAGCAGAAGAGAGGAAAATGGGCAGCTCAGTGCAAGAAAGGGGCACACACATTCAACAAATAAGCCGCATGATTAGAGACTTTGTTACTAATTACAATTAAACTGAAAAATAAACAGCTCCTTTTGGCTGGAGGATCGAGTGTCTGAAGGACAAAGGCTGTCCTGGATGATGGTCCTTTCATATTGTTATTAACTTGGTGACACAGACTTTTTTAGACAATGAGACCTATGTTCACAATGAAAGTAAAACGATTATAAAAATTACTTTGAAAAACTCTTCTTTCCATGTCTGCATTTATGAGAGAAATGTGAGTTAGGAGCAGAGACATGAGGGAGAGAGCAAAGAAAATAATATGTTTTAGATCATCAGACATATCGTGACTGCAGGACCTGACAAAAAGCAATGGAACAGAGAATTAGGTTAACATTTAGAATTTCTTTGTAGTACATAAATCTAATTCTTTACAAATTAGATTTTTTAGCTGAATATCTGAATTTCTAAAGAATGCATTTTCTACATATCTGGGGTCAAAGAACAAATCACAGGTAAGTGTTCAAAGAGAAAGTAAAATGACTATCATTGTGCATGTATATATATATGAATATATATACATATGTCTTCATATATATTCATATAGATATGTCTTTAGCTTCTATATGGTATTTATTTTTAAGAATTATTCAGGTAGTACGTGAAAAGGTATTGTTGATTCAGTAGATGGCAGTCTTCCCACTGAGCCACTAAAAACCATTGTGGAAATCGCATTTTGAGAGAAGGAGAAACTGTTTTTGAAGTTAAAATACAGCTTTCTGACACTAATTATTAAAGATTACATTTGGTTTAAAAATTCAGTGTCTTTATGTTGATGTCAAACAATTTAAATTAATTATTCCTAATACCAAATCAGTGAGACAAGTTGGATCTATTCCTCTAACTATTAGAACAGGAATGACAAGAAAGACAGATCCCTCCCCCCACCCTCACACCTCTGAGTACTCACATGCTAGGTAAGAAAGGAAATTTATTAATTTAGGCCTCTGGACACTGAACCCAAAGTATCACCTCTTTGACCTTATATTCTCCCATCAAACAAAGAAACGTACAAACAAAAGCAAAAACCTTTCATGTGGTGATGCCCTTCCAGAGTTTCAGAGGTGCATAAGATGGAAAACTTTGGTAGACTCTCTGGAGAGTGATTCATTGTTCTGCCACGTACAATCCTGGGAAAGTTACTTAAACTCTCCAAGACTGCAGTACTCCTCTGTGAAAGCAGGGATAATAAAACCAGCATTACAGGATTGCCGTGAGGATAAAAAATAACCTTATGCTAGACATTTAATAGAAGTTTGTTTCCTTTCCTTTATGTTCTCCCTCTTCCTAAAAATGATCTTGGGGAGATACATATGTATATATTCAAATAGATGGATTTTTAATTAAAGTGAGTTAAAATTAATTTTACTCTGATAATTTTAGGCTTCCTCGCGTGAAAATTGGCACGACTCTTTAAGGAATGTGGGCTCAAGAATCCAAAATCAGGGATCTCATCACTATTTTAAATTAGATCTTTTTTTTTTTTTTTAACTTTATTGTGTATTCATAGTATTTTGATCATCAATTATCTTTTGTACTATGTAGAAGCTTGTGCATAAGGGTTAATCTTATCCGAAAATGATATTTTACTCCTACTATGAAAATGTTATTTAATATTTAGGGTTTGAAAAGAAAAAGTAAAATTAGATCTATTCAGTGTGGACAGTACATAATACTTAGGAAGTTATTATGAAAAGAAAATTCTAAATATATCTTCATTTACTGTCTTCTCCATCCAAGTAAGCCGCAGGACTTACTATTTGTACTCTAGCAAATGAGAATTATTATAAAGCAAGAGAATCCCATTGTTCTTAGGTCTACTAATATTTCACGGGTTGGTATTATTAATTCAATATCAGATTGACTTCTGATTATGCACATAGAGTATAGACCATTGTTCTTAGGCCTACTAATATTTCACGGGTTGGTATTATTAATTGAATATCAGATTGACTTCCGATTATGCATATAGAGTATAAAATACTTGACATTTTATAGTCCATTTGTTGCTAACAAATTTTTAAAAATTCAAAAAATTTATTTGCCCGATGAAATGTCACAGCTTACTCCAATTCATCTATTTCTTCAGTTGCCTGTCCTTACTGCCTTAATTTAGGAAAGCACGTGAACTTTACTGGAATAACTACCTTAGAAAGCTGATGTTCTCCTGAGTTCTGATCTCTTATCCATGAAATAGAAGACACTGATTTATACTTTTGAAAAACAATCCCTCTGCCGTCTACATAATTTGCATAGTTCATGAAAAGACAGATCGAGCTCTGTTACTCTGAGAGTAAAGCATTTATTATGGCCCATCTTAGTTTGAAGTGCTGGGGAAAAGAATTGTTTTTTCATGCTGATGCTGCTGTAGCAGAGAGCGCTGGTCAGGGGACTGACTGGCGTGGGCCTGTCCCTCAGAAGCACAAACAGAGTTTCCTCTGCTAGTAGGACTTCCACCAACCCTGTATTGTCAGAAAGCTAACTGCTTTAAGGAAAGTAGCCATGATTTTTTGTTTGGGGGTTTTGTTTTGTTTTGTCAAGGTAAAGTAGATAAGAGTCATTGCCAATACATTTTTGAAATTTCATTCATTAAATGTTTTTCATGTCGCTTCTCTTGCTCCTTTAGAGCCATTGCTTTCAAAGTTGAACATATTTTAAAAGCTATAAAAAAGGTGGGACTAAGGGGAACCCTGAGTGCAGATCTGGGAGAACAATATTTCTCCATGTGTTTTCCCAAAGTAGCAGGCGAGAGGAGCAGAATCCTGTAAACAACAGAATAGTTATTAAATGAGATAAGTAAAATCTGCTGGAGGAAGCACTTCTGTTGTTGGTATCCCTTTAATTCACTGTATTTCTTATCAAAATAGGCATACTTCAAATGTGTGGTGTTAGTTAACCATATTCAAGTCACTGTGAAGAATTGTGAGTTTCTTGAATGTGAAGAGGTCATCTCATTTTGCTCTGAATTCTCTACCCTAAGCAGAATGACTTACACACCGCAGGCTTTCCAAAGAGTGGCTGCTGATTGCATTATTGAATGAATGAATGAATGATTTCTCTGATCGTAAATTTATCGGGATTAAAATGAATTTAGAGATTGCTGATCTAAAGAATCAAATCCTGGTATGTAGCTCTAATGTGAATTGCTCAACAATCTTACAAACACCTTGTTATCCCCAGCTACGACCGACAGGCAATCATTCTTATCCACGTATTTCTAAAAATCATTGTAATTTGGATTAACTAACCCAGATAAACCCTATCTCTATGTAAAGGCTTGGCAACACCCATTAAAGTGAATTTATCACAGCTCTTAAACCATTCAAACCCTGGGGTTGCCTTTCCAGCATTTAGGTCTACTGGCAAATAAATGCAAAATTCCAGGGCTTTTGCCAAGTTGGGAAAATATTTGATTATAATGATAGTCTTAGTCTCCAGACAATATGTAGAATTTGGGTGATGATATATTGATACACAGCATTTCTAAGCTCAAAAGTAGCTTCACTCACCTGATTGCTAATTAGGGTCAAGGCCTTCTGTTTCATAAGCCGAATTTCTCATTGTGGCTATTATGATTGATAACAGGATGTGACTTAAGCTTATATGTTTAAACAAACACAGGAACAAAGAGACACACCTAAGTAAGCACAGGGAGATCATTCCACAAAGGCACCTGGGAAGTTTCTGACCGGATCAGAATGGATTTGTGATTAGTGATATGATCATTTGACCCCCTGTCTAACCTAGTGATGTGCACTTTTAATCTCCCCTCATCTGGTTCTGATTTACACTACTTCCTCAAAATGATTACATTTTTGATCCATTTAATCAATATAGTATTTTTTTTAGTTTAATTTACAAAATATGTACACACATTTTTTCAGGCACAAACTCAATAAAATTTCTACCTTTATTGCCATGGCACCAGAAATAATGCTATGAACCCAGAGAAGAAGTGAAAGTGTCCAACGTGCCATGAAATGGCAGCTCACTCTTTCCCACATTTCCCATTGAAAAAAAAGTTTGGAATGGTACTTTTAACTCCCTTTTATGTTACCAATAAGGTTGTTTTTTAAACTTATAAATTAAGGACCTTCTCACAAAGGAAACTATACCTAGTATTTCTTATGATGGACACGTAATTTTATGCACGTTAACACCCAAGAATTTTAAAAGGGGGGAGGGGAGATATTTCATCGTACTCTGAGAACTGGATGGATGAGGATGGCACAAAAAAGGGTTTGTTTTCAGGTTAGCAAATCATGTAGGAGAGGGGGATTAAAGAGAGACAGGGGGCTAGAGAGAACACTCCAGCTGAGATCACACCAAGTACTCTTTTCTGTGTTTGGATTTTTCTGCTCAGTGTCATAACAACATGTATGTGATCTTTGTGTTAAGCCAAGGTAAAATGACCAATCTCCATCTTTGTGGATATCAAAAAGAATTCATAGAATGATGGCACCAAGGAGTTCTTTCTGCCACTGTTTTCCTAGCTGTTACTGAGCTGTAGAACAAAAGCAGGCAGGCTAGAAATAGAGATATTATCTTCACTTGATTCCTCCAAATATTAGAATCTCCTCAATGGTATTCAGAGGCTGAGCTATGGCCCTTC
The DNA here is from genome assembly GCF_028564815.1 of Eubalaena glacialis. Lineage (NCBI taxonomy): Eukaryota > Metazoa > Chordata > Mammalia > Artiodactyla > Balaenidae > Eubalaena > Eubalaena glacialis. The sequence goes on from NC_083716.1 coordinate 203,825,724, forward strand.
TATGCTGTCTAATTGTATAGCTATTTGAGGTTTCACAAGCTGGCTCTGAAGGACCAGCTTGAATGCTTCCAGGGGCAGATTTTCAGCATGCCAGTAGATTACCTGGTGTCACTAAGGAATTTGCCGTGGCTAAGCAGCCATTCATATCTCTTTAAACAATTCAACTTAAACACTAAATGATGCCTACTATGACTGCGAATTTCATTACCCTCATCAGAACTGTGGTATGCAAATACATTATGAAGAATACTCACAGGTAACTCATAATGGAAGTCTGACTCTACTCTGGTTCTTTCTCCAAATAGTACATTGACAGGACTTCACTCAGCTAGTTTGAAAGCAGATTCTCCCATCAGTCTCATGATCAAGAATATATACTAAGCATCTATAAACCTGATTAAGTGCTTATTGGCTATTAAAATGTTAATGATAAATAACTCATATTCTGATAAAAATATTAATAAAATAAAACTTTCCTTAAAATTGTATCTTGGGGACTTCCCTGGCAGTCCAGTGGTTAAGACTCTGCACTTCCAATGCAGGGACGTGGGTTCGATTGCTGGTCAGGGAACTAAGATCCCACATGCCATGTGGCTTGGCCAAAAAAAAAAAAAAAAAAAAATTGTCTCAATCCTTTCATTATCTGATGAATAACTACTTACTCCAAATGTGGCTATTCAATAAAATTAACCAAGTAACACTAAGGACTAAGGATTCCTGATTATTAGGAAACACAGAAATCTTTACAAACATAAAAAGAAGTTGCAAAGTAGGGCAATAAAAGAATCTCTTTATTGTCCATATTGCATGATCAGCCTTAGCAATAGACTGTATCCTGAAAGGGAGAGACAAGTAATCAGCAATCTTTGTCAAATTCTTTCTCATTTGTTTTCAGTTTTAAACTATCTTCAAAATAACTGACTTGAACTTCAAATTCATTGCTCTCCTGACACTGTTAAAAATACCTTTTCATATCACTTCCTCATTTGCTTTGTCACCTTTTTTAAGAGAAAAAGTTGAAGATTAAAATTTTATATACTTTTATTACCAAGTTTCCAATATATTGGCATCTTATAAAACCTATCACTGGGGTCCCACCCATAGTTTTTCTAGTTCCAGATCAGTTCAGCTATTGTTTCAGAGGAAAGACCAGCTAGGGTAGACTGTGGTCCCATTACAGGTTCTTTCTCATGCTGAATTGGGATGGTGTTTATGGCACACACCAAGATAGTGTTGCAGTGATCTTGAGGGTTTAACAGGCCAATGACCTCTTGCCCCATTCTCATGAATACCTCATGAAATTATCTCAGATTCTTTTCCCTTGGAAAGCAAAATTTATTATAATACTTTATAGGTGTTGACTTTTTCCCAATTGCTACTCCCTTCAGTACATTTACCCTCAGAATTCTTACCTATTTTATAAAATAAAAAAGTTTGTTACTTCAATAAAGGTGTAAATAGTTTGTGGGTTGGACTCTTTTATGAGGTTATTTAAAGTCTGAGCTAAATCAAGTAATCGGCTCCCAGCACTTCCAGGAGGATGCAGCCAAGTAATATACGACTTGCTGGCAGCACTCATTATTTTTATGAAATTTTCTTTCCCTTTCTTTCTTACCCTATTCACTTTAATTCACCAGGCTATATCATATTGTCCTTATTTTGAAGGATATCTGTTAGTAAGATAACTATTTTGAATCCAATTGGAAATAAGTGAAACTGTATATTATTGTATGCTCCTATACAGATAGATAAAAATATTTCAAATATACAGTAGTAAGTAAATAAAAGTTGTTGATAAAATTGGAAACAACAAAACAAACATGAGTTTCCCAAAGGCAGGAGGTTGTGTCTCTTACTTATTTTATTTTCAGCGCCTAGCTCAGAGCGTCACACCGAGTCATCATCATTAAATGTAATTTGTTGAAGGAATGTTCTCCCACTAGATATCAGAATGGTCTATAATAGTTTTCTCCTACTCCAGTCCTGGGTAGTATTGTACCCTCTTCAGATAAAGATTAAGGGTGGGAGAGTTATCACTGTAGTTAAGTGGTTCTCTCCCATCATATTGGCAAGTTTCTAATCTTTGTACTGACTGAAAACATAATCTAAGACTTCCTTTTTCTTGAATTGTACTCGTTTTTCCTTTTGTAGAGAACAGAGGTAATAAAGTTAGCGTCAGGAGTCTGAATCCTTGCTAAGCCTCTTACTGCATAGGTGAAGCACAATTTAGTTACCTCAAGGACTCTGGCACATCAACAGTGCCACTGCAGGAACCAGAAGGACCAGGCTGAGGTGGTCCTGCCAAGGGAAGGGACAGTATTTGGGAGAATTAGCAGCAACTCCCAGGAAAGACAAATTGGTGAGTCACGTATAAGCCCTGTCAGCAGTGGTAAGGCGCCTTCACACAGCTTCTCTGGGGCCAGACTCCTCAGCATAGTACACTAAGGCATTGGTCATCAACTTGGGCCGCAGATAAAAATTATCTGGGGAGCTGGGGGCTTCCCTGGTGGCGCAGTGGTTGAGAATCTGCCTGCCAATGCAGGGGACACGGGTTCGAGCCCTGGTCTGGGAAGATCCCACATGCCGTGGAGCAACTAGGCCCGTGAGCCACAACTACGGAGCCTGTGCGTCTGGAGCCTGTGCTCTGCAACAAGAGAGGCCGCGATAGTGAGAGGCCCGCGCACCGCGATGAAGAGTGGCCCCCACTTGCCGCAACTAGAGAAAGCCCTCACACAGAAACGAAGACCCAACACAGCCAAAAATAAATAAATAAATTAATTAATTAAAAACCTCCCTTGGGTGGTGGCAATGATTAAAAAAAAAAAAAATTATCTGGGGAGCTCTTAAGAAATATTCATGTCTGTGACCTCAGTCTAGCACAATTAGCTCAAATATCCCCAGCATGGGTCTATTTTTTCACGTTCCCCATGACTCTAATGTTCAGCTGGGGTTGAGAACCAGACACCTAAGGATGTCAGAGCAGAAAAAGAGAAATGATACTGGGTCCATTTCCAGTGAGACTTCTTTGTGAGCATATGTGGGATGATCCTCCCCGGGATACCCAGGAACTGCGAGTTAGGCAGTGTGCCCTGGGAAAGAGAAGATGGCAAAGGTGATGCAAACCCTGCAATAGCAAGTTACCAAAATATGAAGCATTCTTCTTTTAAACACAATTTTTCATATGGGTTACAAGTGTCATAGTTTAAAACTTTAACTCATGCTAGTATGTGGAATGATGAGAAAATGTACATTCTTTCTTTAATCTAGAAGTAAACTGGTAAACCTCCTGAGCCTGCATTTACTAGATTGAAAAAACAAATGCTCCTCTCAAGATTTTGGTTTTTTAAAAAATAAATTTATTTATTTTATTTATTTATTTTTGGCTGCGTTGGGTCTTCGTTGCTGCATGTGGGCTTTCTCTAGTTGCGGCGAGTGGGTGCTACTCTTCGTCATGGTGCACGGGCTTCTCATTGCAGTGTCTTTTCTTGTTGCGGAGCATGGGCTCTAGGCGTGTGGGCTTCAGTAGTTGTGGCACGCGGGCTCAGTAGTTTTGGCTCACAGGCTCTAGAGTGCAGGCCCGGTAGTTGTGGCACACAGGCTTAGTTGCTCCGTGGCATGTGGGATCTTCCCGGACCAGGGCTTGAACCCGTGTCCCCTGCATTGGCAGGAGGATTCTTAACCACCGCGACACCAGGGAAGTCCCTCCTCTCAAGTTTAATATTGGGTTGGTCAAAAAGTTCTTTCATGTTTTTCTGTAAGATGGCACAGAAAAACCCGAACGAACTTTTGGGCCAACCTAACACTTAGGAATTTCCAAAAATGCGAACAGTCCCTTAGATTGGATAAAAAGGCTCGGTAAAAGGCTGTATCCTGTATCCCTTGATGTCTTCCCTAAGGTGAGGATCAGGTGGATGGAATGTTTTCCTACTATCTGCCCTGCTGGCATGCAGTGCTGAAATCTCTGATGAGCTTGTGATCCATTCTTTTATTCATGGCCATCTTGGCACTGAGACGCTTCCCATCAGTTCACCGGGGTACAGATCTTAAGTTGCCATGTCTCTCATGGGGCTCCCCTGACTTATTGGTCTCCTCCCCTAATCACCAACTAGCTTGTCTGACCTGTCTGCTCTTCCCTCTTCCTAAATGGACCCTCCCTATGTTGGCATGGCCTTCCTCCTTCCAGAGTCCCATGTGTCCTTTCCCCTCTGGGTTCTAGCTATCACAACACCATTCCAGTACCATAGGACCAAAGTAGAGAGAAAGCAAATCAGAACAAATATTTGATTGCTTTCTCTCTTCTCTTTTACAAACTCACCCAGAGGTTTCTTATTTGTCCTATATCACCCCTCTATAGAAGATCAGTAATAGATTTTTTTTTTCTATGCTGGAGAACACAAATCTTCCTTGGGTTGCAAAAAGATGAGATAAATGAACTTATAAAATTCACTCTACAACAACCTGGTTTCAAAGCTTTTGTATTGCTATGTGATATCTTAAATGTGAGAAGCTAGGTAGTTTTTCTTTCTTTTGCATTGTCTCAAACAAATCTGTAACACTAGAGATTATAACAAATCTCAAACACTATATTTTATTCATTTCAAATAGCTCCCAGGAGGCAAACTCCCTCTATTTGAGAAAATAAAGAAAGCTGTGACTCAGGAGCTGACAAAAGGAACTGGTGGGATATAGAATACTTGTCCCCTGAGTCACCAGTTCAAATGTGACCCCAAATTGCTAACATCTGAGTGTCACTTGCTAGTCTCAGCATGATCACTGAGGAAGAGAAGCCACATCATATGCATACCACAATTGCCTGCTGTTCCCAATAGAGAAGCAAGGTTACAATGAACCCCCAGAACTTACCTTTCCCTCCTCCTGTACCTCCCACAGCATTGTCCTAATATAAACTAATGTCTGAGATTTATTTTCCAAAAGAATCGTGCACTTCTCAATGTATTTTTTTTTCCTAAATGAGTTTCAATTAAACACACAAGACATGGTATTTTTGTTTCATCAGATGTCATTGGCCAGAGAAGATAGTGCAATGAGTACACTAATTGCCCCAATATCATAAATATGAGTAATAATAATAATCATTAACATTGACTGAGCATCCATGATGTGTTAGAGATTGTGCTAGCATCTTACACAGATTCCAGAATTTAAACTTCAAAACAACACTGAAAAGTAGCTATTATGATCTTCATTTTATAGATGAGGAAACTGAGATGCAGGTAACTTAGGTATCTTACCCAAGAATATAGCTAGTCAGGTGCAGACTTGAGATTTTTATCCCTGCTTTTCTGGCTCCAAAGCCATGCTACTTCTCTTATGTGCATGTATTTCCCACATCTTGCTTCCAGTGGCTGTTTCTTGGTCAGTTACTTTCTGTGCATTTTAGATGTGTCATTTTGCCTAAGGAAGCTCAGTAGGCTGACCCTTGGAGTATACTACCAATTAGCGACACTAAGATTGTCAAATCTAGTTGTATTTTAGACTAATGTAAAAACGTGAAGACTTAAATCTCCTTAAAGGTAGTCTTTATCCAAGTTTTCCAAGAGGCTTTTCCACTTTTACTAGTCATTTCAAACTAAATAATTCACAGATAGATAGAAGTATCATTTTAGTAAAGTAAGCAATTAGTCAAAAGAAAACTTGACCCATACGCTCAGATGACCCGTAAAGAAATTAAAATTAAAAGCAAATCTCATGATAAATATTTAATTTTGAATTAGAAGATGGCTTAACTTTCTCTTCATTCAAATGTTCTTATGCTATTATTTGCATGACTATGGAAATAAATCATTTTTTAAAATATTAACTATAAATTTTCTCAGTAAGAGAATAGTTATTTCATTTAAAGCAAAATTCACTGGAACGAACCTTCATGTAACAATTTTAGGAGTTCTTGGGGGAGCTAATGTTCTATAAAGTCAGTTTTAATTGGCTAAATCAAGACGATATTTGTTGCTATGGCAATCAGAGCCTTAAGGCGGAAATAATAGATGTATTCGGGAGTTAAGTTCTCTGTGTATTCCTAAGTATTCTTCTCATGGAGCCATTTTTCTTTGGAGCCATGGAATTCTTGTTTGTGCCCATGGCACAATTTAAAAGAGAACGGACCAGCACCTCAGCTGGTGTTATAATTGTTGATTCCAAGGTTTTCATTCTAGAACCAATAGCCTGAGAATTGACCATGGCAAAGAAAAATTTTCGTCAATGGACCTCATTGGACAAATGAATATTGTATGTCTCTGTGTTCTGCGTGGTCATGCACTTGAGGCCAAAGACAAACCCATTTGGATTAAATGCAAGGTCTAGTGAAAGGTTCCCCCATGTAATTCAAACGTGGCCTAACAAAATTTGGTGGTGCGTGGTAACTGCAATAGCACTACTGAACTAGAGAAATCAGCACCAACAACATGGCAAATATGTATTTAGACCCATAGCAACAACTACCACCAAGAGAATAGCACCAGGTTTATGAGTCATGGGCCATTAAACTTAATAAGTAATAAACTATGATTAAATTACAAACATATTTTTATTATGCCACAATGGTGAGGAGCCATGCTTATTAGGTTTATTTGCAGGAGCCAATATGCACCTATAAACATGCAGTGGGAACAGCGAATCTCCCTGTGAAGGGCCAACCATGGGTTCAGGAACCTGAAGCAGCCTTGCTGGCAGTGCCAGGAAGAAACTGTAGGATCAGCCTTGTTTCACCCCTCAGAACTCTCTGACCACAGTTTCTAAAAGAAATCCAATTTCCCTCCTATTTGACTGCATGTAGAAAATCACTTTGTTTTACAGATCCCCAAAAGGAAACTATCTGATGATAGAATCTAAGAGACTGATTCATCTTCCTAAGATGTTTGGGCAAAAATACTAACATTTTTAGACTGGAAAAGTTTAAAGGAACATTCCTGCACACTTTAGCACTTAGAGAGCAATGGATTTCATTTGCTGGATTAAGTCTGAAATCATAGTTTGAAAGCTGGTGTCCTGTAGTCTGGATCTAACTAACAGACAGGCATAGTATTTTTAAAAAATTGTATTGGTTACAACAAAAGCTCTAAGTGAGGCAGGAGATAGATGCGTCCCCGGGGCAAACAGTTGGAGTTTGTTCTCTGTGGACCAATACTCTGAGACGATAATAACAGGACAATTGAGAGAGGAGTCTGGGCCCTGCACAGATAGAAGATAAAAGACCACATATTCCTCATTCTCGAAATCAGGAGACCTCCCTGACTACACATATGCAGAAAGGCTCCCTGGAGGTCAAAAGGGGAGTGATGCTAAGTGGCTAAGTCTACCCATAGGCCTCTTTGGTAGAATCCATCTAAGCTAAGAGATGCGTGCATACACGGGAAGATCCTGAGATATACCAAATACGGACTTTGAACCAGGCAAATCAAAATGATTGGCCAAAGGCTGGGTAATATGTGAAACCCAGAAGAAATGCCCCGAGGGCACGACTCTCTGAGCCCGCCGTGTGTCTATCCACATGTACTGTACTCCTTTTTTCTCCTAATAAATACTTTACTTGTTTCACTGTTTTCCGTCTTTTGGGAATTCCTTTTCTGCAAAGCCGTAGGGCCAGGGCCTTGTCGCTGACCACTGGCCTAGTGGCTAGGATTCAGTACTCTCACTGCCACGACCCGACCTCAATCTCTGGAAGGGAACCGAAACCCTGCTTCAAGCCGCTGAAGGCTGAGGCCACCCGAAATCATAAGTACACAATCTTAATCTGACAGCAATCTTTTAGAACTGGGTACTGGCTGAACTGCCACTATTGACTATATGGGATCCACCTGTTCAACGAAGTGCCTTCCTGGTTCCTTCTTTCATATATGCTCCCTGCCTGGATACATGGGAGTTGTTAACCTCTGAATAAATAGATGGCCCACAGAAGAAAATCTCTTTCTATTATTTAATGGCTCTTCCTACCCCATGGACTCAGAGTTTTACTTGCAACTCCTGCCAGCACACAGCCCGTCCCCTCTCCTACACCTCACCTCCTTGAAAAACTAAAATCTCCTTTAAAAAAGGAAATAGTAGCCTAAAATTATCGTTGGAAAAATGTAAGACATAAAGAAAATAAAAATCTCCTTTAAACAAGGAAATAGTAGCCTAAAATTATCCTTGGAAAAATGTAAGACATAAAGAAAATAGATAAACTATGAAGATATACATCACTTGAATCTCAGGGTGTAAAGTTAATTTTTAATTCACCTGCTCTTGCCAATAAACCAGCACAAAAATTATTACAACCACATCTGTAATAGATGGTGAGTCAGCTTCTTCTCAGTGCCAATGAGATTTTATTCACGGAAAAGAATTGGTTCTAGTATTGAAAATATTTATGGTAAAATAATATTTCTTAAACAAAGTATATTTACAAACTGTATTTACAAAGTGTGTTAAGCAAACTCAGTATAAGAAACAAATTTGGTATTAGCCTAGAATGATATGACTTTCTGGCACTGGATTGAATATCGTGATATACTGACTATAGAACCTTTTTGATAAAAATGAGTCATGGGTGTGAAATGAACTTTTACTGCATATTAAGCATTTGCCTGAGTGCTTTTCCTTACATGTTCTTTTATCTTACCTTCACATCTATTCTACAAGCAAGTGTTTATCCTATTTTTAATGAAAGAACTGGAACTGAGATCCAAAGAAGCCAAAAAACTTGTCCCAGACCACACAACTAGCACAGAGCATGGCACATTCACCGAGCTGAGAAGTTTTTTTTTAACATCCTTATCGAAGTAAAATTGCTTTACATTGTTTTGTTAGTTTCTGCTGTGTAACACAGTGAATCAGCTGTACGTATACATATATCCCAATATCCCCTCCCTCTTGCATCTCCCTCCCACCCTCTCTATCCCACCCCTCTAGGTGGTCACAAAGCACCGAGCTGATCTCCCTGTGCTATGCGGCTGCTTCCCACTAGCTATCAATTTTACATATAGAAGTCCATGCCTCTCTCTCACTTCGTCCCAGGTTACCCTTCTCCCACCCTGTGTCCTCAAGTCCATTCTATACGTCTGCCCCTAGGTTCTTCAGAACCATTATAATTTTTTTTAGATTCCATAAATATGTGTCAGCATACGGTATTTGTTTTTCTCTTTCGGACTTACTTCACTCTGTATGACAGACTCTAGGTCCATCCACCTCACTACAAATAACTCAATTTCGTTTCTTTTTATGGCTGAGTAATATTCCATTGTATATATGTGCCACATCTTCTTTATCCATTCATTTGTTGATGGACACTTAGGTTGCTTCCATGTCCTGGCTATTGTAAATAGTGCTGCAATGAACATTGTGGTACATGACTCTTTTTGAATTATGCTTTTCTCAGGGTATACACCCAGGAGTGGGATTGCTGGGTCATATGGTAGTTCTATTTTTAGATTTTAAGGAACCTCCATACTGTTCTCCATAGTGGCTGTATCAATTTACATTCCCACCAACAGTGCAAGAAGGTTCCCTTTTCTCCACACCCTCTCTACCATTTATTGTTTGTAGATATTTTGATGATGGCCATTCTGACCGGTCTGAGGTGATACCTCATTGTAGTTTTGATTTGCGCTTCTCTAATGATTAGTGACGTTGAGCATTCTTTCACGTGTTTGTTGGCAATCTGTATATCTTCTTTGGAGAAATGTCTATTTAGGTCATCTGCCCATTTTTGGATTGGGTTGTTTGTTTTTATGATATTGAGCTGCATGAGCTGCTTGTATATTTTGGAGATTAATCCTTTGTCAGTTGCTACATTTGCAAATATTTTTCCCATTCTGAGGGTTGTCTTTTCGTCTTGCTTATGGTTTCCTTTGCTGTGCAAAAGCTTTTAAGTTTCATTAGGTCCCATTTGTTTATTTTTGGTTTTATTTACCTTTCTCTAGGAGGTGGGTCAAAAAGGATCTTGCTGCGATTTATGTCATAGAGTGTTCTGCCTATGTTTTCCTCTAAGAGTTTGATGGTGTCTGGCCTTACATTTAGGTCTTTAATCCATTTTGAGTTTATTTTTGTGTATGGTGTTAGGGAGTGTTCTAATTTCATTCTTTTACAAGTAGCTGTCCAGTTTTCCCAGCACCACTTATTGAAGAGGCTGTCTTGTCTCCATTGTATATTCTTGTCTACTTTATCAAAGATAAGGTAACCATATTTGCATGGGTTTATCTCTGGGCTTTCTATCCTGTTTCATTGATCTATATTTCTGTTTTTGTGCCAGTACCATATTGTCTTCATTACTGTACCTTTGTAGTACAGTCAGAAGTCAGGGAGCCTGATTCCTCCAGCTCCGTTTTTCTTTCTCAAGATTACTTTGGCTATTTTGAGGTCTTTTGTGTTTCCATACAAATTATGAAATTTTTTGTTCTAGTTCTGTGAAAAATGCCATTGGTGGTTTCATAGGGATTGCATTGAATCTGTAGATTGCTTTGGGTAGTATAGTCATTTTCACAATGTTGATTCTTCCAATCCAAGAACATGGTATATCTCTTCATCTGTTGGTATCATCTTTAATTTCTTTCATCAGTGTCTTATAGTTTTCTGCATACAGGTCTTTTGTCTCTCTAAGTAGGTTTATTCCTAGGTAATTTATTCTTTTTGTTGCAGTGGTAAGTGGGAGTGTTTCCTTAATTTCTCTTTCAGATTTTTCATCATTAGTGTATAGGAATGCAAGAGATTTCTGTGCATTAATTTTGTATCCTGCTACTTTACCAAATTCATTGATTAGCTCTAGTAGTTTTCTGGTAGCATCTTTAGGATTCTCTATGTATAGTATCATGTCATCTGTAAACAGTGACAGTTTTAGTTCTTCTTTCTGATTTGGATTCCTTGTATATCTTTTGCTTCTCTGATTGCTGTGACTAAAACTTCCAAGACTATGTTGAATAATAGTGGTGAGAGTGGGCAAACTTGTCTTCTTCCTGATCTTAGTGGAAATGGTTTCAGTTTTTCACCATCGAGAATGCTGTTGGTTGTGGGTTTGTCATGTGTGGCCTTATTATTTTAAAGTAAGTTCCCTCTATGCCTATATTCTGGAGGATTTTTATCATAAATGGGTGTTGAATTTTGTCAAAAGCTTTTTCTGCATCTATTGAGATGATCATATGGTTTTTCTCCTTCAATTTGTGAATACGGTTTATCACATTGTTTGATTTGTGTATATTGAAGAATCCTTGCATTCCTGGGAGAAACCCCACTTGATCATGGTTTATGATCCTTTTAATGTGCTGTTGGATTCTGTTTGCTAGTATTTTGTTGAGGATTTTTGCATCTATGTTCATCAGTGATATTGGTCTTTTGTTTTCTTTGTGACGCCTTTGTCTGGTTTTGGTATCAGGGTAATGGTGGTCTTGTAGAATGAGTTTGGGAGTGTTCCTCCCTCTGCTATATTTTGGAAGAGTTTGAGAAGGATATGTGTTAGCTCTTCTCTAAATGTTTGATAGAATTCGCCTGTGAAGCCATCTGGTCCTGGGCTTTTGTTTGTTGGAAGATTTTTAATTACAATTTCAGTGCTTGTGATTGGTCTGTTTATATTTTCTATTTCTTCCTGGTTCAGTCTTGGAAGGTTGTGCTTTTTTAAGAATTTGTCCATTTCTTCAAGGTTGTCCAATTTATTGGCATATAGTTGCTTGTAGTAATCTCTCACAATCCTTTGTATTTCTGCAGTGTCAGTTGTTACTTCTCCTTTTTCATTTCTAATTCTGTTGATTTGAGGTTTCTCCCTTTTTTTCTTGGTGAGTCTGCTTATGGTTTATCAGTTTTGTTTATCTTCTCAAAGAACGTTCTTTTAGTTTTTTTGATCTTTGCTATCGTTTCCTTCATTTCTTTTTCATTTATTTCTGACCTGACCTTTATGATTTCTCTCCTTCTGCTAACTTTGGCGTTTTTTGGTTCTTCTTTCTCTAATTGCTTTAGGTGTAAGTTTAAGTTGTTTATCTGAGATATTCCTTTTTTCTTGAGGTAGGATTTTATTGCTATAAACTTCCCTCTTAGAACTGCTTTTGCTGTATCCTATAGGTTTTGGGCCATTGTGTTTTCATTGTCATCTGTTTCTAGCTATTTTTTGATTTCCTCTTTGATTTCTTCAGTGATCTCTTGGTTATTTAGTAGTGTATTGTTTAGCCTCCATGTGTTTGTAATTTTTACATTTTTTTCCCTGTAATTGATATCTACTCTCATAGCGCTGTGGTTGGAAAAGATACTTGACACGATTTCAATTTTCTTAAATTTACAGAGGCTTGATTTGTGACCCCAGATATGAGTTATCCTGGAGAATGTTCCATGAGCACCCAAGAAGAAAGTGTATTCTGTTGTTTTGGGGTGCAAAGTCCTATAAATATCAATTAAATCCATCTTGTTTAAATGTCATTTAAAGTTTGTGTGTCCTTATTTATTTTCATTTTGGTTGATCTGTACATTGGTGAAAGTGGGGTGTTAAAGTCCACTACTATGATTGTGTTACTGTCGATTTCCCCTTTTATGGCTGTTTGCATTTGCCTTATGTATTGAGGTGCTCCTATATAGGGTGCATAAATATTTACAATTGTTATATCTGCTTCTTGGATTGACCCCTTGATCATTATATAGTGTCCTTCTTTGTCTCTTGTAATAGTCTTTATTTTAAAGTGTATTCTTTTCTAATATGAGAATTGCTACTCCAGCTTTCTTTTGATTTCCATTTGCGTGGAATATCTTTTTCCATACCCTCACTTTCAGTCTGTATGTGTCCTGAGGTCTGAAGTGGGTCTCTTGTAGACAGCATATATATGGGTCTTGTTCTTATATCCATTCAACCATTCTATGTCTTTTGGTTGGAGCATTTAATCCATTTACATTTAAGGTAGTTATCGATATGTATGTTCCTATTACCATTTTCTTAATTATTTTGGGTTTGTTATTGTAGGTCTTTTCCTTCTCTTTTGTTTCCTGCCTAGAGAAGTTCCTTTAGCATTTGTTGTAAAGTTGGTTTGGTGGTGCTGAATTCTCTTAGCTTTTTCTTGTCTGTAAAGCTTTTAATTTCTCCCTCAAATTGAATGAGATCCTTGCTGGGTAGAGTAATCTTGGTTGCAGGTTTTTCCCTTTCATCACTTTAGATATGTCCTGCCACTCCTTTCTGGCTTGCAGAGTTTCTGCTGAAAGATCAGCTGTTAACCTTATGTGGATTCCCTTGTATGTTATTTGTTGCTTTTCCCTTGCTGCTTTTAATATTTTTTTTTTGTATTTAATTTTTGATAGTTTGTTTAATATGTGTCTCAGAGTGTTTCTCCTTGGATTTATCCTGTATGGGACTCTCTGCACTTCCTGGACTTGATTGACTATTTCCTTTCCCATGTTAAAGTTTTCAACTATAATCTCTTCAAATATTTTCTCAATCCCTTTCTTTTTCTCTTCTTCTTCTGGGACCCCTATAATTCGAATGTTGGTGCGTTTAGTGTTGTCCCAGAGGTCTCTGAGACTGTCTGCAATTCTTTTCAGTCTTTTTTCTTTATTCTGCTCTGCAATAGTTATTTCCACTATTTTATCTTCCTGGTCACTTATCCGTTCTTCTTCCTCAGTTATTCTGCTATTGATTCCTTCTAGAGAATTTTTAATTTCATTTATCCTGTTGTTCATCACTGTTTGCTTGCTCTTTAGTTCTCCTAGGTCCTTGTTAAATGTTTCTTTTATTTTCTCCATTCTATTTCTAAGATTTTGAATCATCATTACTATCATTACTCTGAATTCTTTTTCAGTAGACTGCCTATTTCCTCTTCATTTGTTTGGTCTGTGGGTTTTTACCTTGCTCCTTCATCTGCTGTGTATTTCTCTGTCTTCTCATTTTGCTTAACTTACTTTTTTTGGGGTCTCCTTTTTGCAGGCTGCAGGTTCATAATTCCCATTGTTTTTGGTGTCTGCTCCCAGTGGGTAAGGTTGGTTCAGTGGGTTTTGTAGGCTTCCTGGTGGAGGGGACTGGTGCCTGTGTTCTGGTGGATAAAGCTGGATCTTGTCTCTCTGGTTGGCAGCACCGAGCCCAGTGGTGTGTTTGGGGGTGTCTGTGAACTTATTATGATTTTAGTCAACCTCTCTGCTAATGGGTGGGGTTGTGTTCCTGTCTTGCTAGTTGTTTGGTATGGGGTGTCCAGCACTGGAGCTTGCTGGTCATCGAGTGGAGGTGAGTCTTAGCATTGAGATGGAGATCTCTGGGAGAGCTCTCACCAATTGCTATTATGTGGGGCCTGAGGTCTCTGGTGGTCCAGTGTCCTGAACTCTGCTCTCTCACCTCTGAAGCTCAGGCCTGACACAGGCCGGAGCACTAAGACCCTGTCAGTCACACGGCTCAGAAGAAAAGGGAGAAAAAAAAAGAAAGAAAGAAAAATAAATAAATAAAATAAAATAAAATTACGTTATTAAAATAAAAAATTGAAAATATATTATTAAAATTAAAAACTAATAAAGAAAAGAAGAGAGCAACCAAACCAATATACAAATCCACCAATTATAACAAGCACTACAAACTAAACTAAGATAAATATATAAATCAGAAACTATTCAGTCACATACAGCAAACCCCAAGTCTACAGTTGCCCCCAAAGTCCACCGCCTCAATTATGGGATGATTTGTTGTCTATTCAGGTATTCCACAGATGCAGGGTACATCAAGTTGTTTGTGGAGCTTTAATCCGCTGCTTCTGAGGCTGCTGGGAGACATTTCCATTTCTCTTCTTTGTTTGCACAGGTTCTGGGGTTCAGCTTTGGATTTGGTCCCTCCTCTGCATGTAGGTCGTCTGAGGGTGTCTGTTCCCGCCCAGACAGGACGGGGTTAAAGTAGCAGCTGATTAGGGGGCTCTGGCTCACTCAGGCTAGGGGGAGGGAGGGGTACAAAATGCGGGGCAAGCCTGAGGTGGCAGAGGTCAGCATGACGTTGCAACAGCCTGTGGCGCACCATGTGTTTTCCCAAAGAAGCTGTCCTTGGATCATGGGACCCTGGCAGTGGCGGGCTGCACAGGCTCCCGGGAGGTGGGGTATGGATAGTGACCTGTGCTTGCACACAGGCTTCTTGGTGGCTGGAGCAGCAGCCTTAGCATTTCAGGCCCGTCTCTGGTGTCCACACTGATAGCCGTGGCTCACGTCCATCTCTGGAGCTTGTTTAGGTGGCACTCTGAATCTCCTCTCCTCACGCACCCCAAAACAATGGTCTCTTGCCTCTTAGGCAGTTCCTGACTTTTTTGCGGACTCCCTGCCCGCTAGCTGTGGTGCACTAATCCCCTTCAGGCTGTGTTCACACAGCCAACCCCAGTCCTCTCCCTGGGATCCGACCTCCAAAGCCCGAGCCTCAGCCCCCAGTCCCCACCCACCCCAGCGGGTGAGCAGAGAAGCCTCTCGGGCTGGTGAGTCCTGGTCAGCACTGATCCTCTGTGTGGGACTCTCTCCGCTTTACCCTCTGCACCCCTATTGCTGCGCTCGTCTCTGTGGCTCTGAAGCTTCCCCCACACCTACCCCCCATCTCCACCAGTTAAGGGGCTTCCTGGTGTGTGGAAACTTTTTTCCTCCTTCACAGCTCCCTCCCAGAGGTGCAGGTCCCGTCCCTATTCTTTTGTCTCTGTTTTTCCTTTTTTCTTTTGCCCTACCCAGGTACGTGGGGAGTTTCTTGCCTTTTGGGAAGTCTGAGGTCTTCTGCCAGTGTTCAGTAGGTGTTCTGTAGGAGTTGTTCCACATGAATATGTATTTTTGATGTATTTGTGGGGAGGAAGGTGATCTCCATGTCTTACTCCTCTGCCATCTTGAAGGTCCATCCTCATAAGTGATTTTGAATGGTTTAAGCAACAGAAACTGGACCTGTCACTGAGCATTCTCACACTATACCATAACTTTCTGATTTTGGCAGAAAGAAGGAGTGCTAAGGTGCTGGACATTAGAAGTCATAATACTATGATCCACTTTTCATAGTAATATGATCCGTCTTAATTGCTGGCCTGTGGGCAGGATTTTGATAGATCTTAGTGAGACAAATTTGGTGATAAATGATACTCAGACCTCTTATGTTTGATTGTCTATTGTCAACTCAGCATTGTTTCTGTCCCCCAAAGCCACACTTCCCAGAGTTCCTTTCCCATATTGTTCTAAGTCAGAGTTTGTCAGTGAAAGGAATACAAGTAGATGGAAGATGAAAGTGAGGAGAGGTCATTATTTTTAGGAGTTATGGCATGTCACACGGTTGAAATGAGGTCATAGAGACTTTCCAGGTTACTGGGGGGTACCCACGAGGCTATACAGACTCAGATGTTTAGTGCGAGCCTTTGCAGAATCTTTTGAGAATTTCAGCAGTTTCCCCATGAAACTTTTGAGAACTACTCAATTTGAGTCTTCAAAGGAGGTCTGCAGTGACCATTTCTCCAATCTTCAGCTGCAGCCTTCCTGACCTTTAGTCATGTAGCTCTTTCCCACATACCTGTATTTCCTAATTTCTATATCACCCCCTTCATTCCCATAAGACATGGAATGGTTTTGTTTTCCTGTGTGAAGCTTAACTGACACACCATCCCTGTTCCTGATCTTTGACCACCCCAGGACACAGGATCAACTTTGTAAAATTGGAGCCACCAGGGAATGAGCCCACTAAGGCAGACACTATTCGCTGTGCTCCAAAATCAGTTCTATTCTTCTTCCTTTGTAAAAGCAGCTCCTTGCAGCTAAGAAGGCCCACGTGAGTGATTTCAAGTCAAAGAGATGTAGTAAGTGGAAGTCATGTGTGTAATTTCAGAAAACGTCCATAAAGGAAAGGGCTGTTCCCTTCTTCATACTTCCTCCTTTCTGCTGGCTGGAAAATAATAGTTGGAGTTCCAGCAACCGTTTCAAACCATCATGGAATTTGGGTTATTGAAGAGTCACACAATAGAACAGAAAGCTGAAAAGAGACTGGGCCCCTAATATTGTGAGCAAGCCTGCAAGAACTAGATAGCCAAATCTAGACACTTATATATGAGGGAATGAAACTTCTATTTGATTTAAGTCACTGATATTTTGATATTGCTGTCACTTGTGGTTATAACAAGTACTGATACATCAACCTTACCAGATATTTTCAGACTGTTAGGTTGGAGGAAGGGAGAGAAAACTCAGTGGACCCTTCAGGGGAGGAGCCTACAACTGCCAGGACAAGAGTGAGAGAGGGTGTGAGCAAGACTCATCAGATGTGTCTTACCCACCTGAAGACAAAAAGGTGTCTTAACAACTGGTTATTCTGGTTAAGAAGGAAGCTGAAGTAATCTTGAAATGCATAGAGCAGAAAGGGAATCACTGTGACTTGATCTTCTTTTAAAACTGCTATTTTACTCCAACGTATGTTTATTTATAATTTGTCTATGTCCCACTTTTCCAGAAAAATAATTTTTTAACAGCTTAGTTACATATATACAAGATTACAAAAATAATAAATGAGGCCATTAGAAAAAAAATGTTACGAAGAAATAATATACAAAATGCCTAATGTGAGATGTGGTCTGTTTTGTTCAACACCGTATTTGCAGAACCTAAAAGTTGCTAAATAAATATTTGGTTAAAAATATGCACATTCTGAATAGACATTTATTGGTTTTGCCTGTCCAACTTCTTTACATCCCTTCTTTTCCTACAACAAGCACTTCATTTGTCTTTTGTAGTTTAGGCAGTGTTGACCATACCACTGGCTCCGGAAGTCTCCTCACATAATCTGACAATGAGACCCTCACCTGGAACTTTCGAGGGAGATATGCAGAAAGAGGTACTCTTCCTACTATCCACAACCCTTGGAGTTGTTGAGCTGGTGGAAAATAAGCCTACCCTGGGTCACTCTTTTGGATATGTGTGATCCTGTTTGAAGCTAATTTAATACCTGGACTTTTCAGTTTTCTAACCCAGTCATTTTTAACTGGGACCCTTTTGCCCCTCAAAGGACATTTAGCACTTAGAACCAAGAGTCCTGACTACTACAGAGTGGATGAAAATTTGATTCTTAACTTCTTAGCAGTTAGAGTAAACAGCAAACTAGCATGAGCTAGTTCCTCAGGAGGTGCATAGCTGTCCTAAGCAGGAGTACTTAAGATGAATGTCACCGACACATCCTTAGAAGGGAAATAGAAACCTTCTTTTTGTAATTATATCCTGACCTTCTTAGAAGCAACTAACACTAGTAATAGTCTGTAAATAAATATCATATATTGCCAGTCATCAAGACTGTATTTAAATATGTTTGCATGGTCACCGCTCATTGCTGTGGAGTTTGTGCAATATACAAAGGTGCACTGCCAGGAAGACACTCTTTCCAATTTGTTGGCTTAGAAGAAGTGCCTTTTCTAATTTGCATAAAGACATTTTACAAGCTCACGCAACTCTACATGTTCACATGTGTAATTTCAAAGGAAGCAGAAAATGGTTCTGATCTGTAGTCATAATAAAGCTATCACCCTTAATTTACTTCAAAGAACCTCTTGGAATAAGGTTTGCTCCATCCAGAATGGTAAGAGTTGCCACTGCAGATATTAACAAAGGAGTGTGTGTCTCAGTTGTCATGTGGTAATATGTACAATATGTTGCTCAGAGCAACTGATGACTTTGGGACCTTTTTCCATAGCACTCAAAATGCAAATTTTTCTTCTGTTTTCTATTAATATGATAAATAAGAGCTTTTATGTAGGGAAGTATTTTTATGCAAAAAGACTGTCAGTTTCCAAGCAGGAAAATCTTGAAGTTCTTTCCCTTGATATGTCATAAAATTGACATAACTTTAGAAGATGGAAAGATCACTAGGTCAAACAAAGCATGTTGGGTCAGATTAGGTCTGAGTCAGGCAATCTATTTGACGGTTGGAGATAAAATAAATGTCAAAGAATTTTGCCAGTTTCTCAAAAAATTCTATAGATTTTAGTGAGAGAGTGGAGGCTGAAAAAACATGGGAGTGCAGCTCAATAGGAAAGCTTATTTTGTACACTAGTTGATACTTTTAAAGCCTAAACAATTACTAGGTAAAAGAAGCCAATCTGTAGGAGGGAGGGGCAAGATGGCGGAAGAGTAAGACGCGGAGATCACCTTCCTCCCCACAGATACATGAGAAATACATCTACACGTGGAACTGCTCCTACAGAACACCCACTGAACGCTGGCAGAAGACGTCAGACCTCCCAAAAGGCAAGAAAATCCCCACGTACTTGGGTAGGGCAAAAGAAAAAAGAAATAACAGAGACAAAAGAATAGGGACGGGACCTGCACCAGTGGGAGGGAGCTGTGAAGGAGGAAAGGTTTCCACACACTAGGAAGCCCCTTCGTGGGCAGAGACTGCGGGTAGCAGAGGGGGGAAGCTTCGGAGCCACGGAGGAGAGCGCAGCCACATTGGTGCGGAGGGCAAAGCGGAGATTCCCGCACAGAGGAGCGGTGCCGACCAGCACTCACCAGCCCGAGGGGCTTGTCTGCTCAGCCGCCGGGGCGGGCGGGGCCTGGGAGCTGGGGCTCGGGCTTCGGTGCTAGCCGGGAGGGAGTCCGGGAAAAAGACTGCAGCTGCCAAAGAGGCAAGAGAATTTTTCTTGCCTCTTTGTTTCGCGGCGCGCAAGGAGAGGGGATTCAGAGCGCCGCCTAAACGAGCTCCAGAGACGGGCGCGAGCCGCGGCTATCAGCGCGGATCCCACAGCAACAGGGACGCAGAGGGAAAAACGGAGAGATTCCCGCACAGAGGCTCGGCGCCGAGCAGCACTCACCAGCCCGAGAGGCTTGTCTGCTCACCCGCCGGGGCGGGCGGGGGCTGGGAGCTGAGGCGCGGGCTTCGGTCGGATCCCAGGGAGAGGACTGGGGTTGGCTGCGTGAACACAGCCTGAAGGGTCTAGCGCACCACAACTAGCCGGGAGGGTGCACGAGAAAAAGTCTGCAGCTGCCGAAGAGGCAGGAGACTTTTTCTTGCCTCTTTGTTTCGCAGCGTGCAAGGAGAGGGGATTCAGAGCGCCACTTAAACGAACTCCAGAGACGGGCGCGAGCCGCGGCTATCAGCGCGGACCCCAGAGACGGGCATGAGACGCTAAGGCTGCTGCTGCCGCCACCAAACAGCCTGTGGGCAAGCACAGGTCATTCTCCACACCGCCCCTCCCGGGAGCCTGTGCAGCCCGCCACGGCCAGGCTCCCGTAATCCGGGGACAACTTCCCCGGGAGAGCGCACGGCGCGCCTCAGGCTGCTGCAACGTCACGCCGGCTTCTGCCGCCGCAGGCTCGCCCCGCCTCCTCCGTACCGCTCCCTCCCCCCGGCCTGACTGAGCCAGAGCCCCCGAATCAGCTGCTCCTTTAACCCCGTTCTGTCTGGGCGGGGAACAGACGCCCTCAGGGGACCTACATGCAGAGGCGGGTCCAAATCCAAAGCTGAACCCCGAGAGCTGTACGAACAAAGAAGAGAAAGGGAAATCTCTCCCAGCAGCCTCAGAAGCAGCGGATTAAAGCTCCACAAACAACTTGATGTGCCTGCATCTGTTGAATACCTGAATAGACAACGAACCATCCCAAATTTAGGAGATGGACTTTGGGAGCAGGATATATTAACTTTTCCCCTTTTCCTTTTTTTTGTGAGTGTAGATGTGTATGCTTCTGGGTGAGATTTTGTCTGTATAGCTTTGCTCTCACCGTTAGTCCTAGGGTTAGGTCCGTCCTTTTTTTTTTTTTTTTTTTTTTTTTTTGGCTTAAAAATTTTTTTTCCCCTAATAAATGTTTTCTTAATAATTTTTTCCTTATTTTCTATTTTTAAAAAAATTTTTAATAAGTTTTTTCATATTTTTTATTTTAAAAAATTAAAAAATTTTTTTTCTTAATAAATTTTTTCTAAATAATTTTTTTCTTATTTTTAGTATAAAAAATTAATAAATCTATTTTTAAAAATTAAAAAAATTTTTTTTTCTTAATAAATTTACTCTTAATAATTTTTTTCTTATTTTTTATTATAATTGCTTTATTTTATTTTATTTTATCCTCTTTTTTTCTTTCTTTCCATTTTTTCTCCCTTTTATTCTGAGCCGTGTGGATGAAAGGCTCTTGGTGCTCCAGCCAGGCATCAGGGCTGTGCCTCTGAGGTGGGAGAGCCAACCTCAGGACACTGGTCCACAAGAGACCTCCCAGCTCCACGTAATACCAAACGGCGAAAATCTCTCACAGATCTCCATCTCAACATCAAGACCCAGCTTCACTCAACGACCAGCAAGCTACAGTGCTGGACACCCTATGCCAAACAACTAGCAAGACAGGAACACAGCCCCATCCATTAACAGAGAGGCTGCCTAAAATCATAATAAGGCCACAGACACCCCAAAACACACCACCAGACGTGGACGAACCCACCAGAAAGACAACATCCAGCCTCATCCACCAGAACACAGGCACTAGTTCCCTCCACCAGGAAACCTACACAACCCACTGAACCAACCTTAGCCACTGGGGACAGATACCAAAAACAACGGGAACTACGAACCTGCAGCCTGTGAAAAGGAGACCCCAAACACAGTAAGATAAGCAAAATGAGAAGACAGAAAAACACACAGCAGATGAAGGAGCAGGGTCAAAACACACCAGACCTAACAAATGAAGAGGAAATAGGTAGTCTACCTGAAAAAGAATTCAGAATAATGATAGTAAGGATGATCCAAAGTCTTGGAAATAGAATAGACAAAATGCAAGAAACATTTAACAAGGACGTAGAAGAACTAAAGAGGAACCAAGAAACGATGACAAGCACAATAAATGAAATTAAAAATACTCTAGATGGGATCAATAGCAGAATAACTGAGGCAGAAGAACGGATAAGTGACCTGGAAGATAAAATGGTGGAAATAACTACTGCAGACCAGAATAAAGAAAAAAGAATGAAAAGAACTGAGGACAGTCTCAGAGACCTCTGGGACAACATTAAACGCACCAACATTCGAATTATAGGGGTCCCAGAAGAAGAAGAGAAAAAGAAAGGGACTGAGAAAATATTTGAAGAGATTATAGTTGAAAACTTCCCTAATATGGGAAAGGAAATAGTTAATCAAGTCCTGGAAGCACAGAGAGTCCCATACAGGATAAATCCAAGGAGAAACACACCAAGACACATATTAATCAAACTTTCAAAAATTAAATATAAAGAAAACATATTAAAAGCAGCAAGGGAAAAACAACAGATAACACACAAGGGCATCCCCATAAGGTTAACAGCTGATCTTTCAGCAGAAACGCTGCAAGCCAGAAGGGAGTGGCAGGATATACTTAAAGTGATGAAGGAGAAAAACCTACAACCAAGATTACTCTACCCAGCAAGGATCTCATTCAGATTTGATGGAGAAATTAAAACCTTTACAGACAAGCAAAAGCTGAGAGAGTTCAGCACCACCAAACCAGCTTTACAACAAATGCTAAAGGAACTTCTCTAGGCAAGAAACACAAGAGAAGGAAAACACCTACAATAACAAACCCAAAACATTTAAGAAAATGGGAATAGGAACATACATATCGATAATTACCTTAAATGTAAATGGATTAAATGCTCCCACCAAAAGACACAGACTGGCTGAATGGATACAAAAACAAGACCCATATATATGCTGTCTACAAGAGACCCACTTCAGACCTAGAGACACATACACACTGAAAGTGAGGGGATGGAAAAAGATATTCCATGCAAATGGAAATCAAAAGAAAGCTGGAGTAGCAATTCTCATATCAGACAAAATAGACTTTAAAATAAAGACAATTACAAGAGACAAAGACGGACACTATATAATGATCAAGGGATCGATCCAAGAGGAAGGTATAACAATTGTAAATATTTATGCACCCAACATAGGAGCACCTCAATACATAAGGCAAATACTAACAGCCATAAAAGGGGAAATCGACAGCAACACAATCATAGTAGGGGACTTTAACACCCCACTTTCACCAATGGACAGATCATCCAAAATGAAAATAAATAAGGAAACACGAGCTTTAAATGATACATTAAACAAGATGGACTTAATTGATATTTATAGGACATTCCACCCAAAAACAACAGAATACACATTTTTCTCAAGTGCTCATGGAACATTCTCCAGGATAGATCATATCTTGGGTCACAAATCAAGCCTTGGTAAATTTAAAAAAATTGAAATCGTATCAAGTATCTTTTCCGACCACAACGCTATGAGACTAGATATCAATTACAGGAAAAGATCTGTAAAAAATACAAACACATGGAGGCTACACAATACACTACTTAATAACGAAGTGATCACTGAAGAAATCAAAGGGGAAATCAAAAAACACCTAGAAACAAATGACAATGGAGACACGACGATCCAAAACCTATGGGATGCAGCAAAAGCAGTTCTAAGAGGGAAGTTTATAGCAATACAAGCCTACATCAAGAAACAGGAAACATCTCGAATAAACAACCTAACCTTGCACCTAAAGCAATTAGAGAAAGAAGAACAAAAAAACCCCAAAGCTAGCAGAAGGAAAGAAATCATAAAGATCAGATCAGAAATAAATGAAAAAGAAATGAAGGAAACAATAGCAAAAATCAATGAAACTAAAAGCTGGTTCTTTGAGAAGATAAACAAAATTGATAAACCATTAGCCAGACTCATCAAGAGAAAAAAGGAGAAGACTCAAATTAATAGAATTAGAAATGAAAAAGGAGAAGTAACCACTGACACTGCAGAAATACAAACGATCATAAGAGATTACTACAAGCAACTCTATGCTAATAAAATGGACAAC
Source organism: Eubalaena glacialis (assembly GCF_028564815.1). Taxonomy (NCBI): domain Eukaryota; kingdom Metazoa; phylum Chordata; class Mammalia; order Artiodactyla; family Balaenidae; genus Eubalaena; species Eubalaena glacialis. Next base: position 203,849,469 of record NC_083716.1, read on the forward strand.
CTGGAAGAAATGGACAGATTCTTAGAAATGCACAACCTGCCGAGACTGAACCAGGAAGAAATAGAAAATATGAACAGACCAATCACAAGCACTGAAATTGAAACTGTGATTAAAAATCTTCCAACACACAAAAGCCCAGGACCAGATGGCTTCACAGGCGAATTCTATCAAACATTTAGAGAAGAGCTAACACCTATCCTTCTCAAACTCTTCCAAAATATTGCAGAGGGAGGAACACTCCCCAACTCATTCTACGAGGCCACCATCACCCTGATACCAAAACCAGACAAAGATGTCACAAAGAAAGAAAACTACAGGCCAATATCACTGATGAACATAGATGCAAAAATCCTCAACAAAATACTAGCAAACAGAATCCAACAGCACATTAAAAGGATCATACACCATGATCAAGTGGGGTTTATTCCAGGAATGCAAGGATTCTTCAATATACGCAAATCAATCAACGTGATACGTCATATTAACAAATTGAAGGAGAAAAACCATATGATCATCTCAATAGATGCAGAGAAAGCTTTCGACAAAATTCAACACCCATTTATGATAAAAGTCCTGCAGAAAGTAGGCATAGAGGGAACTTTCCTCAACATAATAAAGGCCGTATATGACAAACCCACAGCCAACATTGTCCTCAATGGTGAAACACTGAAACCATTTCCACTAAGATCAGGAACAAGACAAGGTTGCCCACTCTCACCACTATTATTCAACATAGTTTTGGAAGTGTTAGCCACAGCAATCAGAGACGAAAAAGAAATAAAAGGAATCCAAATCGGAAAAGAAGAAGTAAAGCTGTCACTGTTTGCAGATGACATGATACTATACATAGAGAATCCAAAAGATGCTACCAGAAAACTACTAGAGCTAATCAATGAATTTGGTAAAGTAGCAGGATACAAAATTAATGCACAAAAATCTCTTGCATTCCTGTATACTAATGATGAAAAATCTGAAAGTGAAATTAAGAAAACACTCCCGTTTACCATTGCAACAAAAAGAATAAAATACCTAGGAATAAACCTACCTAAGGAGACAAAAGACCTGTATGCAGAAAATTATAGGACACTGATGAAAGAAATTAAAGATGATACAAATAGATGGAGAGATATACCATGTTCTTGGATTGGAAGAATAAACATTGTGAAAATGACTCTGCTACCCAAAGCAATCTACAGATTCAATGCAATCCCTATCAAACTACCACTGGCATTTTTCACAGAACTAGAACAAAAAATTTCACAATTTGTATGGAAACACAAAAGACCCCGAATAGCCAAAGCAATCTTGAGAACGAAAAATGGAACTGGAGGAATCAGGCTCCCTGACTTCAGACTATATTACAAAGCTACAGTAATCAAGACAGTTTGGTACTGGCACAAAAACAGAAATATAGATCAATGGAACAGGATAGAAAGCCCAGAGATAAGCCCACGCACATATGGTCACCTTATCTTTGATAAAGGAGGCAAGCATATACAGTGGAGAAAAGACAGCCTCTTCAATAAGTGGTGCTGGGAAAATTGGACAGGTACATGTAAAAGTATGAAATTAGAACACTCCCTAACACCATACACAAAAATAAACTCAAAATGGATTAAAGACCTAAGTGTAAGGCCAGACACTATCAAACTCTTAGAGGAAAACATAGGCAGAACACTGTATGACATAAGTCACAGCAAGATCCTTTTTGACCCAGGTCCTAGAGAAATGGAAATAAAAACACAAATAAACAAATGGGACCTAATGAAACTTAAAAGCTTTTGCACAGCAAAGGAAACCATAAACAAGACCAAAAGACAACCCTCAGAATGGGAGAAAATATTTGCAAATGAAGCAACGGACAAAGGATTAATCTCCAAGATTTACAAGCAGCTCATGCAGCTCAATAACAAAAAAACAAACAACCCAATCCAAAAATGGGCAGAAGACCTAAATAGACATTTCTCCAAAGAAGAGATACAGATTGCCAACAGACACATGAAAGAATGCTCAACATCATTAATCATTAGAGAAATGCAAATCAAAACTACAATGAGGTATCATCTCACACCGGTCAGAATGGCCATCATCAAAAAATCTAGAAACAATAAATGCTGGAGAGGGTGTGGAGAAAAGGGAACACTCTTGCACTGTTGGTGGGAATGTAAATTGATACAGCCACTATGGAGAACAGTATGGAGGTTCCTTAAAAAACTAAAAATAGAACTACCATATGACCCAGCAATCCCACTACTGGGCATATACCCTGAGAAAACCATAATTCAGAAAGAGTCATGTACCAAAATATTCATTGCAGCTCTGTTTACAATAGCCAGGACATGGAAGCAACCTAGGTGTCCATCATCGGATGAATGGATAAAGAAGATGTGGCACATATATACAATGGAATATTACTCAGCCATAAAAAGAAATGAAATGGAGGTGTTTGTAATGAGGTGGATGGAGTTAGAGTCTGTCATACAGAGTGAAGTAAGTCAGAAAGAGCAAAACAAATACAGTATGCTAACACATATATATGGAATCTAAGGGAAAAAAAAAAAAAAGAGGTCATGAAGAACCTAGTGGCAAGATGGGAATAAAGACACAGACCTACTAGAGAATGGACTTGAGGATATGGGGAGGGGGAGGGGTGAGATGTGACAGGGTGAGAGAGTGTCATGGACATATATACACTACCAAATGTAAAATAGATAACTAGTGGGAAGCAGCCGCATAGCACAGGGAGATCAGCTCGGTGCTTTGTGACCACCTAGAGGGGTGGGATAGGGAGGGTGGGAGGGAGGGAGATGCAAGAGGGAAGAGATATGGCAACATATGTATATGTGTAACTGATTCACTTTGTTGTAAAGCAGAAGCTAGCACACCATTGTAAAGCAATTATACTTCAATAAAGATGTTTAAAAAAAAAAAAAAAAAAAAAAGAAGCCAATCTGTAAAGGCTTCATAGTGTATGATTCCAACTGCAAGACATTCTGGAAAAAGCAAAATTACGGAGAAAGTAAAAAGATCATTTGTTTTCAAGGGTCAGGGGAGGGGGAATGGAGGGATGAATATGTGGAGCACAGATTTTTAAGGCAGTGAAACTACTCTGTATAATAGTATAATGGTGGATAGATGTATTATATATTTGTCAAAACCTATAAAATGTACAACAAATCGTGGACCCTAATGTAAACTATAGACTTTGGGTGATAATGATGTGTCAATGTAGGTTTATCAAGTGTAACAAATGTGCCACTCTGGGGGATGTTAATAATGGCAGAGGCTGTGCATATGTGGAGGCCTAAGGTATATGTGAAATCTCTGGACCCTCCACCAATTTTGCTGTGAACCTAAAACTGCTCTAAAAAACAAATACTATTTTTTTAAAATTAGGATTCATTTTAGGCCACCAAAATACGGCAGACATCATCTGAGCATATAGCCCATCTTTCCTTATTAGTCTTAAACCCTTAAATTTTAAAAAAATTATTTATTTATATTTATATTTTATATTACGTGTATATTTATATATATGTGTCTACACACACACACACAAACACACATGTCAATGGGGAAAACAAGAACTGTGACAGTCTTAAACTCTAGTAAAATCATATACACCACCACTCCCCTTCCACACACACACACGTAGACATATTAGCATTGAAAAACAAGAAAAGTGCCTTCCTTGAGGCAGAAGCCATGAACTGTTCTGGCATGAGAGGAGAAAACTGGTGTCAGATCGAAAATGAATCCACAGATCCCAATCTGTGTAGTCGGCTTTTACAATAGGTAACAGCATGTGCAAAGGTGACGTGTGGGAAGCAAAAGTGACTCGCGGGGTGATATCAGGATGATTTATTGGGGGATCATAGTAAGAGTAGCCAAATGAATCAGCCTCTTTTGCAAAGAAGCAGGTAGCGGTTTGCATCAGAAATTGTAGTTTAGGCTAAAGAAGTTTTGTGCTCTGGGTGGCTGGAAATACCCCAAAATAATTTGGATTTCTCATATCCTAGAGACAGGTAACTGGTAAACTCTACCATTAGTACAACCACTCTGTTCCTAAAAATCATTAAGAGCAGGCTTTTATAACATTTACAGCAGCCAAACACAGAGCCAATAGGGAATCTCAGTTAAAAATATTGGTATACAACCAAAAATCATCAACTATTTGAAGAAGAAGAACACCTCTAAAATTAGTATCTAAGTCAAAAAATAGAAGAGCTAATATTTGATGAAACAAAGTTAATAGAGCAAAGTGAAGGGGAATTTTAAATAATGATACCGAATGTAATTATAAAAATACAAGAGGATTTAGCAACAAAGAAAAAGTCAGCTAGAAATTTTGGAAATTGAAAAAAAACAGTGGAATTAAAACAAACAAAACCTCACTACATGGCAGCACTGATACAATTCAAAAAGTAATCTGTGGAGCTGAAAGCTTAATCTGCTTGATTCTCCAAGAATATAGCAACAAAATGGACAAAGAAATTGCTAGTACGAAAGAAAATGTTAAAAATTAGAGTATAAACCCAAAAGTGCTAATGTCCTTTGATTGGGAGTTCCAGAAAAAAAGAAAACAAAATGAAGTGGAGGAAGTACCAAAAAAATTTAGAGAACTAAATGTCTGACTTAAATAAATATACAAGTCTTCAGATTACAGAAGTCTACCAAGTGCTAAGTTGAATGAATGGAAAGGATCCACTCCTAGACATATAAATAATGAAATTTCAAAGCAGCAAGAATAAAGACAAAGCATCTTGTGAAAGAAAGAAAGAAATATTATCTGCAGAAAAATGAAAATAAGATTGGAAACCATTCCCAACCTATAAAACTGAACATATTAAAACATTATTACTAAAGAATCAAAGTTCTGAGGAAAAATGGTTTTGAACATTTAATTAAATGCCTAACCAATCAACCATTCAAATATGAGGGGAAAATAAAATGTTTTCATACTGCAAGGATTCAGAACATGTATCACCCAAGAAACCATTTTGAAAGGATTACTTGTGAATATATTACAACATACAACAAAATAAAAAATGAACCCAAGAGAAAACTTCGGATTATAAAAACAAAGGAAACAGTAGTGTGCAACTTAAATTCATTTCAATAAATTCATTTCAATTACAAAACTGAAATAGTAATATACAGTTAAAACCCTAGACTATATCAGTCAGGAGGTTGACAGCTTGGGTGAGGTAAGGTAGATTTCAAGAAGGAACAACGGAAGTAAACACAAGCTAAGTGTCTTATTTTGTTTAGGAAAAGATTTAAAGTCACATTACTTCTAGATATTTAGAAAATAAAACTTAACTAAATGCTTTTAAATTTCAAGGCTATAAGATTGAGAAAACTCAATTAATAAAAGAAAATGCTGAAAATGGGGGTGGGGTATCAAATGTTTATAGTTCCAACTTTTTATCATTCGTTCCTTCTGTCCATATGCTTACCCCTCCATCTTTTTTGGAATCTGACTTAACCTATCAAGAAATTTCACATCTGCAGCTCAGGTATCTCAAGGTGCCACCCAGACCAGAACACTCATATCTAGTTATTTTCTTCTAGTCCTTCCTAGTTTAGTTTTCCTGCTTCTTCTTTCAGATCTAGAAAGTATTGTCCAGCCTACTTCACCAACTCTTTCTTACCCCTGGTCTTTGAGTGAAACCCCAGTTTCCTTTCTGTGCTTCCCTCAAATATTTGACAGAAATCAGGCAGCCCAGGCTGCTCTAGAAATTTTGCTTCTACTTTTTCTAGTTTTGCTAAATGCCTGAGTTCATGGGTCACTTTTCTTAGATCTTCTATAGTGCTGCTTTTGAAAACCACGAAGGATGTCCTTACTGATAAATGATTTATAAATACTGAGGTTACATAGTTGATAAAATAATACTTAAAAAAAATCAAGCTTGAATCAAAATTATTAGAAAAATAATTAGAATAAAATTACAGGATTTTAAGGCTCAATATTTTGCAACCTGATAGGAATATGAAGAGGCTCTTTCAGGAAAAGAAACTTTCAAGAATTGATCCTAAATCAGTTTTTAGAAAGGAGATCACTTTGATTTTCCAATGTAGCTCCTCTTAATTATCAGTGCAAGAACATTTATGTCCATTTCTCATTTAAAATGGTCTCATTGGCATTGTTATTTTGATTTTTTGTTCTTGATCTGAAGCTTGATTTTAAAATTTAATTTAGACATGAGCAAAAACACAGGGCTTCTTCACCAGTATTAAATAATTTCCAGAACCATGTGGCTTTCCTTGAATGTCTTGTGGAGATAATCTTTGCTTAGGTTGGGTGTGAATAGGAGGAAAGCAATATCCTGAATTTGTAGGAGTTGTTCATATGGCCTCTGTCACTAATATATGCCAAACTCCAGCTTGAAACTAAAGAGCTGCATGCAGCTGTCACTATTAATAAATAATGAAACAAAAATCATAGTAGTAGCTATGTAAATAGTATCAATTTCAAATAAAAAATAGATTTTGAAAATTGTATAATGTATAAGAAAATAATGCTAGATATTTGCAAAGGGTCTGTATATAAAACAGACTTTATATAAAATAGATTATGCAAAGATTATATTCAAATTTAATTGATGAGAAAGACATGTAAAAAATAAAAGAAAAATAAATATAGAAAAAGCCTGGGTTACCAGCTATGTAACCCCTCTTGCCTACATATACCTACATACCAAAGGACCAAGACAAGCAATTTCCACAGGGGAATCCACCCAAACATTTTAAGAAAGAGAAAACTTCAATACTACTTAAGTTGTTCTAGAACCTAGAAAAAGAAAAAAAAAGTTGCAAATTTTTAAATAAGGTTAATACAACTAAGTATGAATACTGAAAAATGTAACATAAAAATTACATACTAATTTCACTTATGAATTTTGATACAAAAATCCTAAACAAAATATTAGCAAATAGACTCCAACTGAATATTAAAATAATACATCTCTGTCAACTGGAGGTTTCAAGTTAGAAAAATCATTAATATAATTTACCATATTAAGAGTTCAAAGAGGAAATCTATAATCATCTTCATAGATACTAAAAAGCAGTTTAAAAAAAATCGATGGCCAAATCCTCAACAAAATACTAGCAAACTGAATCCAGCAACATGTAAAAAAGGATTATACACCTTGACCAAATATGATTTATTCAAAGAAAGCAAAGTTGGTTTAACATCTGAAAAGCAATTAATATAACCCACTCTTATCAATAGAATGACAGAAAAAAACAACACCAGATCATCTCAATAACTGCAGAAAAAGCATTTCAGAATATCCAATACTCTTTCATGATAAAAACAATAAGCTAGGAAAGAAGGAAACTTCCTTAATCTGATAAAGAGCATCTATGAAAAAAATCCATTGCTAACAACATACTTAATGGTGAAAGATTGGATATTTTCCCTCTAAGATCAGGAAAAAGATATGGACGTCCACACCTCAACATTTTACTAGAGGTTCTAATCAGGATAATTAGGCAAGAAAATGAAATAAAAGACATCTAGATTGGAAAGGAAGTTAAACTATCTCTATTCAGAGAGGCCATGATCAAATATGTAGAAAAAAATGTATAGAAAATCCTAAGTAACACTGTGTAATCATCACCACCATCTATCACAAAATTTTTTCATTATCATCAACAAAATCTTTGTACCCATTGAACAATAACTGTCCCCTGCCCTCAGCTCCTAGTACCCATGAATTTTTTTATCTTCATGAATGTATCTATTCTAGGCAACCTAATATAAGTGGTATCATACAACATTTGTCCTACTGTGTCTGAATTATTTTGCTAAGCATAGTGTTTACAAAATCCACTCATGTTATAGCATATATGAAAATTTCATTCTTTTTATGGCTGAATAATATTCCATTGTATATACTCACATTTTGTTTGTCCATTCATCTAACAATGGACATTTGGACTGTTTACACATTTTGGCTATTGTGAATAATGCTGCTATGAATATTGGTGTCCAAATATCTGTTGGAGTCCTTGCTTTCAATTCTTTTGGATATATAACTAAAAGTGAAATTGCAGGGTCATATGGTAATCCTATGATTGATTTTCTGAGAAACCACCTAACTATCTTCCACAGTGGCCACATCATTTTACATTCCCATCAGCAGTGCATGAGGTTACAAGCCTTGTCCAATTCCTGGACAAGGCTTGTTATTTTCTGTCTTGGTTTTGTTTTTTTCTTTTATAATTATAGCCATTCTAGTAGGTGTGAAGTGGTACCCCACTGTAGTTTTGATTTGCATTTACCCACAGACTAATGATGTTGAGCATCTTTTCATGTGCTTTTTGGTCTGTTTTTTGTAGGTCTCACCTTATGGATAGTGATGCTATCAGGAATGAGGGGTCACCACATCTGGGCCCGCACTACTTGTGGCTAGACCCACACAGACATCTCCCTGACCAGAGCCAATGCTGTGGCCGGACTGGAACTTGTAATTCTTACTATGCTTGCAAGAGGCACCTCAGCAACAATCATCAGGGAACTTTGAAAAAAAAAGATTTATTATTCACAAGTCCTAGAGGGTACACAGCATACCCAATGGCCACATAACAAGATGGCGGGGAGAGGGTTAGGGATGCAAGCACAGGAACAGACCTGGGGCTCTGCTATTAGTGGGGTCTGAGGGAGGAGTGCCAAGGTTTTTGTGAGTCCACTCTTTATTGGCTAATTTAAAACGTAAGAGGTAGAATTAGGGTACAGGAAGGGAAAAGTGGGCTCTCTCAAGTAGTCAGTTATCTAGGTTACTCAGGGCTTTCTAAAAAGTAAACTTCATGGGTGGGGTGACCTTGTTTCTCACCCAGTTATTTTACTAGCAGCTGAGTCATACAACTGGCAATGCATTTATTTGAGATGGATGTCTTTGAAATGGATGCCTTGGCAATCAAAAGTTTAATGTCAGGCACTTACATTACAATCAAAAAGCTTAATGTCAGGCATTTATACTATGTGGTTATTTGTCTGTCTTCTCTGGAGAAATATCTGTTTGAAAACTTTGATCATTTTTAAAAATTGGGGTTTTTTGTTGTTGTTGTTGCTGAGTTGATGGTTTCTTAAATATGACAGAAAGCACAAGCAACAAAATTTCTAAATATAGATAAATTGGACTACAGTAAAATTAAAAACATTTGTGTTTTAGAACATACCACTGAAAAAAGTGAAAATTCAACCCACAGGATGGGAGAAAATATTTGCAAATAATATTTTTGATAAGGGGTTTGTATCTAGAATAAATAAAAAACTCTTACTACTCAATAATAAAAGGACAAATAATCCAATTATAAAAGGGGAAAGGGACCTAAGTAGATTTTTCTCCAAAAATGATATACAAATGGTCAATAAGCAAATGAAAAGATGTTCAACATCATTAGCCCTCAGGGAATGAAAATCAAAGCCACAATGAGATACCGCAACTACTAGGACGACTAAAATTAAAAATTCAGATAACAATTGCTGGCAAGGATATGAAGAAATCAGGACCCTCCTGTACTGCTGGTGGGCATGTAAAATGGTGCAGTTACTTTGGAAAATGGTCCCATAGTTCTTCAGATAATAAGACACAGAGTTATCTTATGACTAAGCAATTCCATTCCTAGGTATACGCTCCAACACGAAAACTTGTATACCAATGTTTATAACAGTATTAGTCATCATAGACAAAAGATGGAAACAAAAGTGCCCCTCAACCAATAAACAGATAAATGAAATGTGGTATATCCATATAGTGGAATATTAATGAGCCACAAAAGGAATGAAATACTGATATATACTATAACATGAATAAACCTTGAAAACATCATGCTACATGAAATAAGCCGATCATAAAGAACCACATACTATATGATTCCATTTATATGAAATTCCAGAATAGGCAAATCTATGGAGAAAGAGAGTAGATCAGTGGTTGCCCAGGGAGGGAGAGAGTGGGAGAAATGCTAATGGTAATGGAGTTTCATTCTGAGATGATGTTCTGAAGTTGATTATGGTGGTGGTTGCACAACTCTGTGAATATATAGTAAAAACTATCGAACTGTACACTTTAAATGTACACATAGGGAGTTCCCTGGCAGTCCAGTGGTTAGGACTCTGATCTTCCACTGCAGGAGGCACGGGTTCAATCCCTGGTCAGGGAACTAAGATGCCGCATGCCACACAGCATGGCCAAACAAAAACAAAACCCCATACATATAAATTATATGGTATGTTAATTATACTTCAGTAAAAATATTTGTCAAAAAATGAGTAGCTACCTTTAATTTTAAAATAATAAAAACAGAATGAGAAAACTTTATAGGTAATAGATAAGCTTCTTATCTTGACCATGATGATGGTTTCACAGGTATATACCTATTTAATAACTCAAAAAATTGTACACTTTAAATAAATGTATTGTATATCAAATATAGCTCAATAAAGCTTTGGAAAGATATGATAATAGAAAAACTCATAAAATATGAATACATATTACTTATGTGCCAGGATTAAGATGATCATTAATGGGATATAGAAGAAGCATTTCCACTAATTTCAGAAAGAAACAGACTTTTTAAAAACTTGCTATAACATTATTTAACCATATTCTAGAGGTGGTATAAGCCAACAAATTAGATGAGAAAAAGCAAAATAAAACTTATAGATATTATAATTGTTTAAAAAAATAAATGTAAAAAAAAGTAAACTAAACCTTAGCAACAATAAAAGACTCACTAAGTCATTGGGCCTTAAATTAATACTTGAAAGTCAATAACTTTTATCTATGCAACCATCAATCAGTTAGAAAATATAGTGGAAGTAAAACCACATTTAAAACTGCAACAAAAACAATGATATACCAGAAATGTGAAAGGTTCATAAGAAAAAAAATGCAGATTTAAACAAATGAAAAGCACATACAATTCTTACTTAGTACAATGGAACATCATACATCAATTATCCTTGAATTAATCTGTAGTTTAATGGATCCATAATTTAATGGATCCTAATAAAACAGAAACAGGGTTGTTTTGAAATTAAGGAAGCTGAATCTGAAGTTCATGTAAAAATTCAAAGTGCATATGAAAATTTCACATTTAAGAATTTATCCTACAGATATATTTTCATATGTGTGAAATGGCATATATGCAAAGTTATTTATGTCACATTATAATTGCAAAGGAGTCTATATAGTCTAAATAACCATCAAAAGAATTGGTTAACTATTTTTTGGTACATTTATATAATTAAATACTATGCAACCATAAAAAAGCAAGCATACTGATATTGAAAAATCTCCCAAATATACTGTTAAATCTAAAAAGCAAAGTGCAAGCAGAGTGAGTAAAGTAACCTAAAGAGTATGTTACCTCTGTGTTAAAAAATAAAGAAGTAGGGCTTCCCTTGTGGCACAGTGGTTGGGGGGGTCTGCCTGCTAATGCAGGGGACACGGGTTCGGGCCCTGGTCTGGGAAGATCCCACATGCCGTGGAGCAGCTAGGCCCGTGAGCCACAATTACTGAGCCTGCGCGTCTGGAGCCTGTGCTCTGCAACAAGAGAGGCCGCGATAGTGAAGAGGCCCGCGCACCGCGATGAAGAGTGGCCCCCACTTGCCGCAACTAGAGAAAGCCCTCGCGCAGAAACGGGGACCCAACACAGCCAAAAATAAATAAATAAATAAATAAATTTATTTTAAAAATAAATAAATAAATTAAAAAATAAAGAAGTATGTAAAATTATTTTGTGGGCATAGAATAGCTCTGGAAGTCTATGCAAAAACCTGGTAATAGAGGTTGCTTCTGGTGCTAGGGAACCAGGGTTTGTGGGAGGCATAATTTTACATATGTATACCCATTTACTCTATACTCATTTGTACCTTTGGAATTTTGTGAAAACATGTATGTTTTCACAAAATAAAAGAAAATAGTCTAAAGAGGAGATTAGATATAAAAAGTGAAGAACCATTTCATCCTCCTTCCCAACAGGTTAAGAAGAGACACATTTTATGCTTTTGGGTAAAAAGGGGAAAATAAGGTAGCTAAACCTAAACAAATGGTATTTAAAATGTCCAAATGCATATCTATGGGAACATAACAAAAAATGGAATTAATTCTGCTTTGAATTTGGGCAAAAATCCTTTACCTGGACCTCAAAGCTTGGGAAAGTGATGGTAGAGGAGTCTGGGAGACAGGAAGAATGAAATCGAGGTGACAAAGGTTCTTTGTGTTTGCAAGTGGTGAGTGGTTTAGCTAAACTGTAGCGCATGGAAAACAAGGTGAAGTTGTTTGTTAGAAGAAAAAAGCAAAGGTGATTTTCAACCAGGTCTTGTAGAACCCTGTGTCATTCTTGGAAGAGTCTGGACACATTTTCCTGGTTTTAGTGGGTCTTTGAAAGTCTGTGAGCAAAGGATTTTCTGGATGAAAATCAAACTTTGGGAGGATTATCACAGTTACTTTAGGACATAGAATTAACTAGCTCTCATTCATTCATTCATCCATTCATTGTACAAATATTTGTTCAGTGTAACTATGAGTCAGGTAGGCCTTGTATAAAATCAACTGTATTTTAGAACTTTTATGTATTAATTTGTTTTTCCTGATGCTAAAAGTAATATATGTTTATTATTGACAATTTTGGAAATATGCAGAATTACAAAGAAGAATGACTCAAAATTCTACTGCCTAAAATAAACCTCCATAAGATTCTGATGTGTGCATATGTGCATGCATGTGTGAGGTCATTTTATACGCACACACACACACACGTCAATGTACTCTGTTTTATTTATTTAATCTTAAATCATGAATATTTCTTATATTTTCAAAGATAATAATAACTATTTTCAAAATTTATAGAAAGCTTAGTCTGTGTCAGACACTGAGAGAAGCATTTTTTAAGCATTCATATTATTTAATTCTTAAACCTATGACATCTTTTGCTTTTAATCTCTATTTTACAGGCGAGGACAGGGTACCAAGAATACCTGGTTCAGTGAGTAATGGAGAGAGGATTTAATCCCAGGAATAACTGCAGATACTGGGCTCCAAATAACCAAATGCAACTGTTTCATCAGCAACATGACATTGATAGCCATGCAATCTCCATCATGTGGATGCACTATAGTTCCCTTGATTGGTTTTAGATTTTTAAGCAATTATACTGTTTTTAATTACATGCCAATATATCCTGTGTCTCATCCAGGGGGCAGAGAGCATAAGAAGGAAAAAAAATGTTTTCTTTCCGTTTTTCAAGCTAGAGGGGGCTGCTCCATAATAAAAAGCTCTTGTAAGTTCCTGGCTTCAGGCTGATGAAATTTCCTTCAAAGTTATTTCCTAGTTTACCTGTAAGACTTCATTTTTGGTGCTGATGTCGCTTTATTTTTTTCCTGTGTCTTCAGAAGTATTTAAATAGGATTTGAAGAGAAATTAATTAAGGGACTGCTAGCTATCAGAAAATGGGACACTGATATTAAGCTACAATTAGGATAATCATTCCAAATTGTTTCCTTTAATTGAAATGTGCTCGTGTTTATTTTGCCACTCTTAATGTTATACTTTTCTATTAAATTACCACATTCCACCAGTTTCTACAACTCAAAATATTTCAGTTAATGGGAGGAACATTAACTTTTCATGGGGATTGTGATGCTTAAAACATTTCATTTAATTATTAAAAAAAACTAAAAAGATAAAATGTTTATTTACTATCTCTTATGGGCTGTCTACTGCTATTTAATTCCCACAGTTAATCCCATTTTACAGTATATAAACCAAAAAATGAGCAGTTTTTTTAAGGTAAGTAATGGTAAATAATGTAGCCAAGACTTGAACCCAGGTCTCACATGATTTTTTTCAACACATCATGTAGCCTTCTCAAGAATGTAAGAAAAGCAGAGTAGCTTGCATAATTATATAATAAACAGATGCTTTAACAGAGGAATTTTACAGAATGAGAAATTGATTTTGAGTCTTTAAACTTACAGAAAAGGGTGCAAAATGTGAATCAACACAGGTTTTTGTTAAAAATTACTTACTGGGGCCTCTTCAGTTGGTCATTTCTCCTCAGTGATAATCTCAAATCCACTGGGAGGGCCAGATTTTCGAGATTATATCTATTTATTTCACCCATATAAGCATACAGATGAACAAGGTCTTGAAGCTTTCTAATTTATATTTCCTTTTACATAATTGTCCTTTTACTGCCAAGGGAATTTATATAAGGGTTAACAAGATAATGAAAGTTAAAGGAACGCATAACTCTGGTGCTATATTATGCTCAATGAAGTGTTTTTGTGTGTGTTGTTTTGTTTTTTAGTTTTATAAGGTAAATTCTGCCTTCTAGAAGGTTCTGGGGTTTGTCATTTGATAATGTCACTGTAGGCAGTTGAGACAGCTTGCAGAATTTACTGAAAGTGGAATTTTGTTTGTTTCATTAAAAAAAAAAAATACTGAAATTTCTCCTTACCAAATCAATGGCAATGTCAAGGATAAAACAACTGTGAGTTTAATGCAGAAAAGAAAGACTTGAAAGTCATATATTTAAAAACAGGATCATTATTTAAATACCAATGAGATTACACACGAGGACTGAAATAAATAAGCCATCATCAGTGACTTGAGTAGCAAAGTTTGTTTTCTCTGGGGAGAAAGCTTGCTTGCTGCCACAGTCCTCGAAACATAATTTATAAGAGAATTTGAAGAAAAAAAGTTAACATGTTACGCTTCCCATCTTAAAGGCGTAAAGACATTAGGGAAATAAAAAACATTGGGCTTAACTTAGAAATCAAGTCAATGTATTGTCTTATGCCAGTATATGTAAAAATGTGCTGTCTGTTAGATTATCTTTGAGCGTCCACAGGAATTGTATAGACATAGAACTTATAGCACTGACTGCAAATTTGTGCAGGGAAGTAGACTTACCGTCCAGCATTTGATGACACAATTCAACTTGCAAAATTTTAGAATTATTTGAAAGCCAAAACAATCAGAGATAGGAATGAAGTTGAATCTCCTGGTAAACTTTCTTATAACAAGGTTTGTTTGCATATTCTTTTACTAAATTATAGTTTTTATCTAAATTCTCTGGTATGGTCTCAGTGAAAATACTCAGTGTATACATTGTGAAAAAACAAATTTCCCTTTGGGGAATACCTATATCATGGAGTAATTCTGAAGTGTGAGGAGTTAAGGATTTCTGCTTTACATTTTTAGCCTGAGGAATAATGGAATAATGTATTAAAATATTAATTTAGTAATTTCGATTTTTGTTTAGTGCTTTAGAACAGGCTTAGAGGAGGAAAAGGTAGGTTTTTGTTTGTTTGTTTAATTTCTCTATCAGATAAGAACTTTCACCCAAGGTGGTATTAGGAGATGCACAGACTAAGCCCACCCCTTTGAGAATACAGCTAAACACATGATTTCCCACCTCTTCTAACTCCTGCTCAAAACTTTTTGGTTTCTAGGAGTTAAAAGACCTTTGCACTTACTTTGCACCAATTCTGCAATTTTTTTATGCTGGTGCTTTTGCTATTCATACATCCGCAGGCAATGGCATCCACTTCACCACTGCCCCCAGCCAATAATAATAGTCAGACACCAGTTATAAGATGTATCCTGTTTTCAGATACATTCAGATGGGAAAATGTGTGCCTCTTGGAATCAGTGAAACACAGTACATGTTTGCTGTTCATTTATTTTCTCTCCCCCTGACTAGAGTGTCTGCTTTTTGAGGGTAAGAACCTTTATCTGCTTTAACTACATATATATGTCATATATATGTATGTGTGTGTGTATATATATATATGTATATATATGACACAGAGTAGTATATATATATGACACATAATAGCATTCCAATAAATACTCTTAAATCAATGAATTAATGAAAATTGTCTTAATGCAAACAACCCTTAAGACTGGAAAATGACAACAGAAATGTAGGCATTAAGAAAACAAAATATTTTGCAACTCACAGTGCAGAAAACTAAAACTTAAGTCAGTCAGGTTAATTATTGGTGGGATCCTCTTACTATTGATTTATAGCTATTGAATAAAAAATCAGAGTCCAAAAAAGGCGAAAAACAGAACACTTCAAAATATAAATATTTTGTTAATGAACACATACATTTCAGAGTACAGAAACATTTGTTACTTCAAGAAAATATCTAGAATATATAGATCTTATTCTTTAAATGCTCTGTTCACTCTTTGTTCTTTTGGCATTATCCAGTGAATGAAAAAGGCCTTTAAACTCTTAACACACATCATTAGGGAGACAATGAACATATCCTAAAGACTAACTTAAATATGGGAGTGGGGGGCTACTAACTGAAAGGTTTAAGTGGTTATACTTGATTTATAAATAGGCTGTCCTAGATAAAAAGGAGCCAGGAATCAATGTGCCAGGTTAGAAGAGACCAGATGCTAAGAAAAGTAGCCCTATTTTCTAGAAAGGCCCTTCAGTGGGAGACACTGGGGGAAACACAGTTGTGCCTTGTGAGCCATATTTTCAATCATTCCCCTGAGTGGAAACTGGAAAAAATCAAATGTTCCGCACCCTTATTTTGGTATTGCTGAAGATTTAAATAGAAATTATTTATATCTAAGCATGAATAAATGAGAAAGCCCCTATATTTTCAATAACATTCAAATATCCTGTGAACATCTGAAACTTTTTTTTTTTTAGAAGAAAAGTAGTTCAATAGAGGTGAAGATCACATACTAGCTGGAAGTAAACATTTGCAAAAATAAATCTCTGCAAATCGACTTAAAGAAAATTCCTTTTATAATCTAATTCAAGTTACATATTACGAATCACATTACAGAACTTTTTCTTTTCCTTATGGTATTCAGTCTCTTGATTATTAGGGACCATGAGCCCTGGCTTGGAAGTAGAAACTTAAATCAGTGACCTTATTTTTATTGCCAAACAGAGATCTGAATTCATATAATAAGAGAGCAGTGGAGATGAGATATGACAGAATTCATTAATGTGCCAAGGATGTGGCCAACTTGTCTACAACTAGTTAAAAGGCAAATACACAGATTGATCATTTTTCTTTCCAGGACTGTACGTCACAATACACATGGCCTGTTTCCTAAAACCTTCTGTCTAATGTTTAATAGATTGATGGAACTTCAAAAACAACATTCTCTACAATCCTGCTAGACAAGAGGGGACATGAAGATACTCTAGGTTAGAGGAGAGATTATTTGCAATCTGAGCTGGAAAGGATTAGTTTCTTTACTTCACATTTTCTACCTTTATACTAAAAATTTGGCTTCAGAAGGGGTTGTGTCTTGAATGTGAGATAAAAATGACTGGCAAACAATTTTGATTCAATTTTTACTTTTAAAAAATATTTTATGTTCAGCTTTTAATACACAAAGTAGTTACTAGCTTTATCAGATGGATATCTATGTCAGAGGCAAAGGTCAGTTTTAAATGGTCTTTTTCCTTTCTTTTTGTTTTTTTAATTTTTATTGGAGTATAGTTGATTTACAATGTTGTGTTAATTTCTGCTGTACAGCAAAGTGAATCAGAATCAGTTATATATATATTATATAATATAGATATATATATATATATATATGTATACACACACACACACACACACATATAGCTGCTCTTTTTTAGATTCTTTTCCCATATAGGTCATTACAGAGTATTGAAGAGAGTTCCCTGTGCTATACAGTAGGTCCTTATTAGTCATCTATTTTATATATAGTAGTGTGTATGTGTCAATCCCAGTCTCCCAATTTATCCCTCCCTTCCTTTCCCCCCGGTAACCAAAAGTTTGTTTTCTACATCTGTGACTCTATTTCTGTTTTGTAAATAAGTTCTTTTGTACCATTTTTTTAGATTCCACATATAAGAGATATCATATGATTTAAATGCTCCTTTTCTTAAAGAAACAAGCATGGTATAGTTGTTAGGAGTCAAAATTCTCAAGCTCTGACACCTGCTGCCTCTACACTATTAGGGAGACTGCACAAGCTGAGTCCCATGCCCGGGTGTTAAAATGGTGCGACCTGCCTTGCCTGCTTCCCAGGATTACCTTAAAGAGGAAAATGAGATTAATGCATGGTAAACCTTTCAAATAAGAGTTATTCTAAGGCAGGATATTATCTTCAAAGCTCTAGTTAAATTTTCAGGGGACTTCATAAAACATCATCTTCCTGGACTATGTGTTCTTTTAAAGAAATTTAATGCATTATTCATTGAACTGAAAGTTAATAAATTATGCTTTAGTCCCTAATTGTCCAACCTTCTCTAGATGCTAGTCTGTAATTGTCCCACTTTCCATCCTTGGTCAGATCACTTAACTTTTACCTGCTCTGTATTTGTGTACTTCATCACCTCTTGTTTTCAGAATTTTAAAGATTCTATCTGGCAAAAACAAATAAATTAGCTAAATTAACTGTTCTTTGAAGATCTACATTAAGAATAATTAGATCACTGCTGAGAAGAATTTCTTGTTCTTCTTTTCGCACAAATGCACAGAAACTGGTACAGGCCTGGAGAACCCATATTGCCCTCCTCAAACTAGAATTGTCTGATATTACACAAAAATGGGAGTTGTCAAATAGGGGCTAGGTATCTTAACTTCTGGGGATGGCCTGAGCCACCCAGAGAGAGTCCCTTCATCGCTTTCTGAGGTCTGGTAACCAAATTTGACTTGACTTGTGCAGCAGTCAGCCACCTTTTTTTGGCCCGTGAAGACTAATTGGTATGTCGCATATCACTTCCCTGAATGGCTTACATTGTAAAGTTTACTGCATATTATGTGTGCTTTGAACTATGTACCCTTAAACACACACTACTATGGATCTTAAATGATTTACATTATAAAGTGTTCCATAATTTGCAAAGTAATTTTTAAATATGTTACCTCATTTGATGTTTGTAACAGCCCTCTAAGGCAGGAAGCTCACTATGACTCCCATTAAAGAAATGGAGAATCACAGCCACAAAGAGGTTATACAACATGCTCAAAGTCACATGGGTCATAAAAGACAGAACAGGCCAAAAGCCTGGTATCCTGACTCCTGGTTTAGTGCTCTATGTATTGTATGCCTCTCATTATCATCCTCTGTCCATTCATTCATTCAGTCGCTCAGTCCCTGCAGTTTGCTTCAAGTTGGCAGCAAAGTGGAAAATGCTCTCAGAGTCTCAGGTCCTGGATAATTCACAATAACAACCTATGCCTCAGTTTCTTCATGTGTAAACAGGAAAAGTTTGAACTAGATGATTTCCAAAATAAAATCATGGATAGCATGATAGAGTGGAAAGAGCAGAGCACAGACCAGGTACTAAAACAATTCCAGGTTTGAATTTTGGTCCTTCTGGCTATATGATTTGGGGAATTTTATATAACCTCTTTGGTTATTAGTTTCCTCACATGTAAAGCCAGAGATGTTAACATTAACTTTGAAACAATCTTGTGAAAAATAAATAATATATGCAAAGGAATTTGCCAAATGGCAAGCACTCAATAAATATCAGTTATTCCTCTTAGTGTTAACACTTGTCATATTCTAAAGGCATATACATTATTTTTAATAGCAGTTTTATCCTTATCTATAAAGGCTTTGATAGCTTTACTAACTTCAAAGGGAAAAGCATTAAATATACTAACATTCATATGATCAAAAACAGTTTCAGGAAACAATATTTTTATCAAGCAGTTAATCTGTAGGAATTGAGCATTGATTATTTTCCTCAGGATTCAACTCAGAAAAGAAAACCTCAGATCAATGATAAGAAATGGGAGCACATTTTAATATAACTCTCCTCTTTTGTTTTAATAGGAATATAAAAATTAAGTAGATGAATTCAACACAACAGAGCAGGTGGAATCTTATTGCATAGGCTTATCTTTTAAACTGGTAAATAAAAAGAAGCAGGTTCATGTGGGAAAAAAAATTATTAATGATCTCAAAAAAATGGAGCATAGATAGTGGGTATAAATAATTCTGCTTGCCCAAATGTTTCATTAAAACTGGGAAATAAAAGTACATCATTTATTTTTCAAATTATTTAGGCTTACTATTAAACAGTAACATCTTTGGAAAAATTAAATCACAATTATTATCAGCAATAGGGGTAAGAAACCACATAGTTACATCTCCCAAAAGAGTAACTTACCAGTTACAATGAATTTGAAGGTTTTAATGGAGTTCTGGCAGGGCTGAGTCAGATTACAGAGAAAAACCATACAGACATATGAGGATCTTTCTCTTTTTGTCTCTCTTGTTACAAAGGAAGAAGCATTTGGGTAACTTTTTTAAATTTAAAATTTTTATTTTTAACATATATTAATTTGAAGCATCATTTCAGGTCCAGGTGCCGTGTGGAAAGTGATTGATGTTTCAGGGATGGGAAAAGGGTGGATACTGGGAGACATCCAAATTATAAACATTTAAAAATCCTGGAAAAATACACATTTCCTCTAAGAATAGATCCACACAAAGAATCTAATTTTAATTTGTTTGTTTGTTGCTGCATGCATCCAAAGTAATATTATAAGCAGTTTTCAAATAAACATAATTAATCTTTGACCCTATCAAATTAACTATCCATTTAGCTTATCTATATTTTTGTTCACGAAAAATATCAACACCATATTTTAATGTATGTGGTTCAATACCATTTATATTCTAAACGTGTCCTACTTCAATATAAAAGGAATTTTTAAATTTTTATTTTTTTATAAAATGTTAAATGAAATATTTTACTTCAGAAAATATTAGAAAGTGAGCTTTAGAAGAGAATGAAATTAAGTTTTTTATAAAATTCACATTTAATTTCATAAGTTAGTGTACATTTCTTGATACACTGACTTGAAAACACTATCTAAGCTTTGTAGTATGCAACCTAATAAAATAAGACAACTGATAAATATGACTGATGATATCAAGTTAATCATTGGGTATCATATTCAGAAAAAAAATTTTTCAAGCCATCATTCTAACATCAATTTTTGGGTGCTCAGACATGTTACAGGTTCACTGAGAAAAGTTATTTTTAAGATATTGCATTTCTATTCTCCACCTTGTATATATATTTTTTTACATAAGGTTTGTACTAAAAAAAGTGGTTAACATTATCAAAATCTATTATAAATCACCAACAACTGTGAGATGCTGTAATTCCCAAAGATACTATATGCCTACTTTATTGATGTGCCTCTTTGAACAGACTCCATTTTAGATCAAGCTTGAGACGGTGCCCACTTTTGCATCTGAAGTTGCTAAACTTTATAATAACATTAATAATAAAACCTCACAGAGCTTCAACAAAGGAAAAAAATCAATAAAAGCACCAGAAATACCCAACTCCTATGAGGAATCAAGTTTAGTTTGGTTTTTCTCCTTAATGTAATTTCTCAAGAGATAAATTCAGAAACTCATCAGGTTCATATTCAGGGTCCTGATAGCAGTAAAAATTAATAAAAGCCCAGCTATTTGAAACACAAACTTAAAGAATCTAAATAAGCCTAATGAACTTTACTTGTAATAAGTAAAGTCAGAAATAAAGACAAAGGTGTGAGTAAATGGTGATGATTTAACTCCTTAAAACTTCCAGTAACCATCTTGACCTTCGATTACCTCTACCAAGATAAGCAATATTATGATCATGCCAGTATTTAAAGGCAGAAAAAGTTACACAGTCATAAACTTATAGATCTCATGATTCTTCATTATCCATTTATTATTGGTTCAAGTTTATACAACCTACAGTAGATTAGCTCAATTGATTAGGGAATGGTGTCAATGAGAGCAGAGGATCATTTTGGTCTGTGGAGTTAAAGATAGCTGTATTCTGTGCTTTTGTATAGCACAAGAGTAGAGTTAATTCTATCAAGGCATCTACAAGGATATGCCACTGCCTCAAAGGGAAGAAGATCAAAACAACATAGACTGATCATCATTAATCTATGCATCACTTCTGGAAAAATAATTCCCATGCCTTCATGGTAGTGGGTCAGTGGTATCTTCTTTGGCACCATTCAATACATATTTAGGTCATTTATAAGAGTTGAACAATTGTTAGTCTGAATTTAAAATGTAAACTTGTGTTATATTTATTTTCTTTAGCTCTATTATATCAATTTGCTATAATTTTGTTTGTTTGTTTTTTAATCTACCTCCTTTGTATCAATTGTGGTCTTTTTTCAATTGTGTTTTAATAAATTCTATCCAGAAAGTATATTACTATGTACAAATTACTCTTTGTCTTACATGGTATCCTGTATAGATATTTTCCATTCCCAGTACTCAATTTAGCACTCTTATGATTCAATGATAACCGAAGCTTATACTATTAAGTGATTCAAGAGAGCTTTATAAATTTTTTATTATGAAATTTTATTAAATAAAATGATTTTCATTTTTTGTTCATTCATTCATTTATTCATTAACTATTTACTGAGTGCCTACTATGAGCCAGGTTTTGTCTTAGTGGTCAAAAGACAGATGGAGGTCTAACACTCACAGCCAATTCATAAACACATCTACTTCCTACCAACCTTAAACAAACACAGTGTTATTATATTACAAATCACAAGTGGAGGAAAACTTTTCTTGAGCCTAACTGTTCCTCTAGCAAGCTATAGCATATTATTTTGGGAAAAGGATTGAACCTTATGTGTCACACCCCAGAGTTGACAACAGCTGTTAAAAAGAAAAAGTCTCTAGTTACACAGCTTTGGCTTCTGTTCATTTTGTGATTATTATTATAAGTCAAAAGTCTATAGCAATAACAATGACATCAACAGGAAAAACAATAACCATAATATGTGCCAAATATTGTCTACATCTATATAAACAGTGCATATTCGTTGCAGGAGGAATGGTTGGGAAGTCTTGGGGACTAGCTGACTCAATAAAAGGCCAATAAGGAACAAATCATAGTAGCCTTCCAACTTCCGTCAGGTCACAAGGCACTCAGAGTAGAAATTAAAACCTGGTTTACAACTTGAAAAATGAACTTCAGGTCATGGTAAGAAGATCAGTCAATAGAATGTTGAAAAAAGACTTTTAAAAAACTATTTAGGCCATAGAGAGAACATGACACTTTATTACTGCAAACCACAACAAAAAATCCAACTTTCACTAAAGTAGGTAGCATATTAGGCCAATAAAGGAAGGGTAAAAGACAAAGCTCTGTGCTTGACTAGCAAACATTTTATTGTCTCTTAGGGAAGGAAATAACATTTACAAAATACAAATAACAAGAGAAAAAAATGTGGAAATTTGAATGTAACATCTGAGAGAAAGCTTGGCTCATCATCCTTGAAACCTCTTTACATAAAATAAATATTTAAGTTGTTACCCTCGATGGACTTCAACTTACACATTTATAAATGACAAACATATAGTAAATACTATACAAATATGTTATGTACATTAAAAATATACACAAAAGAGAAAAATGTAAGGGATTAGATAAAACTGTACCCAAGTAGCAATTCTAATATTTTCTTTTTGAAAAAAGATAGTATTGCTCACACCCTGGATTCTGGACATTCCACTTTGGTGATCACTTTGTAGAAATAAAAATTGGCTGAAGACAAAGTCAAAAGAAATAGCAGCTTAGCATGTATTATTCATGAGCACATTCCATAGGACAGTGAGTTTTAAGCTAATAAATTAGGACAACATTGCAAATCTATGAATAGAAGGATTCTGGTATGTTACTAAAACCATACTAACTCCATAGTTAAATCCCTTAGAATCACTGAATATCAGACAGGCCTAGACTTGAACAAAATCAAGAGCATGATACGTATGCTTTCAAGCAATAACAATGCTAATAATGCAGAAAATTTGAAGTTATAATTCTCAACACTCTCAGCACCTCATGTGTCACTTGATTATCAGGATACTAAAATCTTGTTAATATAAACTCTTAAAACTCTTAAATTCTGAACTAGGGACCACTTAGCATTGGGGTTAACATTTATCTTCCTTACTCTTTCTTCTTAGGTAATATAAAATAGAGATTATTCAGAGGGTTGTTTTAAAGAATTAAACAGACTACCTGTCAGCACTTGAGAAGCCCTCATTTACATAATGAAACATATTTACTAATTAAACAGACTTGTCTATTGATGAAAGCAATAAGCAAGCAACACTTTTTAAGCCTAATTTGAGCTGTTGTGTACATCTGAAATAAAATTTCATTTATTTAAAATATTATTTAATTATTGCCCACCAATTCTGCCCAGCTTTTTTCCATTTTGTTTAATTAGTGAGGTTTCTCTTATTCAAAGTGTCATCGATGCATGCATTGTGATATTATTCTTCATATTTCAGCCCTTAAAAACATTTATTTACAAAGTATTTAGCTATAGGAGGAATAGTAAAGGCATTAAAAGACACGTTTTATATACTGATTCAACTATTGACAATCAAGCATCACCTAGAGGAATTGTATAAATAAATGTCTTTGTTTTATCAGGGGTCTACAAGTATGTAAAACAGAAGTGATATTGTCACATTTCTTAATGAGATTGAGGATCCTTGAGGTTTTTATGAAACCTTGAGAAGAGAGTGTATAGGAAAGAGATTGTACATTTTACAAGTATAAGTACTCGATCTAAAAAAAAGTTGTATGGCCTAAGATTAATGCAAAAATATTATGGACTGAGATTTAAACCAAATTGGTTGTGTATGCATTTACTTATCACCCAGTAGGCATGGCAGAACTCCATCTTATTATGTTTAAAAGTATAAATCTCAAATTTGTACGTCATATGGATGGAATGTATCCAGCAATAAATATGCAGTTTAGAGGAACCTTTGCAATGCTGTAGAATAATTTGGACAGCTGGTGTTATTGGTTGATCTACAAGGTTTTTGGTGTTCTTATCAATCTGCTCTTTTACACTTAATTTAAATTTAGTATAAATATTCACTGTCAAAAAAATTAAATTGGGGGAGAATAATCTCACATTTTAACTCAGGATATAAAACCAAAATATTAGCAGATGAAGTACATGGATAGGTGAGTTTTTGTGGTTCAGATGGTATGTAGACAAAGAAAGTGGTAATTTGTTTTTGTTTATGCAGACTTAGATAGACTTCTAAAATGAAAAAGAGGAATTCTTCTAGCTGCCAGTTCTGTGGCATACATGCTCTTTTTATTAGAAAAAGTTGTTAAATTACTAATAACACATAATATTTGTTGAGTACTTTCTCAAAGCATTTCCACATATTATTATCTCACAATTTTAGGGGATTAAAAGTAACAAAATATAGCAAAAGGCAGTTATGGTAGGTAATTTGGAATGTTATACACCAATCTTGGATTTATACAGGTAGAGGAAGAAAGTCTTTAATCCTTTACCTTTCATATTTGAGAATACAGACTAGCATATTAGTACCTATAGTTTAAGAGTTACTTGTGCAATGAATACTAAGTGGTTTTGTCTCATTTGAATATTTGTATATGTATTATTATTACTTGGAGTAGAGTTGACCAGGTGTGGTTTTTGCCGCCCTAATGGACTGTCTTCATGAAACCCAAATCATATTGTTTCTGTATTTTCCACCCAACACAACAATGTACACCTAAGCAGCTATGGTCATATTAGCCCTACATGAGACTCTAACTTAATGGTATTTAACTCCCTCTTCAAATAAGGCAGCATTTCTAAAGTACCTTTAAAGTAACTCCTACATCAGTGGATGACAAAAGAACAAGGCCTGAGTATGTTTTACATGGATTCTGCCAGACTCAACAAAAGGATCATATTTGGCCACTTGGAACATAGAGGAACATAATATATGATTGTATGAATGTGTAAAAGGGCAATCCATCAGAAAAATTCTAGATATTATCTAGCAAGTAACAAATGAAAAGCAAGCTATTTGCAAACTTGAGGGCAGGTGAAAATATGGGAGGCCTCATCAGGAACTTAGGAGAGCCAGAAAGTATGTGAAGCTTTAATTTCTTAAAAGGTAAAAGAAATTTCCAATTATCAAATCACCAGTTATCAAACTCAAGAAAGGTAAAAATTCTTCAAGCAGGGAGAGAAGAGACTGCAGGAACAGAATGTCACATTCTACTCATACCCTAACCCAAAAGTATCTGTAGTTTTCTACACTTTACTAAATATATCTGACACATCACTCGGCTTTAAATTGAGTTGACATGTCACGACAGTGTAAGTACTGAGTATTTATATAATTGGAATTATAATATAACTCTATCAGGAGAATAGGTCGGGAGATGACAAGGATGCATGTGTGGTGGGCATAGGAGAGTAAAGATGCTAAATCCCTAACAGTATATTTTTCCCATAGTGAGACATCACTACAACAGAAAATTCAAGAATTTGAATGATTTAGAGAAAAGAATCAGCACAATAATATCTTACTATAACTCATATTGGTCAAGTATATAGAATTTATCTTTTTAATCTAATGTTTTTAAGGGTTCAGAATTTTGAGAGTAGTTTTAAGCAAAAAGAAGTTATCCCTGGTTTTAATTCTGACAAAATAAAGTAATATTGATCCAGACACTAAATAACAAAAATTTGAAAAGGAATTGAGAAAAGGCCAATGCCTATAAGACAGCAACTTGGCCTAAAATAAAATCTGTAAAATCCACATGATCATTACAGAAGGATAGAGGATTCTGGGTAAGAAAAATGATTTAAAGAGTAATTAAATATCTCAGCCCTTCTTGGAAAATATTATTTACCACATTATAAATAAATAAAACAAAGAACTTTTTAGTATACTCCCCCCGCTCATAAAAATTAGCATTGAAATTCCCTGGTGGTGCAGTGGTTAAGAATCCACCTGCCAATGCAGGGGACATGGTTCGAGCCCTGGTCTGGGAAGATCCCACATGCCACGGAGCAACTAAGCCCGTGTGCCACAACTACTGAGTCTGCACTCTAGAGCCTGCAAGCCACAACTACTGAGACTGTGTGCTGCAACTACTGAAGCCTGCGCACCTAGAGCCCGTGCTCTGCAACAAGAGAAGCCACTGCAGTGAGAAGCCCATGCACTGCAATGAAGAGTAGCCCTTGCTCGCCACAGCTAGAGAAAGCCTGTGCACAGCAATGAAGACCCAACACAGCCAAAAAATAAATAAATAAATTAAATAAATAAATTAATTAAATTAAATGTCATATGTTCATACAGTGGAATATCATTAAAAAAAATTAGTGTCACTGTTCAGAGCCTATTTCTAATTCATATGTCTTACTTTTTACAGTATTTTTATTCCATCATCTAATTTTTCTATTTTTTGCTTTGTATAATGTATCTCTTGCCTGACCAGATGGCAGTGAATCAGCCAATAATCACGGAAGGCACATCGTAATATATTAACATCCTAATGAATTATTGCAGATCTGTTTCCAAAAGTCACAACCAATAATTAAAATACCGAGTTGACCTGGAAACAAGATTGCAAGATCTGAAAACATCCTGGTATGGCATTCTTAGTGTCCATCTGTAATGGACACTCCCTTTGCTTACCCAGTTTCCATTACCAAGGTCTCCCTACTAGAACTTCAAAATCCCAAATAGCCCAAGTGCTTCATGTGAAGTAGCCCCACCCTCCACTCCATAGGTAAGAGGTTCCAATGGTAATCACTTTGCTAGGGATTAGTTTAGAAATAGGAAGATGACTAGAAAGTTCTTCATTGTTCTTCTGGCAGAATGATAAGATCTCTCTCTCTTCTCTCCTGTCAAAGGTGAGCAACATATAAAGTGGCTCTGATTGCCCTTGGCAGCCATCTAATCTCCAGGAATTTAACCAGCCTTAGCATGAAGCCAAAGCAGAACAGACAGATGGAAATGCACCTTGATGGTAATGGTGGACCACGGGATGAATTAATTGTACCTTTCCCATAATCTGAACTTCCTGTTATATGTGCTAATGGTTTCTTACAAGCCACTCTTAATTGGGTGTTCTATTACATGTATCTAACAAAATCTTGACTAAATTTAAACTGATATTTCTTAGAATCATTAAAATTTGTAAACTCAAAAGTAACTCAATTTCATTCTTTTTTTTCTCTCATTTTACATAATTCCCGAATTTCAGGCTCAAATAAACCATGAAAAATGCCACTCTTTTGTGTGTGGGTGCACATACACATACACACGTACAGTGTTACAAATGTATAAGTGAGTGTGTAGTTGTGTACTGTAAGGCAGTAGAGCATCCAGAATTGAGGGGGAGTGTTCTGGAGCCTATACAGCAACTAGGGAAGGCACAGTGAGGGACAGAAATATTGTCAGGGAGGCAACAGGGATAGTGGGGAGAGGAGCTGGCTTGTGTAAAGGCTTGTAAGTAGAATCTCAGACACACTCTAAGGCACACTATTACTATTTTGAAACATTAGTATTTCTGCTCAGTGTTAGTTTGCAAACAATTTGTAAATAAAAAGTATGAATATTCACAATCTATTTACTTTTTTATTTTCAGTCTTTAAATTTATTTTCTAAGATAGAAACCCAAATGGTTTAAAGAATCAGATAATTCTGTAAGTTTTTTTAATGAAGAATTAGAGTTCTCCATCCTCCTTCCTTTCCATTTCTTCTTCTGTAGACGTAGCCACTTTTGCTTCTTTTAGCTGGTTCTTTCTCTAAATAATTCAAATTCTTTGATTTTTCATTTTAGACATTACCTATTGAATTCCTGCCACGTGAGAAGTTAAAGATTTAGCTTCCCCTACTCCCTTGCTGCTACCACACATGCACTCTCTTATATCACCCCCACCCCATCTTCCCAATATCATTTCGATTAGATTAACATTCAGTATTTACACTGTAGTGACTATGTAAATTCAACTCAGATTTGGGTCATGTACTAGTGGTGTGCTGGTAAACCGACTCTATGAAAAGAAAAAAAAATCCTGATTTATACGGTTTGCTAATTTCCATGGTGTAAATACTCCCACCTTGGCCAGTTTCAAATTACTGACTTGAGGTCACTAAATGAAAATTTGAAAGAGATGGACATATTTGATTCTCAAGGGCTCTTTTCCTTTGGGTTAACAATTGTCTTGTTTGTATTTGTTTCTTTGCTACATTTTCTATGTACTGATAAATTATGAAACAACAAGCTCCCTTAACCATGTAACTCCCTTCTTAAGATGTACAGATTTATCAGATATTCTACTGATTTTATGCCTTTGAAAAAGTCTCTCCTGGCACCTTCTGTTCCAGTTGCCTTCTATACCTGGTACACCATCATCCTGGCATCTATTTTCACTATCACCCCAAGATTCTCTCTCCCATCTTGGATCCCCTGTGTCCTTGACCTCATGTGTTATAGGCTAAATGTTTGTGTCTCCCCAAAATTCATGTGTTGAAATGTTAACCCCAAAAGTTATGGTATTAGGAGACAGTGTTTCTGGTGTGCGATTAAGCCACAAGGGTGGAACCCTCATGAACAGGATTAGTTCCCTTATAAAAGAGACCACAGAGGGCTCCCTCGCCCCTTGCAGCACACGAGGATACAATGAAAAGACAGCCATCTGCAAACAAGGAAGTGGGCTTTCAGCAGAACTGAATCTGCTAGCACTTTGATCTTGGACTTTCCAGCCACCAGAACTGTGAGAAATAAGTTTGTTGTTTAAGTTATTCAGTCTATGGTACTTTGTTATAGCAGCCTGAGCTAAGACACCATGTCTTTCTCTTTCCTGGCTTACTGCTTCATTTTGGTGGAGCACTTCCTCCAGTATCTTCTGAAAAAAATTTTTTAGACTCTGCATATCTGAAAATGCCTTTATTCTCCCATCACACCTGAATGATAGTAGGAATGACCCTATGACACTAGTCTGTAAGTAATTTCCTTCAGAATGTTGAAGGCTTTACTTCTTTTTGTTTTAGCTTTTAATATGGGTATTGAGAAGCCCAATGGGATTCTGATTCCAGATCCTTTGCATGTAATCTGTTTTTCCTCTGTTGAAAACTCTAAGGACTCTGTCCAAAATATTAATGTTTTTAAAATTAGAATGCATTAAAGTATCACTCTAATAACATTAGTTTCACTTGTATTCCAAAATGGTCTTATGAGTAAGAAGAAAAAGAATGGACTACAGCATACCCTAGAGACAACATGACAGTCTATATCTGAATGTGCCCATAAGAGTGTAACATATATAAATATGTATGTTAAAGTAGAAAAAATAAAAACGTCTCCTAAAAGGGACTGATTAGGAGCTTTCATTAATTTCATAGTGTGTGTATGTGTGTTTATGTGTGGGGGGGGGGCAGAAATTAAAGGAGGGAAAAAGCAGAAAAGATTGGAATGGAAAAGGGGAAAGTGACTTTGCTGCTTGGCCTTGAGAATAGGTAGTTTAAAAATACTGTTAATGAATTTCTATTACTGAGAAGGATAAAGAGAAAAACAAGCAAAATGAACTGTAATGTTACCTTGCAGATTAATTATCCTCATATTTTAAATAATACTAATAATCAAAGTAACACATGAGCAAGAACAAAAATTCAAGTGGTCATAAAGTGATACTGTGAAAGTAAAATTCTTCCTTCCCAATCTGCAGTCACACATTTTACAGGCTTTAATTATCTTACTAGAAGAAGATTAACAGTATATTAAGAATGAAAAAAAATTACCAAAGGTATAATGCCATAATACTTTTCTGCCCTTACTTTAATAAATAATAATGTATTCCATATTAGTTTATACAAGCTTACTCCATTCTCTTTAATGGCTGCATGGTATTCCATTGTATTGACAAGGGTTAGCAAACTATGGCTTAAGGGCCAAATCTGACCCACTGCTTGTTTTTTGTATAATCCATGAGCTAAGAATAATTTTTACATTTTTAAATGATTAAGGAAAATAAAAAGAATACTGTTTTTGCAACATGAGAAAATTATATGAAATTCAAATTTCAGTGTCCACAAATGACGTTTTATTAGTACATAGCTGGGCTCATTCAATTTATGTATTGTCTGGGGCTGCTTTTGCACTACAGCAGAGTTAAGTGTTGTGACAGAGACAGTGTAGCCTGCAAAGCCTAAACAGTTCACTATCTGGCCCTTTACAGGAAAAGTTTTGCTGACCTCTTACATAGACCATTTAATTTATTTAACTCAACATTCAAAATTCATAGGGTTTTTAATTCTATGAGTCAAAGGGGTGAAAGTGGCAGAATGAGCAAAGATAAAGAAGATGCAAATATGGTGAACAATTAAGAAATTCTTCACTGTGGATTTGGGTAGGAAAGTGATAAGAGAAAGAACAAGAAAGATAGGTTGTGGCCATACCATGCCATCATTAGAATGCCAGTTTAAGGAATCTGCCATTCATCTGGAAGGAAACTGGGAAACCTCCAAGGATTTTGAGCAGGGGTGGGGAGTAGCATGAACAGGATCTATTTTAGGAGATTAATCTGGCTAGGCAATGTGGAATTAATATAGAGGGTACTGCTAACAGGTAAGGATTCTATTTATAGGATTATTTTAATAACCCATAAAAAGGTCATGAATTCATGTGAAGATATATTCTAAAGTGTAAATGTATCACTGAAATAATTTCTACAGTTCTAAAAAATCAAAGAAAGGTATCTCCGTGTTTATGTATGTGAATTATTTGTTTGTAAAAAAACCTTCAAGTATATCCTACCACTGAAGTTTTGGCCTACTCTCTTTCAGTACACTCAGCTACAATTTTAAAATGTGTTTTCCATGTAACAAACAACCCAAAAAACTAATTGAGTCATACACTAGTTGCTGAATTAAGCTGGACAATGGTAACTGATTATCTGATTATTTCTTAATGTATTACTTATAAGCTTAAGGCTCAAAATATGGCAATGGAAGACATACAGGATTGTCTGTTATTTCAAAGGCATAATGTGAAGTGCTCATCATAATCTGATTAAAAATCCTAAATAGTAAGAATGCTGGTCTCCTAGACGGAGTAATCCTAATTAACCTTATAAAAATAAGATTTGTACAGTATGTGGAAAATTAAGGATATAAACAACCATTAAAAGAAAAGCCTAATCACATTATAATAATTATATTCAACTGACACAAGAGGCAATAGTCACATAGCAGTACCATATTTTATATTATTTTTTTAACATCTTTATTGGAGTATAATTGCTCTACAATGGTGTGTTAGTTTCTGCTTTACAACAAAGTGAATGAGCCAAACATATACATATATCCCCATATCTCCTCCCTCTTGCATCTCTCTCCCACCCTCCCTATCCCACCCTTCTAGGTGGTCAAAAAGCACCAAACTGATCTCCCTGTGCTATGTGGCTGCTTCCCACTAGCTATCGATTTTACATTTGGTAGTGTATATATGTCCATGCCACTCTCTCACTTGGTCACAGCTTACCCTTCCCCCTCCCCGTATCCTCAAGTCCATTCTCTATGTCTACGTCTTTATCCCTGTCCTGCCCCTAGGTTCTTCAGAACCATTTTTTTTTTTTTTTTTTTAGATTCTATATATATGTGTTAGCATACAGTATTTGTTTTTCTCTTTCTGACTTACTTCACTCTGTATGACAGACTCTAGGTCCATCCACCTCACTACAAATAAGTAAATTTCGATTCTTTTTATGGCTGAGTAATATTCCATTGTATATATGTGCCACGTCTTCTTTATCCATTCATCTGTCGATGGGCACTTAGGTTGCTTCCATGTCCTGGCTATTGTAAATAGAGCTGCAATGAACATTGTGGTACATGACTCTTTTTGAACTATGGTTTTCTCAGGGTATATGCCCAGGAGTGGGATTGCTGGGTCGTATGGTAGTTCTATTTTTAGATTTTAAGGAACCTCCATACTGTTCTCCATAGTGGCTGTATCAATTTACATTCCCACCAACAGTGCAAGAGGGTTCCATTTTCTCCACACCCTCTGCAGCATTTATTGTTTGTAGATTTTTTCATGATGGCCATTCTGACTGGTGTGAGGTGATACCTCATTGTAGTTTTGATATGCATTTCTCTAATGATTAGTGATGTTGAGCATCCTTTCATGTGTTTGTTGGCAATCTGTATATCTTCTTTGGAGAAATGTCTATTTAGGTCATCTGCCCATTTTTGGATTGGGTTGTTTGTTTTTTTTGGTATTGAGCTGCCTGAGCTGCTTGTATAGTTTGGAGATTAATCCTTTGTCTCCCATTCTGAGGGTTGTGTTTTCATCTTGTTTATGGTTTCCTTTGTTATGCAAAAGCTTTTAAGTGTCATTAGGTCCCATTTGTTTATTTCTGTTTTTATTTCCATTTCTCTAGGAGGTGGGTCAAAAAGGATCTTGCTGTGATTTATGTCATAGAGTGTTCTGCCTATGTTTTCCTCTAAGAGTTTTATACTGTCTGGCATTACATTTAGGTCTTTAATCCATTTTGAGTTTATTTTTGTGTATGGTGTTAAGGAGTGTTCTAATTTCATTCTTTTACAGGTAGCTGTCCAGTTTTCCAAACACCACTTAT
Organism: Eubalaena glacialis; assembly: GCF_028564815.1. Taxonomy (NCBI): domain Eukaryota; kingdom Metazoa; phylum Chordata; class Mammalia; order Artiodactyla; family Balaenidae; genus Eubalaena; species Eubalaena glacialis. The sequence goes on from NC_083716.1 coordinate 203,882,932, forward strand.
TGAAGAGGCAGTCTTTTCTCCATTGTATATTCTTGCCTTCTTTATCAAAGATAAGGTGACCATAGGTGCATGGGTTTACCTCTGGGCTTTCTATCCTGTTCCATTGATCTATATTTCTAGTTTTGTGCCAGTACCATACTGTCCTGATTACTGTAGCTTTGTAGTATAGTCTGAAGTCCAGGGGCCTGATTCCTCCAGCTCCGTTTTTCTTTCTCAAGATTGCTTTGGCTATTCGGGGTCTTCTGTGTTTCAATACAAATTGTGAAGTTCTTTGTTCTAGTTCTGTGAAAAATGCCATTGCTAGTTTGATAGGGGTTGCATTGAATGTGTAGATTGCTTTGAGTAGTATAGTCGTTTTCACAATGTTGATTCTTCCAATCCAAGAACATGGTATATCTCTCCATCTGTTTGTATCATATTTAATTTCTTTCATCAGTGTCTTATAGTTTTCTGCATACAGGTATTTTGTCTCCTTAGTTAGGGTTATTCCTCGGTATTTTATGCAATGGTAAATGGGAGTGTTTCATTAATTTCTCTTTCAGATTTTTCATCATTAGTGTATAGGAATGCAAGAGATTTCTGTGCATTAATTTTGTCTCCTTAGTTAGGGTTATTCCTCGGTATTTTATGCAATGGTAAATGGGAGTGTTTCATTAATTTCTCTTTCAGATTTTTCATCATTAGTGTATAGGAATGCAAGAGATTTCTGTGCATTAATTTTGTATCCTGCTACTTTACCAAATTTATTGATTAGCTCTAGTAGTTTTCTGTACCATATTTAGGATTCTCTATGTATAGTATCATGTCATCTGCAAACAGTGACAGCTTTGCTTCTTTTCTGATTCGGATTCCATTTATTTCTTTTTCTTTTCTGATTGCTGTAGCTAAAACTTGCAAAACTATGTTGAATAATAGGGGTGACAGTGGACAACATTGTATTGTTCCTGATCTTAGGGGAAATGGTTTCAGTTTTTCACCATTGAGAACGATGTTGGCTGTGGGTTTGCCATATATGGCCTTTACTATGTTGAGGTAAGTTCCCTCTATGCCTACTTTCTGGAGGGTTTTTATCATAAATGGGTGTTGAATTTTGGCAAAGGGTTTTTCTGCATCTATTGAGATAATAACATGGTTTTTATCTTTCAATTTGTTAATATGGTGTATCACATTGATTGATTTGCATACATTGAAGAATCCTTGCATTCCTGGGATAAAACCCACTTGATCATGGTGTATGATCCTTTTAATGTGCTGTTGGATTCTGTTTCCTAGTATTTTGTTGAGGATATTTGCATCTATGTTCATCAGTGGTATTGGCCTGTAGTTTTCTTTCTTTGTGACATCTTTGTCTGGTTTTGATATCAGGGTGATGGTGGCCTCGTACAATGAGTTTGGGAGTGTTCCTCCCTGTGCTATATTTTGGAAGAGTTTGAGAAGGATAGGTGTTAACTATTCTCTAAAAGTTTGATAGAATTCGCCTGTGAAGCCATCTGGTCCTGGGTTTTTGTTTGTTGTTAAGATTTTTAATCACAGTCTCAATTCCAGTGCTTGCGATTGGTCTGTTTATATTTTCTATTTCTTCCTGGTTCAGTCTCAGAAGGTTGTGCTTTTTTAAGAATTTGTCCATTTCTTCCAGGTTTTCCATTTTATTGGCATATAGTTGCTTGTAGTAATCTCTCACAATCCTTTGTATTTCTGCAGTCTCACTTGTTACTTCTCCTTTTTCATTTCTAATTCTATTGATTTTAGTCTTCTCCCTTTTTTTCCTGATGAGTCTGGCTAATGGTTTATTGATTTTGTTTATCTTCTCAAAGAAGCAGCTTTTAGTTTTATTGATCTTTGCTATTGTTTCCTTCATTTCTTTTTCATTTATTTCTGATCTGATCTTTATGATTTCTTTCCTTCTGCTAACTTTGGAGGTTTTTTGTTCTTCTTTGTCTAATTGCTTACGTGTAAGGTTAGGTTGTTTATTTGCAATGTTTCTTATTTCTTGAGGTAGGATTGTATTGCTATAAACTTCCTTCTTAGAAGTGTTTTTGCTGCGTCCCATAGGTTTTGGGTCATCGTGTGTTCATTGTTATTTGTTTCTAGGTATTTTTTGATTTCCTTTTTGATTTCTTCAGTGATCTCGTGGTTATTTAGTAGTGTATTGTTTAGCCTCCATGTGCTTGTATTTTTTACAGATTTTTTCCAGTAATTGATATCTAGTCTCATAGTGTTGTGGTCAGAAGAGATACTTGATACGATTTCAATTTTCTTAAATTTACCAATGCTTGATTTGTGACCCAAGATATGATCTATCCTAGAGAATGTTCCGTGAGCACTTGAAAAGAAAGTGTATTCTGTTGTTTTTGGATGGAATGTCCTATAAATATCAATGAAGTCCATCTTGTTTAATGTATCATTTAAAGCTTGTGTTTCCTTATTTATTTTCATTTTGGATGATCTGTCCACTGGTGAAAGTGGGGTGTTAAAGTCCCCTACTATGACTGTGTTAATGTCGATTTCCCCTTTTAGTGCTATTAACATTTGGGCTTTGTATTGAGGTGCTCTTATGTTGGGTGCATAAATATTTACAATTGTTATATCTTCTTCTTGTATGGATCCCTTGATCATTATGTTGTGTCCTTCTCTGTCTCTTGTAATAGTCTTTATTTTAAAGTCTATTTTGTCTGATACAAGAATTGCTACTCCAGCTTTCTTTTGATTTCCATTTGCATGGAATATCTTTTTCCATACCCTCACTTTCAGTCGGTATGTGCCCTGAGGTCTGAATTGGTCTCTTGTAGACAGTATATATACAGGTTTTGTGTTTGTATCCATTCAGCCAGTCTGTGTCTTTTGCTGGGAGCATTTAATCCATTTACATTTAAGGTAGTTATCTATATGTATGTTCCTATTACCATATTCTTAATTGTTTTGGGTTTGTTATTGTAGGTCTTTTCCTTCTCTTTTGTTTCCTGCCTAGAGAAGTTCCTTTAGCATTTGTTGTAAAGCTGGTTTGGTGGTGCTGAATTCTCTTAGCTTTTGCATGTCTGAAAAGGTTTTAATTTCTCCATCAAATCTGAATGAGATCCTTGCTGGGTAGAGTAATCTTGGTTGTAGGTATTTCCCTTTCATCACTTTAGATATGTCCCACCACTCCCTTCTGGCTTGCAGAGTTTCTGCTGAAAGATCAGGTGTTAACCTTATGAGGATTCCCTTGTAGGTTGTTGTTTTTCCCTTGCTGCTTTTAATATTTTTTCTTTGTATTTAATTTTTGATAGTTTGATGAATATGTGCCTTTGCATGTTTCTCCTTGGATTTTTCCTGTATGGGACTCTCTACACTTCCTGGACTTGATTGACTATTTCTTTTCCCATATTAGGGAAATTTTCAACTATAATCACTTCAAATATTTTCACAGTCCCTTTCTTTTTCTCTTCTACTTCTGGGACACCTATAAGTCGAATATTGGTGTGTTTATTGTTGTTGCAGAAGTCTCGGAGACTGTCCTCAATTCTTTTCATTGTTTTCTCTTTATTCTGCTCTGTGGTAGTTATTTCCAGTACTTTATCTTCCAGGTCACTTATCCTTTTTTTCTGCCTCATTTGTTCTGCTATTGATTCCTTCTAGAGCATTTTTAATTTCATTTATTGTTTTGTTCATCATTGCTTGATTGCTGTTTAGTTCTTGTAGGTCTGTGTTAAACGTTTCTTTTATTTTCTCCATTCTATTTCCAAGATTTTGGATCATCATTAATATAATTACTCTGAATTCTTTTTCAGGTAGACTGCCTATTTCCTCTTCATTTGTTTGGTCTGGTGGGTTTCTGCCTTTCTCCTTCATATGCTCTGTGTTTCTCTGTCTTCTCATTTTGCTTAACTTACTGTGTTTGGGGTCTCCTTTTCACAGGCTGCAGGTTCATAATTTCCGTTGTTTTTGGTGTCTGCCCCCAGTGGCTAAGGTTTGTTCAGTGGGTTTTGTAGGCTTCCTGATGGAGGGGATTAGTGCCTGTGTTCTGGAGGATGAGGCTAGATCTTGTCTTTCTGGTGGGCAGGACCGTGTCCAGTGGTGTGTTTTGGGGTGTCTGTGACCTTATTATGATTTTAGGCTGCCTCTCTGCTAATGGGTGGGGTTGTGTTCCTGTCTTGCTAGTTGTTTGGCATAGCATGTCCAGCACTGTAGCTTGCTGGTTGTTGACTGGAGCTGGGTCCTAGAGTTGAGATGGAGATCTCTGGGAGAGCTTTCGTTGTTTGATAGTACGTGGAGCCAGGAGTTCTCTTGTGGACCAATGTCCTGAACTCGGCTCTCCCACCTCAGATGCACAGGCCTGACACCTGGCCAGAGCACAGAGACCCTGTCAGTCACATGGCTCAGAAGAAAAAGGAGGGGAAAAAAAGAAAGAAAAAAAATAAAATAAATTAAAGTTATTAAAATAAAAAAATTATTTAAAAAAATTAAAAAGTAATGTAAAGAAAGAAGGGAGCAACCAAACCAAAAAACAAATCCACCAGTGATAAAAAGCACTACAAACTATACTAAAAAAAAAAAAAACAACGGTCAGACTGAACCCTAGGACAAATGGTAAAAGCAAAGCTATACAGACAAACTCACACAAAGAAGCATACACATACACACTGACAAAAAGAGAAAAAGGAAAAATATATATGTATCTATATATAAAAAAAAAGGAAGAGAGCAACCAAATCAATAAACAAATCTACCAATGATAATAAGCTCTAAATACTAAAGCAAGATAAACATAAAACTGAAAACAAATTAGATGCAGAAAGCAAACCCCAAGTCTACATTTGCTCCCAAAGTCCACCACCTCAATTGTTGGATGATTCGTTGTCTATTCAGGTATTCCACAGATGCAGGCTACATCAAGTTGATTGTGGAGATTTAATCCGCTGCTCCTGAGGCTGCTGGGAGAAATTTTCCTTTCTCTTCTTTGTTTGCACAGCTCCTGGGGTTCAGCTTTGGCTTTGGTCCCACCTCTGCATGTAGGTCGCCTGAGGGCATCTGTTCTTCACTCAGATAGGACGGGGTTAAAGTAGCAGCTGATTAGGGGACTCTGGCTCACTCAGGCCAGGGAGAGGGAGGGGTACAGAATGCAGGGCAAGCCTGCGGCAGCAGAGGCCAATGTGACGTTGCAACAGCTTGAGGCGCGCCGTGTGTTCTCCCAGGGAAGTTGTCCCTGGATTACGGGACCTTGGCTGTGGCGGGCTGCACAGCCTCCGGGTAGGGGAGGTAGGTGGCAACAGTTACCTGTGTTTGCACACAGGCTTCTTGGTGGCTGCAGCAGCAGCCTTAGCGTTTCATGCCCGTCTCTGTTGTCCCCCCGATAGCCTCGGCTCGCGCCCATCTCTGGAGCTCATTTAGGCAGTGCTCTGAATCCCCTCTCCTCGCGCACCCTGAAACAATGGTCTCTTGCCTCTTAGGCAGTTCCAGACTTTTTCTCAGACTCCCTCCTGGCTAGCTGTGTTGCACTAGCCCCCTTCAGGCTGTGTTCACGCAGCCAACCCCAGTCCTCTCCCTGGGATCTGACCTCCAAAGCCCGAGCCTCAGCTCCCAGCCCCTACCTGCCCCAGCAGGTGAGCAGACAAGCGTCTCAGGCTGATGAGTGCTGGTCAGAACCAATCCTCTGTGTGGGAATCTCTCTGCTTTGCCCGCTGCACCCCTGTTGCTGCGCTCTCCTCCATGGTCCCGAAGCTTCCCCCCCACTGCTACCCCCCATCTCCGCCAGTGAAGGGGCTTCCTAGTGTGTGGAAACTTTTCCTCCTTCACAGCTCCCTCCCCAAGGTGCAGGTCCTGTCCCTATTCTTTTGTCTCTGTTTTTTCTTTTTTGTTTTGCCCTACCCAGGTACGTGGGTAGTTTCTTGTCTTTTGGGAAGTCTGAGGTCTTCTGCCAGCATTCAGTAGGCGTTCTGTAGGACTTGTTCCACATGTAGATGTAGTTCTGATGTATTTGTGGGGAGGAAGATGATCTCCATGTCTTACTCCTCTGCCTTCTTGAAGGTTTCCCCCCAGTACCATATTTTAAATGCCATCATAAATAATATAAAATTATAATGTTATATTGTTATTATTCAAAATAATATATTAAATTATTCTTTAAAACGTCCAAATAAGTTGTTCTGTTAACACAGGGATTTGAATGCATACTCTGTACTTTAAAAAAAAAGAGTCAGCTAGACATTAAGTTAAATTGTATTAGAAAATGAACAAATAAAGTAAAAATAAGTTAACACTTATAGTAGAAGTTTACATATATCAGTATGTCTTAGTATTGGGGCACTAACATGAAGAGAAAAAAGGAAATTTGGTTTAGTTCTGTTTAGCAGAGTTTTTTGGGTTTTATTTTACATTGTTTATGGTTAATAACTGGCCATTCTAGTCATAAAAGTAAGCATAGTGGTTTAGAACTTGGACTCCAGTGACAGGAAGAACTGAATTTCTAATTATGTGTTTTTGGCAAGTTCCTTAACCACTTCAAGCCTCATCTATTATAATGATAATATCTACCCTGAGCTCAAAGGTTTCTTGGTAGGTTTATATGTGCTTATGAACTTAGCATTTGCCATTGTAAGAATACTAAGCATTAAATAAGTGATAGCTATTGTTTTTATTATAATTATTACTTCCCATCTTAAGTTTTTCCCTTCATTGCATGTTGGCATGTTAGAAAGATGGAAGAGAGAGAATTGAAAATAAAGAGTAACAATATAATTACTTCCAATCCCCTTCCCACTCACCTACTCAAGCATTGGCTTGGGAGAAATGTTAACATTAGTCAATTATTATTGTGGTTCATGGCCTTTAATGGGTACTTAAAAGACATGTTATGGAGACTGTTATTAGAACACAAAATAAAAAAATTACTCAGAAGGTCTGTCTAGGGAATACCTCTGAATTCCCGTCAGAACCACTGGACTTTGAATCTCCCAGCTTCCTGCTTACTAGAAACCCTTGTGAGTGTGACATTGTCAGAAACATCTGACCTGCATATTTCTCTGAGGCATTCTTGCAATATGCTGCTATATTTAATGGTCTATTTACAAGCTTAAAGGGCTATGTTTGCTAAGACACAACATCTCCATAAATATGTAATAGACAGGGAAATAATTGTGCACACCTGAAAGAAAATTTTGACAACACTAGCCCTACTTTGCTTGTTCTGGAAAACTGCTTTGCACAAATGAGTTTCCTAGAAAACTTCATTAATCAGCACATACTATTCCCTTACTGCAAAGATGGTGTTTTATTTTACATTATTGTATTGTGGTAATTGTTCTCATATATATTTTTTAAATTTCAGATAAATCGGGTGGTTGGTAAGAAAATTTCTTGGTCATATAAAATATGTGCAGAAGAAATGAGCACATGACCAGTTAAAATGAATGCCCCAGTTGATAAAAGTATTTGTCTAGCAATCATATAACCACCCCAACTCTTCTGTGATAATTTGCTTTGCCTTAAATAATATATGTTTCACTAATTGATATGCAGGAATGCTTCACTAAACTAGTGAGTGAATCTAGCCAGCTACCTATCTCCCATATCCCAGCCTTGTTTCTCTGATCTGACATCAAGCATGGAAGAAATTGCCATGAACTGATAAAAAATATGTTGCTTTAAAAAAAGTTTCCTGGTTCCCTAAGTCAAGTTTTAGGGCTAGAGACAGAAGTAAAGAGAAAACAAAAGTGGGTTTATTTTGTTTGTTTTGTTTTTTAAGAAATGAGCACTGAAATCATAAACTAATCAAAGAACAGAATGCTGTTCTGTCCATGACAACTTGGAGAGCATATCCAAAATACATATACAAAATGAAAGACTGAATCAGGAAACTGCTTTAATCAATACAAGTGCCTTATCAAATAAGGGATAACAGTTTAGTCAAGGTCAGACTTCAGTTGATTGTGGTTTGAGTATATGCACAGCATATTAGAATTCTACATGGATACATGATTCAGAAAAAAAAAAAATGTCAAGTGCCTGCAAACTGCAGCAATAAGAGATGAAGTCAACAGTCTACAAAATTAATCTTTACCACAAGTAAAAACTGGTTGATAAATCTTGAGGAGTTTGTTTATTTATTTTCACAAACATGAAGTTAACAGGAGAAGCAGCATCAGCTACCACATTTCTACACAGGGATTTTTCTTGAGAACTGAAAAGTCACAGAGGAGAAAGGTTAGAGTGAGGAAAATGTCTTGAAAGCCAATGAAACTGGCCTATCATACAAGAAAATGCCTTCAAGAAGATTCATATCCAAGAATTAGAAGCATGGGTTAGATACCTGGTAGCCCTGGGCAGACCAACGTGTATTTGATAGCAACCCAGCAAGCTTTAAGATTAAGTTATATTTATTCTACATAAAATCTCCAGGACATTGAGGTGCAAGAAAACATTTCTTTGACTATATACACTCAATCAAATAAAAATCCAGGAGCAGGGCAAGACTGGCTGCACTGTTTCTAATAATGTTGGTGCTTTAGTGATTTTCATAAATTTCCAATGTTTGAAAGACTCAGTCTACAGCCTTTGCAAATGTAAAAGTTCTGCTGTATTTACCTTCAAATATATTTGTCATGTTGTAGTAAAAAAAAATCAGGCTTGTTTTCAAACGGTGCACACCTTACATTTAATTGATTTCATTCTTAAGCTGTAAATATATTTAGATAAGGCTGTTTGTTACTCCTATTTGAACTAGATACATTAAGCATAATTCATTGAAGTAGATACCCATGAACTTCAGGTCAAATTGAAATTTCATTTGGAAATGTACAATACTTTGACTGATTCCATGATCTAAGTCAGTGGTAACGGGTAAAAATGTATTTTCAAGAACATGTTTTAAAATTTACTTAATTTTCTTTCCTAAAAGGAGTGCACGGAGTTATTCAAGGTGGCCACATTTCCACCCTGACCTCTACCCATATTGTTATTAATTACTAGAATGTAATGGCATAAGGAGGAGAGTGTGATGTCAAGTTGACTGTCTTAGCATATGAGATCCACAGACTCAGTTGAATAATGAACATTTATTCTATAAAGTGTGCTATTAATGTTTCATATTAATAAAAAGGAATCATATAGAGTGTGTTATATGTCTTGAGAACTGAATAAATGTTTTTCATACGTATTTTCAAAAAGCTGCATTTTCTCATAGAGTTCATTAGTTAACAATGATCTGATTTATTTCATTGCCTCAGTGTGACTGACCACAAAGTGTGTATATAGTGGTAAATACATTGACTTACTCTTTTTCTAATTCTTCCCAAATGGCATAAGTGACCTAGAAATAAATATATTTTTGATGAAAAATTTGTTTCCATAGTAATATGTTAAGATGTCATTCTTTGTGATAATGTAGAGAATATGAAAGTAAACAGTTGAAGTCCACTTGAAACGTAACAATTGTAAATGTAAAAGGGGATGACTGAAACATGTAAAGGGTAGATAAAATGACTTACATTGTCAAAAGTTGATCTCTGGAAGAATGATTCTTTGAAACTTTCTCTGTAGATCCATTACTTGATATGATATTGCTTCAAAACTTAATGGGCATTACTGAAATGTTATACTACCTTGGCAGTCATTACTGAATTTTATTTTTGTTGCTTTCTTCCCTGTGGTTCTGTTTGTTGGGATAGACAGTTAGAAGGATTTTTAATGCCAGCTAACAGATTTGTTTTGTGAGTCTAACATCATTAGGAAAGTATTGATTTCACCTGCTGACTAAATAGGACATTCAATATAAAACTGTTCACCTTCCAGAAGAATTATTTACCTCTGGAAAACTATCCAAATGATTGTTTTAGTATTTGTGAATATGCTTTGACAGCTTTTAAGATGTTGCATCATTATATTCTATGATTCTAGTAATGTTTCCCTTTTGAGTATTTCAAGATGCTGTCATTTAGGTTTATCTTCATCTTTCAATCTATGTCTAGGATGAGACCTCCATGAGTACAGGGACTTTATTCCACTTATTGCTACAACTCTAGGGCCTATGTGCCTGGCACATAGAAGATATTTGACTGAATGATGGTTGCTTTGAGACTATATGATCATTATAGATGTAGTGTCTTTAATATTCTAGTTCTTGGCCAAAATGCAAGATCCTTTATAAACGACTATGAAAATTCTGCATTAGAGCTTGCACATGCTCTTAAAGTAGTATCAAGAGTTAAACTCTGGGTTCTACTTTCATCATTTTTCTGAAATAGTTTTTGTCATAGTGACAAATTAATAGCCAAATCCTTTGGAGTAGCTTTTGTCCTCACTCTAATTGCACTCATTCCACCTATTGACAGTCTAGGTCATCTCTTCCATCTTAAAACTCTCTGCATCATTTTTTCCCCATTTTCTCCTGGTTCTCCTCCTGCTTTTGCAGCTTCTTGACTGACTCCTTCTCTGTAGGTCCTTGTAGGTGTAATTTCTAGATACTTATTATTTTCTTTATTCTCCTCTCTTATTATAAACTTTATTTAAAGCATCTTATTAAGTCCCATATTTTCAACTGTCATCTCTATGTTCATGGTTCTTTCATCTATACTTCAAGTCATCTTCTCTAATCTAAGATACAAACCCATACTTTTATGCTCATGTTCTGCAGGCACCTCAAACTTGGTAAGTTTAAAATAAACTAATTCTTTTTCTCCCCAAACGTGTTTTCATTCCTTTATTCCTTATTTTAGTTGTTTCTAAATGAGTTGAGTGTTGAATGAAAACTGTTTTGGTATGGTAGGCTGATGACAGAAAGAGAATGCCCCTGATGTTCATTGTGGTGCCAACAAAATCTTTCCCAGTGAATCTAGGTTAACTTTGTTTTCAGTTTTTTAAACTGAAAATTTTGTACTCTTTTATATGCTTTAGGATATTGATTTATCTGTGGTAAGAGGCAGAGTGACACTGCTCATAGAATCTCACCTCTGAACACAAGCTTAGTGAAAGGAAGTAAACATAATGGCAAATAGTTCATTAGCAGGAATCAAACAACAGAAATGGCACATGTGAGAAATATATATTTAAGAACTGGCACCCAAGTACTAAAGAGGAGGAATGAATGAGTCAAGATAAACCAGGTTATGTCAGAGTAATCCCAGATTTTTAAAAAAATATTCATTACTCACTCACACGGTCTGTTGCAAATTGGCTGATTCTCTAAGGCAGCTTCTTCTCTATGCGTTGGTTTAGCATTCAACTGACTGCTTCAATCCTGTGACCCTACATATCAACACGTGCTCTCTCAACTGCTATAGCAGGGAAGAAGGAATGATACATTGAGCAATAGCCATTAAATGCTTCCACCTAGAAATGGCACACATCACTCTGCTAACACTTAATTGGTCAAATTAAGGCATATGGCCCTCTCTAATACAAAGAAATGGGAAATACACTCTATCTGTGTGCTCAGAAGTAGAAAAGAACTGGATATAGTAAATAGTAGCAATATGTGCCCCAATAATTTCCATTAAAGAAAGCACAATCCTACTTCTATTTCTGCAGAAGCATTCAAGAAGGAGAAGGCAGCATTTAGGGGTGAGAAAGGAAAAAGGAAAATACTGAGTTCAGTAAAAGCTTGATAGCCTTTGCAGAATATTAGTTCCGGAATGGATGCCTCCTCTTCTACCATGCTGAGTTAATAAATGAGGAAAAATTACAAGCTCTCACCATTGTGCTCCCCTAGCCAAAAGGCAGATGAGTAAATGAGGAACAATCATAATCCAGAGCTATCAGAAGACAAATGAGAAAATAAATATTATAAGAATTGCTGAAGAAGATGGTGGTCTAGAGAAAAAAACCAGAAGGAGCACCACAGATGATATATTACCCACAGAGCAGGAAGTTTCCTGGTCGAAATCCACACGCCTACCATTTCTGCCCTTTATCTGGAAGAGGAGTGGGAGAGTGTTCTGGGTGGAAATTAGTATTATAGGAGGAAGAAAAACAGTCTATGAAAATTTGTTCCAGCAAGATATTAAGTAGCAATAATGCCACATACAGGAAACTGGCCTCAACAGGGGATAAGGGTGGGGGGTGGAGGAGAGCCATTTTGCCTACTTTAACTATTGCCTCTTCCAAACTGGTGAGATATGATTACCAGAAGGTACAAGATCCACCCAGAATTAGGGGAACAATTTTATGGCAATATATTTGATAACTTACATGAAAAGGAGAAATTCCTTAGAAAACACTACTACTTACCCAAAGAGAAATAAGAAATTAGCCCTATGTCTTTTGAAGAAACTGTATGCATTATGTATTTTAATGCATTCAATTTCTTCAAAATATATAGGGAAATGAATCAATATACAAAACAGAAACAGACTCACAAACATAGAAGAAAAACTTATGCTTACCAAAAGGGAGGGGAGGGGAGAGAGACAAATTAGGAGTATGGGATTAACAAATACAAACTACTATACCTAAAATAGATAAGCAACAAGGACTTATTATATAGCAGAGGAAATTATATTCAATATCTTATAATAACCTATAGTGGAATATAATCTGCAAAAAAAAAACAACTGAATCACTATGCTGTACACCTGAAATTAACAAAATCTTCTAAATCAAGTATACTTCATTAAAAGAGTTACAATAGCAAAAAAAAAAAAAAAAAAGGAAAAGAAAAGAAAGAAAAAGAAAATGATAACTAGGAATAGAAAAGAACTTCCTCAAGCTGGTAAAGGTAATATTCCAGAAAATCTATGGCTAGCATCATACCAATGACAAAGTATTTCACATTTTTCCCTAAAATTGGAAACAGGTCATGAATAGGAAAGAAATGAGTAGAATTGTTTCTATTTTCAGATTATATTATTGTTGAAGTAGAAAATCAATTGTATTTCTGTAATCAAGCAGCAAACAATTGAAAAATAAAATGAAATCCACTTGTAATGCATCAAAAATATAAAATAGGAATACATTTAACAAAAATATTCAAGACCTTCTACACTAAAAACTACAAAATGTTACTAATGGAATTTAAAGATAACTCAAATAAATGGAGATATACACCATGTTTTTGGATTGGCAGATCAACATTGTTAAGATGTAGTTTACTAAATAGTATTGTACCAATGTTAATTTTCTGGGTTTGACCATTGCAGAATGGAGATGTAAGATGTTAGTATTAGGAGAAACTGTGTTAAAAGATGTATGAGAACTCTTTCATGTTTTGGTGAACTGTCTGTAACTGTAAAAGTATTTCAAAATAAAAAGGTTTTAAAAGTCAATTATCTCAAAATTGATCTGTAGATTCAACATAGACTAATTATAATCCCAGTAAAACTGTTTGTAGGATTTAATAAGTTGATGCTAAAATTCATATGAGGCCCGGGTTGCAGGGGCCATTGCGCTGGGTCCCCACCAAAAGGGTCTCCGTGGAAGGGGGTGTGCCGCCACTCCAGGGTTTGAGAAGCTGGGAGAGTGTGAGGCATTTGATTCTTCTCCACCACTCCAGGCCACTTACCTGGGTCACACGGAGAAACTCTGGAAGGCTCCATCTTCTCCAGGATGTTCATCAGGGTGTCAGGCTCCGGATGTGGGAGAGCCGAGTTCAGGACATTGGTCCACCAGAGACCTCCCGGCTCCACATACTATCAAATGGCAAAAGCTCTCCCAGAGATCTCCATCTCAACACCAAGACACAGCTCCACTCAACGACCAGCAAGCTACAGTGCTGGACACCCCATGCGAAACAACTAGCAAGACAGGAACACAACCTCACCCATTAGCAGAGAGGCTGCCTAAAATCATAATAAGGTCACAGAAACCCTAAAACACACCACCAGGCACGGTCCTGCCCACCAGAAAGACAAGAGGCAGCCTCATCCACAAGAACACAGGCACCAGTCCCCTTCACCAGGAAGCTACACAACACACTGAACCAACCTTACCCACTGGGGGCATACACCAAAAACAATGGGAACTACGAACCTGCAGCCTGTGAAAAGGAGACCCCAAACACAGTAAGTTAAACAAAATGAGAAGACAGAGAAACACACAGCATATGAAGGAGCAAGGCAAAAACTGACCAGACCTAACAAATGAAGAGGAAATAGGCAGTCTACCTGAAAAAGAATTCAGAGTAATGACGTAACTTTGACCCAAAATCTTGGAAATAAAATGGAGAAAACACAAGAAACGTTTAACAAGGACATAGAAGAACTAAAAATCAAACAAACAATGATGAACAACACAATAAATGAAAATAAAAATTCTCTAAAAGGAATCAATAGCAGAAAAAATGAAGCAGAAGAAAGGATAAGTGACTTGGAAGATAAAGTAGTGGAAATAACTACTGCAGAGCAGAATAAAGAAAAAGAATGAAACGAATTGAGGAAAGTCTCAGAGACCACTGGGACAACATTAAACACACCAACATTCGAACTATAGGGGTCCCAGAAGTAGAAGAGAAAAAGAAAGGGACTGAGAAAATACTTAAAGAGATTATAGTGCAAAAGTTCCTTAATAAGGGCAAGCAAATAGTCAATCAAGTCCAGGAAGCGCAGAGAGTGTCATACAGGATAAATCCAAGGGGAAACACGCCAAGACACATATTAATCAAACTATCAAAAATTAAATACAAAGAACATATATTAAAAGCAGCAAGGGAAAAACAACAAATAACATACAAGGGAATCCCCATAAGGTTAACAGCTTTTATTTCAGCAGAAACTGCAAGCCAGAAGGGAGTGGCAAGAAATACTTAAAGTGATGAAAGGGAAAAACCTACAACCAAGATTACTCTACCCAGCAAGGATCTCATTCAGATTTGATGGAGAAATTAAAACCTTTACAGACAAGCAAAAGCTAAGAGAATTCAGCACCACCAAACCAGCTTTACAAAAAATGCTAAAGGAACTTCTCTAGGCAGGAAACAAAAGAGAAGGAAAAGACCTACAATAACAAACCTAAAACAATTAAGAAAATGGTAATAGGAACATATATATCAATAACAACCTTAAATGTAAATGGATTAAATGCTCCAACCAAAAGACATAGACTGGCTGAATGGAAACAAAAATAAGACCCGTATATATGCTGTCCACAAGAGGCCCACTTCAGACCTCAGGACACATACAGACTGAAAGTGAGGGGATGGAAAAAGATATTCCATGCAAATGGAAGTCAAAAGAAAGCTGGCGTAGCAATTCTAGTATCAGACAAAATAGACTTTAAAATAAAGACTATAACAGGAGACAAAGAAGGACACGACATAATGATCAAGGGACCAATCCAAGAAGAAGATATAGCAATTGTAAATATTTATGCGCCCAACATAGGAGCACATCAATACATCAGGCAAATGCTAACAGCCATAAAAGGGGAAATCGACAGTAACACAATCATACTAGGGGACTTTAACACCTAACTTTCACCAATGGACAGATCATCCAAAATGAAAATAAATAAGGAAACACAAGCTTTAAATGATATATTAAACAAGATGTACTTCATTGATATTTATAGAACATTCCATCCAAAAACAACAGAATACACTTTCTTCTCATAGATAGATAGATCGTATCTTGGGTCACAAATCAAGCCTTGGTAAATTTAAGAAAATTGAAATTGTATCAAGTATCTTTTCCGACCACAATGCTATGAGACTGGATATCAATTACAGGAAAAAATCTGTACGAAATAGGAACACATGGAGGCTAAACAACACACTACTTAATAACCAAGAGATCACTGAAGAAATCAAAGAGGAAATCAAAAAATACCTAGAAACAAATGACAATGAAAACACGACGACCCAAAATCTATGGAATGCAGCAAAAGCAGTTCTAAGAGAGAAGTTTATAGCAGTACAAACCTACCTAAAGAAACAAGAAATATCTCAAATAAACAACCTAACCTTGCACCTAAAACAATTAGAGAAAGAAGAACAAAAAAAAACCAAAGTTAGCAGAAGGAAAGAAATCATAAATATCAGATCAGAAATAAATGAAAAAGAAATGAAGGAAACAATAGCAAAGATCAATAAAACTAAAAGCTGGTTCTGTGAGAAGATAAACAAAATTGATAAACCATTAGCCAGACTCATCAAGAAAAAAAAGGAAGAAGACTCAAATCAATAGAATTAGATGAAAAAGGAGAGGTAACAACTGACAGTGCAGAAATACAAAGGATCATGAGGGATTAATACAAGCAACTATATGCCAATAAATTGGAAAACCTGGAAGAAATGGACAAATTTTTAGGAAAGCACAACCTTCCGAGATTGAACCAGGAATAAATAGAAAATATAAACAGACCAATCGCAAGCACTGGAATTGAGACTGTGATTAAAAATCTTACAACAAACAAAAGCCCAGGACCAGATGGCTTCACGGGCGAATTCTATCAAACATTTAGAGAAGAGCGAACACCTATCCTTCTCAAACTCTTCCAAAATATAGCACAGGGAGGAACATTTCCAAACTCACTGTACGAGGCCACCATCACCCTGATATCAAAACCAGACAAAGATGTCACAAAGAAAGAAAACTAGGCCAATATCACTGATAAACATAGATTCAAAAATCCTCAACAAAATACTAGCAAACAGAATCCAACAGCACATTAGAAGGATCATACACCATGATCAAGTGGGGTTTATCCCAGGAATGCAAGGATTCTTCAATATATGCAAATCAATCAATGTGATACACCATATTAACAAATTGAAAGAGAAAAACCATATGATCATCTCAATAGATGCAGAGAAAGCTTTCGCCAAAATTCAACACCCATTTATGGTAAAAACACTGCAGAAAGTAGGCATAGAGGGAACTTTCCTCAACATAATAAAGGCCATATATGACAAACCCACAGCCAACATTGTCCTCAATGGTGAAAAACTGAAACCATTTCCACTAAGATCAGGAACAAGATAAGGTTGCCCACTCTCACCACTATTATTCAACATCGTTTTGGAAGTTTTAGCCACAGCAATCAGAGAAAAAATAAATAAAAGGAATCCAAATCGGAAAAGAAGAAGTAAAGCTGTCACTGTTTGCAGATGACATGATACTATACATAGAGAATCCTAAAGATGCTACCAGAAAACTACTAGAGCTAATCAATGAATTTGGTAAAGTGGCAGGATACAAAATTAATGCACAGAAATCTCTGGCATTCCTATACACTAATGATGAATAATCTGAAAGTGAAATTAAGAAAACACTCCTATTTACCATTGCAACGAAAAGAATAAAATATCTAGGAATAAACCTACCTAAGGAGACAAAAGACCTGTATGCAGAAAACTATAAGACACTGATGAAAGAAATTAAAGATGATACAAATACATGGAGAGATATACCATGTTCTTGGATTGGAAGAATCAACATTGTGAAAATCACTCTACTACTCAAAGCAATCTACAGATTCAATGCAATCCCTATCAAACTACCACTGGTATTTTCACAGAACTAGAACAAAAAATTTCACAATTTGTATGGAAACACAAAAGACCCCGAATAGCCAAAGCAATCTTGAGAAAGAAAAACGGAGCTGGAGGAATCAGGCTCCCTGACTTCAGACTATATTACAAAGCTACAGTAATCAAGACAGTGTGGTACTGGCACAAAAACAGAAATATAGATCAATGGAACAGGAGAGAAAGCCCAGAGAAAAACCCACGCACATATGGTCACCTTATCTTTGATAAAGGAGGCAAGAATATACAGTGGAGAAAAGACAGCCTCTTCAATAAGTGGTGTTTGGAAAACTGGACAGCTGCATGTAAAAGAATGAAATTAGAACACTCCCTAACACCATACACAAAAATGAACTCAAAATGGATTAAAGACCTAAATGTAAGGCCAGACACCATCAAACTCTTAGAGGAAAACATAGGCAGAACACTCTATGACATAAATCACAGCAAGATCCTTTTTGACCCACCTCCTAGAGAAATGGAAATAAAAACAAAAATAAACAAATGGGATCTAATGAAACTTAAAAGCTTTTGCACAGCAAAGGGAACCATAAAGAAGAGCAAAAGACAACCCTCTGTATGGGAGAAAATATTTGCAAATGAAGCAACTGACAAAGGATTAATCTCCAAAATTTACAAGCAGCTCATGCAGCTCAATATCAAAAAAACGAACAACCCAATCCAAAAATGGGCAGAAGACCTAAATAGACATTTCTCCAAAGAAGATATACAGATTGCCAACAAACACATGAAAGAATGCTCAACATCATTAATCATTAGAGAAATGCAAATCAAAACTACAATGAGATATCATCTCACACCGGTCAGAATGGCCATCATCAAAAAATCTACAAACAATAAATGCTGGAGAGGGTGTGGAGGAAAGGGAACCCTCTTGCACTGTTGGTGGGAATGTAAATTGATACAGCCACTATGGAGAATGGTATGGAGGTTCCTTAAAAAACTAAAAATAGAACTACCATACGACCCAGCAATCCCACTACTGGGCATATACCCTGAGAAAACCATAATTCAAAAAGAGTCTTGTACTACAATGTTCGTTGCACCTCTATTTACAATTGCCAGGACATGGAAGCAACCTATGTGTCCATCGACAGATGAATGGATAAAGTAGATGTGGTACATATATACAATGGAATATTACTCAGCCATAAAAAGAAACAAAATTGAGTTATTTGTAATGAGGTGGATGGACCTAGAGTCTGTCATACAGAGTGAACTAAGTCAGAAAGAGAAAAACAAATACAGTATGCTAACACATATATATGGAATCTAAAAAAAATGAAAAAAAGTGATTCTGAAGAACCTAGCGGCAGGACAGGAATAAAGACGCAGACATAGAAAATGGACTTGAGGACAAGGGGCAGGGAAAGGGTAAGCTGGGACAAAGTGAGAGAGTGGCATTGACATATATACACTACCAAATGTCAAATAGATAGCTAGTTGGAAGCAGCCACATAGCACAGGGAGATTAGCTTGGTGCTTTGTGACCACCTAGAGGGGTGGGATAGGGAGGGTGGGAGGGAGATGCAAGAGGGAGGAGATATGGGGATATATGTATATGTATAGCTGATTCACTTTGTTATACAGCAGAAACTAACACACCATTGTAAAGCAATTATACTCCAATAAAGATGTTAAAAAAAAAAAGAAATAAAATTTATATGAAGTACAAAGGACTTATAATCGCCAAAGCAATCCCGAAAAAAAGAAGTGTTGAGGACTTACACCACTTGATTTTCAAGGCTTGTTATAAAGCTACAGTAACCAAGATAGGGTGGCACTGCCATAACGTTAGACAAATAGACAAATGGAACAGAAGAGAGAGCTCAGAAATAAATACACATTTTTACAGTTATTTGCTTTTTTGATAAAGGCAAGAAAGTAATCCAAAACCAAAAGAAATACAGTTGACCCTTAAACAACATAGGGGTTAATCCACATATGACTTATAGTTTACCCTCTGTATCCAACGTAGAACCAACCTCAGATCGTGTAGTGCTGTAGTATTTACTTTTGAAAAATATCTGTGTACAAATGGACCCAGTGCAGTTCAAACCCATGTTATACAAGGGTCAACTGGTATATTTTTAGCAAATGGTGCTGAAATAACTGGTTACTGATACAAAAACAACAAGAATCTCAAACCCCTACCTTACCACACACAAAATTAATTTGAGATGGACACAGATCTAAACATAAAAGCTAATACCGGGACTTCCTTGGCAGTCCAGTGGTTAAGATTCCACGCTTCCACTGCTGGGCGCATGGGTTTGATCCCTGGTCAGAGAACTAAGATCCCACGTGCCATGCAGTGTGGCCAAAAAAAGCTAAAACCATAAAGCTTTTAAAGCAAAATGTCAGAGGAGATCTTCATGACTTAGAGATATGTAAAGATTCCTTAGGTAGCAAAAAACTATAACCATAAAATAAATAATTGATAATTTAGACTTTATCAAATTAAAAAAAAAACCCTTCTCATTAAAAGACACCATCAATAAAATAACCCACAGACTATGAGGAAATAATCACAAAATATGTATCTGACAAACAACAGTATGTAGGAAATAGAAAGAGCTTCTACAAAACAAAAGAGAAAAGCAACCCAACGATAAATGAGCAAAACATTTGAACAGTTATACAAATCAAGCAATCAGAGCTTAAAAAAATGCTGTACTTCATTACTCACCAAGGAATTGCAAACTATACCACAGTAAAATACAAATACACACCCACTAGAATGGCTAAAATTGAAAAGACTGAGAACCCCAAATATGGTGAATATGTAGAGAAATTGAAACTCTCATATATTATGAGTAACAAAGCCAAACATTTTGGGGAAAAAAATCTGGCAGTTTCTCACAATTTAAACCTACACATACCTGATGGCCAGCAATTCAATCCCGGGCATTTACTCTAGAGAAATGAAAACATTGACAAAAAAACTTTTATAAGAACACTCATAGCAGCTTTATTCATAATAGTCAAAAATTGGAAAGAGCTCAGGTGTTCATCAATAGGAGAATGAGTGAACTAAAAAGTAGAATATTCATGCAATGGAATATTCCTCAGCAGCAAAAAAGAGCAAAAGTAGTGCCACATACAAACTGAATAAATCTCAAAAATATTATGCTGAGTCAAGGAAAACTTACGTACATGAGCATATAGTGTATGAGTCCAACTGTATGAAATTCTAGAACTGAAAAAGCTACTCTATGGAGGAAAAAATTAGAACAGTGGTTTCCTCTGTGAGTTTAAGAGCAGGAATTGGGAAGGGACATGAGCTTTGCAGGGAGATGGTAATAGTATATTTCTGATAGTGGTTTAGGTTACACAGATGTATGCATTTATCAAAATTCAGAGTATGTATACTTAAGATTTATGTATTTCATTGCGTGTAAATTTTACATCAATTGACAAACTGTAAACAATTATTGAACACTTACTAATTATATGTACAGTGAAATACGTAGGAAGAACTGAACTTATATCTGCAATTTAACTTGAAATGCATCAAAAATAAGATGGATTCCTGAATGGATAGAGTAATGATAGAGAATGTGATAAAGCAAGTATAGTAATGTCATTAACTGCATCATTGGACGCTAGTATATTGGTGTTTACTATAAAATTCCTTTCAACATTGCTGCATGTTTAAAATTTTTCTTTAAAAATTTGGAGATTTAAAAGAATCAATTATCTACACTTGGCTAGTTTCAGTAACTGGTGACTCAAACTCATACTCCAATACTGTAAGTGAAAACATTCTGAGAAGCTATCAGTGAACAGCAACTATCATTATCTAGATATGGAATATCAAGAGACAGTTCAAAGCAAGATGCCAGCAAATGCCTCTCTCTTCTCCCTCTTCTTCCTCTTCCTCCACTTTCTATTTTTACTGGCAAGTGGACCCTCTGTTCAGGCCAAAATGAGCAGTTAAGATGGGAATGTTTTTATTTGTTAGTACAACAGTATTTGGGGGGAAAAAAAGAACACAGATACGATGCTAGCATCCTTTGTCATCATGTGTTATCATTTAAAATACCAACAAAAAGAAGTAGGATATGATGTTTCCCCAGAGTTAAATGATGCAGAGTGATAGGGGAGGGCAGAAACCTACCTTCGACAGCTAGTTTACCTTTCTCTTCTGGTTTTTTGCTCTCACTGTCTATCCTACTAACAAAACTTATTTTCCTGATTGAACTAAAAAATGTATTTCCAGGACTATGTAAATTACTGTTAATAGTATTAAAGTATCTGCCTTCCCAGAAGCATTTCACACAATTCAAAGGCTACGGGTAAAAGAAGACTTAGGTATGAGTAGATAAGGTTTATTTTTTTAATTTTGCTTTTTGCAATTAAATTATATATGTCTGCTGACACACTCACACTGTGTATCAGGCTAGGATTCAGAGAGATGTGAGGAAATTTCAAATTTGCCATTGTTCCACATATCCCAAATAAAAGAATATGTGGCAAGATTTCTCCATGATTGAGCAATAAACACAAGAACTTTGAACTATTGCATGGAAGAAGTAACTACCTGAATCAACAGTCTCCTTAGAAAAACAACAATAATAATAGGTTATAATGTATATTCATAATATAACCAATTAAGCAATGAAAATAATTAGGAATTGTATGCAAGCAGGAAGTGTGAGGACAATTTTTTTTTCCACTGACCAAATTACTTCCTGAAATAAAGTGGATTTGTTTAATCCACTGGATACTAGACACCTAACTTCATAATTTACCGTTGAACACTCAGTTAGCCTTGACTTTTAGCTTACAGACCTTCTTACTCTCTTACTTTGAAAGCTCACCTCAAATTCATCTAAACTGCACAAATGTTTCAGAGGAATCACTGCATTACCACTTGGAGACAGAGTCAATGTGTTCCACAAAGGCAACCATCTCAAGTCCAAGTCTCTGAAGAGTGATCATTTATTTGAGTCATGTCTGCTGGAATCTGTGATTCAGCTCTGGTTAAGAGAAGCTGAGCGGTCAACCAACATGTTTACCCCCATCAAGTCTTTGAACCGACATCTTGATTTATTATGTAAATTTACTTAAGAAGTTAGACAAATCATAAGTAACTTGAGTGTTTTCACTTAAAATACTTAGCAACCTAATTTAACAATAATTTATGATACTTTTTTAACTAACCATAATATAAACATGAAGAAAAGTAATTTTCTTATACCTTTGGCTTGTTAGAAAGTCATTCTATTTTCTACTCCATCCCAAACTTGCTGTATTCGATTGATTTATGGAACATAATCTTTTGGGTTAAAAAAAAAAAAAAAAAAGAAGCAAAACACCAGAGGAGGATATACCAGTGGGATTATGGAACTTCCTTTTGCTCCAAAAAGGAATTCTTGCTGAAGCCTGGTCTAATGTGATGATTAATTTTACAGAACTGTCCCTGACCAATGTCACTATAGCAATGAAAATAAACTATAAGACCAGGAAACAGCCAGAAGGGAAAAGTTCATTAAGAAATAAAAGTAAGGACAAAATTGCTCATTAAAGTGGCTAACCAGGGTTGTTTTATGAGAAGACGGTTTAAAAAATAATAATAGAGGGTTGCAATGTATTTTAAAGAGATGAATTCAAATGTGACTCATAGATTCCGGTTTCAATAAAATTCTGTGGAATATAACAGTTTAGCTCCATGGAAAAAAAGAATAGTTAGTGGACCCTATTATAATATTTGAAGTATTCTAACATGAAACCTGACTTGCCCACAACTGCAAGACGTATACCATTAACTTCAGAATTGTGAAAAAAAAAAAAAAAGAAAGAAATAAAAGAGTATAATTATTTTCTTAGCCTTGGATCTGGTCCAAGGAGAAGAAATTCCCACTTAAAATGTTTCTAAATCTGAATGCAAAGAAATTTTTTTTTTAGAAAATTGGAAATCATTTTTAACAGCTTCTAGTACTTCAATGAACTTCTGAAGAGATTGTTTTAAACAGTTTGGTCCATTAGAAACTAGTCAACACACGTAAGAGTTGGGTGCTTCCCTTATCTACAAAGAGAAAGTAATTCTAAAGTTTATCCTTAAAAATAGTGCCGTATCTTCCACGTAGATAGATAGATATAGGTATCCTAGATATTGAAATCTGAATAGATACCTAAAGCATGTATGATATGTTAGATCCTGTTTTCCAAAGGGAAAACATTTCCATTATTTTTTCTCATAGAAAACTGATTAGCCCATTTCAAAATGCAAGTCAAAATTCTGTATCTCATTATAGTGTCTTTTAATGAGGACAACAATGGAAGTGAGTACAGCTACTTTACCCCAAAATGCAATCTGATATTTGGAAGGGTTTTGAATGGAGAAGTCAAGAGTCTGAGAAATCTAGTATTTACAATAATGGTTCAGATTAGCCAATCTAGCCAGTTTGGAAATAAATCGACAATTCACTCAAGTATTGTTTGCCCATCCTGAGCTCAGCATTGTGCTAGATTATAGGAAAGTTTCTGTCTCAGAAACTTATGGTAATAGCAAAGATGTAGGAGGGGAAACAAAGTTACCATTAAGCAACTGGTAAATAAAGCAATAAAGTTTCATTTTAGCAGCACAGACATTGAGTATGGAAAAGAATTTTGGTGTTTCTTAGGACATTTGGGAAGACTTCATATATAGTAAGACTGAAATGGGACTTTTAATGCTAGCTGGGCTACAGCAGGAGAAAAATCCAGAAAGCTTCCGGTTCGGAGCTAATCCTGGTCCAAAGCAAGAGCTATGTTTGTTGAACAAATGTTCTATGTTAGTGAACAACCTCGGCAAAAACAAAAAGCAGGTTAGAGAAAATAGTCTAAGTAAAGTGATTTAGATAAATTAATGGGATAAAAGTTAAGCCACTAATGACAAATTCATGGTAGCTGCCATTTATTAATTACTTATTATGTAAAAGAAACTCTATTTAAATACCACAGGTATTGCATCATTTAATTTTTATAAAAACTCTATGAAGTGGTTATTATCACCCATTTTAGAGATAAGAACACAGGAACTTAAAGAAACTAAGCAACTTGCCCAAGGACACAACTAAAAAGTGACCACAGTTCAAGAGCAGGATGGTCTAGGCTGACTACTGTTAGCAGGGCTATAAAGTGGAATATAAGGTAGAGGTGGGATAAAATATAAGACTAACAGAAGAAAGACTAAAATTGTTCTAGGGTAAAAGTAAGGAGGTTCAACATGATATGGTTTTTTAGAAGGGGTTTATGGGCAGGCAGTAAGGACCAGATTCAATCCCATTAGTAATAGAGCTGAACCTAGGAGAAATTTATTTTGTCAATTAGCCCATTTTATCTCACTGGCTTCTACTTTTGAGCTGTTTTCTTTGAGTTATTCATATTGCAAGTTAATTATATTTATTTTTTCTCAGTTGAGTAGCATGATGAAAATGACACTGGATCTCAATCAGAAACCCTGGTTGGAAGCTTTGTTGGTCACTGGTTGCTTGTCTAGGTTTATCTTGGGCACAACTCCCTTCCTAAGGCCCCTTCCAGCTCACTACATTATTATTACATTCCGTGCCAACCACAGTTGTCTAATATTAGCTGATTGTGCCACTTCTGAATTACTGCTTGGGAAGCAGGACCTACTGATTTTATTTCTTTTATTACCCATGACCCCACAGAAAGGCAGATTGGCTAGGAAAAATAAATAAATAATGTGGGCTAGTAAATGCTTTTGGTGCTATTTACCCTTACTCTTTTGCTCACCCCTCTTTATCCTCAGAGTCTCAATCCCAATTCCCATCTATTTTGGTTTCAGCTGATTATATTGTTCTTTTATTTAATTTTTCCCTTGCATTTTCCATTCACTTAGAACAGGATCCCACATTAAATGAGGCTCCAGTCTCACTTAAGGATGCATTTTGCAAACCAAATAAAGTAAAATCATCAGTAAATTCCAAATGCTTTATGATGCTCCTCTACACATGTACAAATTCCAGTAAGGCTTTCGTTATGAAAACAATTCTAAGACAAGGATTCCAGATGCAATTAATAATTTTTTTTCTAGCCATGCCATTTATTTAAAGTCTATTACAAGGATCTAATATATTCAACTTTGGGGGAAAAAAAAACATTTAGAGAGAACTTGGACCAACAGAAGCCAAACCAGAACTTGTCATAAATTGCTTAGCATATTAAAAAATGCTGAAATAAGAATAAATCAGGATCTACTAGAGAAAATAAAGGAGAGTGGCAAGATAAATAGTTTAGCAACTCTCAGAGTCACCTGATATGATGTTCTGTCATCAAAAATCATACAATAGGAAAAAGATTTCAGTAGTTACACTGCCAGATCCCTTTATTTTGAAAGTGAGAAAACTCAGGGTCAGGGACATTAACTTGCTGGTTAACAACAGAGCAGAGACCATAACTCAGACGTTGAGACACAAGTCTCTAAACAATTAGAGTCATCACTAACATTTGACACTGATTTGCCTTTTTGATTTAAGAATAATACAGTCCAGTCAATATTTCTTGCTTTTGTCCTTGACTGTTTTATATATTGGACTTCTATTCTATTGGTCCTTGTTGTCTTCTAGGTTTGACAAACTAATTTTCTTTCTTATTTAAAGCACTAACTGCATTCTCGACACACTCTGAGAAAGCTGGGTAAGGCAGGATGCTTAGTCAGGGAAGTCTCCAAGGTAAATGTCTCCATTGCTTTGGGGCAGCTTCCCTGGAACTACCAGGAAGATGTTCCTTGTCCTGACATAGTGGTCAGGATGGTGAAAGCACCAGGGACGGGAACACTTGGCTTCTGCTGTTCCTTGGTAAGAAGATTGCTTCCAGAACACCATCTACGGAGAAAGGATTTTTCCTCTAAGCTGACAGCATCTGTCTTCAGGCCAAGGGAGTATTTCTGGATTCTCACAGGAATATATAATGTGCATATTTGTATGTATGTATGTGTATATACATATGTGTATATATATATATGTGTGTGTGTGTTTGAAGTAATTTTTTTAAATACTGGATTACTTTTTTCCTCTCTATATTTCCATGCCCCAAAGTATGAAAATAAAAAATAGATCTTAACTCATGGAAGAAAATAAACAATTTAACCAATATATACACATTCTAGATAGTCACAAAATCTGTGTTCACTATCTATTATTAGATTTTAAGATTATTATATCCACTTATATATAAAACTCTCCTCCTCAAACCTCTTTCCCTCTTTCTTTCTCACTCTCTCTCCTTTTCTATCTCTATTTCTATCTCTATATCTCTTGAATGAGTGTACATACACATACACACATACATTCCTATCTCATTCAATCCCCATAAGCTTAATTCCACCCCCATCAGTTTATGGTGGACAAAGAACCAATGGCCTATAATATTGCTGTAATATTCAGCTCTCATAACTTGGTGCCTCAAACTTTCACATGACTCTTTTGAGTGGCTTTTAAGAACAGAGGGAGTGATACAATTAAAGAATTCATTATGCCTTCACTCTACCGTCAAAAGAGTCGAAAGGAATCGGACACAGGACAGGGAAGTTTCGGTAAATTTTAGAGATGGAGAACTGGTATGAAGGGCAAAGCCAATTGAGAAGCTGGTAGGTTATGAGTTAATATTAGATTGGTTGGGGATGGGTCTGGGAGAAGGAGAGATTTCTAAAAGTGAGGAAGTGCCAGAATTATATCCAATAGAAATTCATCCACTACATAGTTTTTTCTTGAGGAGGTGTTAGATAATATGTCCAATCAAAACTCATCCATTTCATCATTTCTCTTGAATTGTGTCTAAATATGAGTACTAAAAGATACATCTATGATTAATAACTTTGGGGTATAGGTTACGTGACTCAATGTATAAAATGTACACTAACCTACAATAGCATTCATGAACATGAACCCAGACAGTTAATAGCCCTGCCTTGCTCAAGTTAAAGTTTGAGTAGATTTAATCCATTAACACACAATCTAAAGATCTTTCTAAATTAATTATGACTATCCACAGGTATGTACTTCACCATGGTGATAGGCTTCTTTTCAAAATTGTGCTATCTTAACCTCAGTAGAATCTTTAAGAATGACATGATTTTAAAACATATGGAATAATAGAGATGTTATATATGCATTTTCTATTTCATTAAACTTGTAGTTATATTTTCTTAACTGAGTTTTATATTTCTAGAAGTTTAAAATATTCTCTTGAGCAACAGCTAGATGCCATTGACCAATTGATGTTAGATACTAAGTAATATTTCTTCAAATTTATGAATTGTTCACATTAATTTCTCCCAGATTTCAAAATACTTTGATGTATTCTGAGAGATTTGGCAATTTCTACCGCCTGCTATATGTTAGAGACTCTTCTATTTATGCTATTCATTCAGATACCACAAAAAAGTATAACCTTTTAAAAGACCTTTACAGTCATTGCTGGGGATTCAAATTTAATTCAACTTCATATGGAGCTACCAATGCAAATAATTAAAAAGACAATAGAAGAGACAGATAATTTCTACACATAGGTAAATTTTCACGTAACAGAAAAATGGCAACAGTATTAAAGCTAACTTTTCCTCCTTGGGATAAGCAAATTTCTTTTGACATTGATTGTAAACGATACATATTCCAATTTCAGAAACATGAAAATGTTAAAACTGTACATTTTAGTTTCAATAACATATAGTATTGATCAGGGGTCCCCAACCCGGTCTGCGGCCTGTTAGGAACCAGGCCGCACAGCAGGAGGTGAGCAGCGGGCAAGGGAGTGAAGTTTCATCTGTCGCTCTACATGCCCCCTATTTCTTGCATTACCTCCTGAACCATCCCCCCCTCCCCCCGTGGAAAAATTGTCTTCCATGAAACTGGTCCCTGGTGCAAAAAAACGGTGGGGACTGCTGGGGATGACCTCCTGTCTTTTACTTTTACATAGTTAAATACTCCTGTGCTCTTGACACTTTATCATCCTTCACTTTTGTATGTTCTTAATCTCAGCTTCTCCTACTTGTTCCTACACTCCAGTGTACCCAATAGATATCTCAACAAATTTGCTCTCCCACCCTTCAGTAGCCTTCTGAGTCCAATCACTTTTTGTCTTATTACTTTTTCCCCTTAAAAATGTTCAGATGTTGCATCTCATTACTCCTTTAAGCTACTCACCATAGCTATCCATCTTTTCACTGAAAAACTTTTCAAAGGTTAGCTCCTGCCTCTACTATCTTACTATCCATAAGCCATTTAAATCCTCATGACCTGGCTTTAGGCTCCACCATTCTAATGAAATCATTCTCTTTTTAGGTCTGTTGAATTTCTAATTATCAGAACCTACTGAGTTTCTTCATCCTTTATCCTATTAGACCTCGAACATTTGGTCTCTTGATTTGTTATTAGTAACTTGATACCCTTTCCTTCTTAGCTTCCAAGTCTCTATACTTTTCCCTTAACACCTTCTTCCCTTAATTGTTTACTTATTCCTCTTCTGCCCAACTCTCCTCCTATAAAATGTAGCCATTTCTATGTGCACTCTTTATCTAAATCTCACACTTGACATCAGCCCTTCTCATAGCTTCAACAATCACTTTAGGTCAATGATCCCCAAATTGTGATGGTCATGTCACATTTCTTCTATATTTCCAGTTTTCTGTTTATCTACCATTGATTGTCATGGCTGCATCTCAAATTGGACATACCCAACACCAAACACACCATTACCTCTCCCCAACCTTACTATGTCTCCTGCTTTTTTTGAAGGTCCATGCCATTTTCCCAATCATCTATATATGAAACCTTGGATTCACCATCAACTTTTTCTTTTCTCTTACCTTCATTAAGTCAATGATTGAAGCTTGTAGACATCACTATTTAAAAACAGTTTGTGTCTGTTCCTGTTCTTCTTTTATTTCCACTTTTCTGATACTGGTGAAATTATTTCTTGCTCAATTATATAAATAGTCCCTTACATTTGGTCCCTTCTTGGCCCTAATCCACCATTCCCCCAATATAGCCTCCTGAAAGCTGCATGACTCTGATCACACCACTCCCTAGTGAAAAGTCTTATCAAACCCTCATTAATAACTACCCAATAATTTAGCCTTAGCCTAGCATTTAGAACTTCCCATGAGTGAGCCTAACTTACCTTCTCTTCAAAACCGATCTCACATTAGAGACTAGTGTTATTCAATTTAAAACCAGCCAAAACAGTCTTAACCATCATCTGGACTTTCAGCTGTGCCCAGAAATCCTTCATGTCCCCAGTCTCTACTAACCTTTATTCTCTAATGTTAATATTTCAACTCTTTCTTGACTCTTCTTACCCACTCTTCACAATTCCTGTCTTACAGCAGAAGACTTCACCTCCTGCTTCAATAAAAAATAGAGGCATTGGACAGGGACTCTCAAATACTCCCTTCTCCCTCACATAAAATTTACCCCCATCCTTACTTGTTACCTATTCTTCCCCTATAGTTCCAAAAAGAGGAGTGACTTCTTCCTGTCCAGCATCTAGCCCTCCATCTTCCTCTGCATCCCATATCTTCCAATTTCTTAACTGTCTTGTTATGCCCTCTTTATCCTATATCTTCAGCCTTTCACTGTCTATTATTCACCTGATCTTCTGTCTTATAATCAAGTGCATTTCTCTTCTATAAAGTGAAACTTCTCCTGACCTAATGTTCCCTCTAGTAATCATTTAGCTTCTCCTTCCTTACAGAGTCAGTATTCTGGGAAAGGTAGTTTGTATTCATTTGTCTCTACCTCCTTGTCTTGCATTCACTTTCCAACTCATTGCAATATGGTTTCTACTTCCATCACTACACTAAACGTGCTATTACCGTGGCTTCTGCTAGCCTTAGAGTTGCTAAATCCAATGGGAGATTTCAGTCCTTATTTCAATTGACGTCTTTGCAGAATTTGAAACAGTTTGCTACTCTATCCTTATTGAAACTCTCCTCTCCCTTGTTTTAGGTGATAACTGCTCTATTAGGGCTTTCCTCCTACCCCTCACACCATTTCTACTTCTCCCTTGAAGGCCCCTATCTTTCCATCTTTCTTATCAATGATTATGTTCTCTGCCCCCTTCTCTTAATGCTCTCTCTAGGTGAATTCATCCATCTCCACATCCTTTTTGCCAATGATTTCCAAATCTATACTTCAGCCTAAAATTCTGCTCCAGGCACCAGAACTATAAATTCACTTGCTGCCTGGTAATTACCACTTGGCATCTCCAAATCAATCTCATTCAAAACTAATTTTATTTGTTCATTCCCTTGATCCCCAACCAACAGCAAACCAAACATGTTCATCGGCCTTATTCCTTACCTGGATAAATGACACAACCATCAATGTAGTCACCCCAGCCAAAAGCATCCAATGATTCTCCTCATCCTGTTAATTCCATCACCTTAATAACTTGTCAGTACAAACTTGCCTGGATAACTACTGCAATTTCCTCACTAGTCTTTGCCTCCAGTCATGTCTCATATCTTCATCCTTCAACCTACATGATGCTTCCAGAATGATGTTTCTATCATATAGATCTGACTATGTAACTATCTTGAAATCATTTATATGAGCTCTCATTGGCTTTAAGATAAAACTCAAACTGTTTGACTTCAAATATCATATCCATGGAGATTCTTAGTGATGTAACTGAGAATCCAGGGTCAGAAAACACAAAACGGAACAAGGAAAATGGTAAGACAGCAATACACATTTACCAGCTATGTCTACCTTTCCTTGGTCCTTTGCTTACCCTTCTCTCTCAACTACAGAACACCACAGAATCTTTTAAAAATAATATTTCAATGATAGTATATATAGAGCTCAATTAGATTTTTTAATGCATTTTCAGACTTACTGCTTAATTTAATCTTCATTATACTCTATGAAGTATACTTACATGTAGATTTTACAGGTGAGAAAATTGCTGTTAATTAATTTCAAGTAAAATCCCCAGGATCACTAAGCTTAGTGAGGGCTAGAACTAGATTTTGAAGGCCCTTATTGTATTCTTGGACTCTATGATCTTTCCATTATTTCCCTTTTTTTATTGAGGTATAGTTGATTTACACTATTATATTAGTTTCAGATGTACAACATAGTGATTCAAAATTTTTATAGATTATACTCCATTTATAGTTATTATAAAATATTGACTATATTCCTTGCATTGTACAAAAAATCCCTATAACTTATTTATTTTATATGTAGTAATTTGGACCTCTTAATTCTCTACCCCTATCTTGCCCCTCCACTCTTCCCCCTCCTTACTGGTAAACACTAATTTGTTCTATATATCTGTGAGTCTGTTTCTTTTTTGCTATACTCACTAGTTTGTTTTATTTTTTAGATTCCATATATAAGTGATAGCATACAGTATTTGTCTTACTCTGTCTGACTTATTTCACTAAACATAGTAACATTGAGGTCTATCTATGTCATTGCAAATGGAAAATTTTCATTCTTTTTTATGGCTGAGTACTATTCTATTGTGTGTGTGTGTGTGTCACATCTTCTTTATCCATTCATTTGTTGATGAATATTTAGGTTGCTTCCATATCTCAGCTACTGTAAATAATGCTGCTATGAACAGTGGGGTGCGTGTATCTTTTCAAATTGGTGTTATTGTCTTCTTTGAATATATACCCAGGAGTGGAATTGCTGGATTATATGGTAGTTCTATTATTAGTTTTTTGAGGAACCTCCATACCGTTTCACACACCAATTTAAATTCCCACCAACGGTGTATTAGGGTTCCCTTTTCTCCACATCCTAGCCAATATTTGTTATTTGTGGACTTTTTGATGATAGCCATTCTGATGGGTATAAGGTGATATCTCATTATGGTTTTGATTTGCATTTCTCTGGTGATTAACTATGTTGAGCATTTTTCATTTGCCTGTTGCCCATCTGCATGTCTTCTTTGGGAAAATGTCTGTTCAGGTCTTCTGCCCATTTTTAAATCGGATTTTTTGTTATTTTGATATTGAGCTGTATGAGCTGTTTATATATTTTGGATATTAACCCTTATTGGTTATATTTTTTGCAAATATTTTCTCCCATTCACTAGGCTGTCTTTTCATTGTGTCAATGGTTTCCTTTGCTGTGCAAAACTTTTAACTTCAATTAGGTCCCATGTGTTTATTTTTGTTTTTGTTTCCTTTGCCTTAGGAGACAGATCTAAAAAAATATTAATGCAATTTATGTCAAACAGTGTTCTGCCTATGTTCTTTCTAGGAGTTTTATAGTTTCCAGTCTTACTTACATTTAGGTTTTTAATCCACTTTGAGTTTATTTTTGTATATGGTGTGAGAAAATATTCTAATTTCATTCTTTTACATGTAGCTGTACAGTTTTCCTAGCACCACTTGTTGAAGAGACTGTTTTTTCTCCATTGTGTAGTCTTGCCTCTTCTGTTGCTGATTAATTGACCATAAGTGTGTGGGTTTACTTCTGAGCTCTCTATTCTCTTCCATTGATCTATGTGTCTGTTTTTATGCCAGTACCATACTGTTTTGATTATTATAGCTTTGTAATATAGTCTACAGTCAGCTCTGTTCTTCTTTATCAAGATTGTCTTGGCTATTCAGGGTCTTTTGTGTTTCCATGAAAACTTTAAAATTATTTTTTCTAGTTCTGTGGAAAATGCCCTTGGCATTTTGGTAGGGATTGCACTGAATCTGTAAATTGCATTGGGTGGTATGGTTATTTTAACAATATTAATTCTTCCAATACATGAACACAGTATATCTTTCCATCTCTTTTTGTCATCTTCAATTATTTTCATCAGGTCTTACAGTTTTACCCCCTTAGGTAGATTTATGCCTAGGTACTTTTTTCTTTTTGATGCAATTGTAAATGGGCTTGTTTCCTCAATTTCTCTTTTGATAGTTCATTGCTAGTGTTTTAGTGTTAGTGTTAATGTTTAGTGTCTCTACTTGTGCCTTGTTTTGTTTTTTGTTTTGGTTTGCTAAAAGACGTTGCCTTAACATTTCTTGTAAAGCTGGTTTGGTGGTGCTGAACTCTTAGCTTTCACTTGTCTGTAAAAGTTTTGATCTCTCCATCAAAACTGAAAGAGAGCCTTGCCAGGTAGAGTATTCTTGGTTGTAGGCTTTTCCCTTTCATCACTTTTTTTTTTTTTTGGCTGCATTGGGTCTTCATTGCTGTGTGCGGGCTATCTCTAGTTGCAGTGAGCAGTGGCTACTCTTCATTGTGGTGTGTGGGCTTCTTATTGTGATGGCTTCTCTTGTGGTGGAACACGGACTCTAGGCATGTGGGTTTCAGTAGTTGTGGCACGCAGGCTCAGTAGTTGTGGCACGCAGGCTCATTAGTTGTGGCTCACAAGCTCTAGAGCACAGGTTCAGTAGTTGTGGCACACGGGCTTAGTTGCTCCATGGTATGTGGGATCTTCCCGGACCAGGGCTCGAACCCGTGTCCCCTGCATTGGCAGGTGGATTCTTAACCACTGCGCCACCAGGAAAGTCCCTCCCTTTCATCACTTTAAATATATCATGCCACTCCTTTCTGGCCTGCAGAATTTCATTGAAAAGTCAGCTGATAGCCTTATGGGCATTCCCTTGTATATAACTTACTGCTTTTCCCTTGCTGCTTTTAATATTCTCTCTTTAATTTTTGCCATTTTAATTACAATGTGTTTTGCTGTGGTCCTCTTTCATTGATCCTGTTTGGGACTCTCTGTGCTTCCTGGACATGGATGTCTGTTTGCTTTCCCAGGTTAGAGAAGTTTTCAGCTATTATGTCTTCAAATATGTTCTCTGCCCCTTTTTCTCTTCTCCCTCATGGAACCTTATAATACAAATGTTAGTATGCTCAATGTTGTCCTAGAAGTCTCTTAAACTGTCCTCATTTTTTAAATTCTTTTTTTCTGTCCAGCTTCAGTGATTTCCACTACTCTTCCAGCTTGCTGCTGTCTTCCAGCTTGCTGCTCTGTTCCTCTGCATCATTTAGTCTGTTGTTGATTCCTTCTAGTGTATTTTTCATTTCACTCATTGTATTCTTAATCTCTTTTTGGTTGTTCTTTATATTTTCTGACTCTTTGTTAAAAACTTCTAACTTCTTGTTTTGTTCATCTATTCTTCTCCTGATTTCTTTGATCATCTTTAAGATCATTACCTTGAACTCTTTCTCCACTTTCACTTAATTCTTCTTTTGTGGTTTTATCTGGTTCCTTCCTTTGGAACATCATTTGGAACATGTTTCTCTGTCACTCCATTTTGCTTGACTTGCTGTTTTTATTTCTGTTTATCTGGTAGGTTGGTTATGTTTCCTGACCTTGGAGAAATGGCCTTTTGTAGGAGATATCATATGCATTCCAGCAGCACACTTCCCTCTGGTCACCAGAGCTATATGCCCTATGGTTCCCCCCATGAGGGCTGTGTGGGTCTTTCTGTTGTGGCAGGCTATGTGGGTGATCTGGTAGGTGTGGCTGGCCCCTGGTATTTGTTGGTTGCCAGCCTCTGGTTGGTGGGGCAGGTCATGAGGCAGCTGGCTATGGAACCCTGAGGGGCCCCAGGCTTGTGCCAGCCCACTGGTGGTCAAAGCTGGAACCTGGGGTCTGGCTGCAGGGACCAGGGCTCCCAGAGATGGTGTCAGACCACTGGTGGGTAGGGCCTGTTCCTGACACAGCTGGCTGCAGGGCTGTGGTTGCCGTGGGGCTGCTATCTGCCTGCTCATAGGTGAGGCTCATCCTGAGGCTAGTGCAGGCTAGCTTGTGGGCAGGGCCAGGGCCCAGGAGATTCTGGGGCTTGTGCCTTCCCACTGGTGGGTAGACCTGGGTCCTGGTGTCTCTGGCTGCAGGGGCCTGGGGATCCTGGATACAGTGCTTTCACACTGGTGTGTGTGGCTGGGTCCTCAGCCCTCTGGTGGACAAGGCCATGTTCAGGGGTGGCTGTGGGCTCAGGAGGTCTTAAGGCAGGTAGGTGGGGCTGAATCCCTGCCCAGTTAGTTGCTTGGCCTGAAGCTTCCATACTGGTGCCTACAGGCTGGTGGGCAGGGTTGGGATTGGGTCCTGAGGCTAACAGCTAGAGGGAGGATTCCAAAATGGCACTTGCCAGCACCAGTGTCCATGTGATAAGACAAGCTCCCCAAAATGGTTGCCATAGTGTTTGTCTCCAGAGTGAGCTCCAGTTGTCTCCCAGGAGATTCTCCAAGATCAGCAGGTAGGTCTGACCCAGGATTCTTTCAAATTATTGCTTCTGCCCTAAGTCCCTGAGCATGGGAGATTTTGTGTGTGTCAAGAGTGGAGTCTCTATTTCCCACAGCCCTTTAGGTCTCCTGAAAGTAAGCCCCACTGGCCTTTGAAGCCAAACTTTCTGGGAGCTCGTCTTCCCAGCACAGGATGCCCTGGGCTGGGGAGCCCAATGTGAGACTCCAATCTCTTATTCCTTGGGGAGAACCTCTGCAATTGTAATTATTCTCCCATCTGTGGGTTGCCCATCTAGGAGTATGGGTCTTGACTATACCGCGATTCCACTCCTCCTACCTGTCTCGTTGTGGTTCCTTCTTTACATCTTTAGTTGTATAAGATCTTTTTCTGGTAGGTTCCAGTCTTTTTCCTTGATAGTTGTTCTGTAAATAGTTATTATTTTGGTGTGCCCGTGAGGGGAGGTGTGCTCAGGGTCTTTCTACTCCACCATCTTGGGACTATGTCCAGACTCTATGCTCTTTCTATTCTTTTTTTCATGACTTCTCAATCTACCTCAGTGGATCACTACCACAGTGAGATATGAGAATCACCTGGGAAGTTTTTAAGAAATAATAATGCCTGAGCTCCACCTACAGAAATTCACATTTAATTGGTCCAAGAGAGAACCTGTCTCTCTGTGTTTTGCAAAAACTTCTTGGGTAACTATAATGTCCAGCCACAATTGTTTTAAATAGGTACAGATTTATCTTCTTTGGATGGTCCTTGATGTCAGGTTCATGTTCAAATTCCTCACTGTATTTCTTTATACTTTGGACGTAGCATGCAAAAAACTTGTGACTTAAAATATATAAAATGGTTTCATTACATAGTATAACCAGAAAAATAATCAAGCCAAATGCCAACCATGTTCATAAGGAAAAAGGTTAGCATTAAAATTCAGATGACTGAGCTTAAAAAAAAAAAAGAAAACCTAAGAAAAATGTGTGTTCACAGTCTGGGGTTTGAAATGTGGCCCTACAAAAATAAATAGTTCTTAAATTCTGGTAGAAGCAGTTTGGGGGATGCTGTCCTAATCAATTCTCCAGTGAACTAGCCCCACTAACCTTCTAATCTTGGCACTCCCTAAATTGTGTTTTTGTAACAACTTGCACAATCTCCCTTTTTTGCATTTTCCTTTTCTCTGGTGTAACTGACCAATAGAGGATATTGACAGTGCTGAACTAAATGATGAAACAATCTCTTTTCCCCTTGCAGCCCACCTGGGAAAGATACTCTTGCACATAGTCATTTTTAAAGTATAATTAACAAGAAAAGGGGAAACTGGTTAATAAAATAGAATTGTATTAAGTTCTGCCCCATGGTACTTGAGAAATACTAGGACAATGACATTTATGAGCCATGCTCAAAAAGGAATGGGGGATGAACTTCCCTGGTGGCACAGTGGTTAAGAATCCACCTGCCAATGCAGGGGACACAGGTTCAAGCCCTGGTCCGGGAAGATCCCACATGCCACGGAGCAACAAAGCCCATGCACCACAACTACTGAGCCTGTGCTCCAGAGCCCATGAGCCACAACTACTGAGCCCACATGCCACAACCACTGAAGCCCATGAGCCCTAGAGCCCGTGCTCCGCAACAAGAGAAGCCACCACAATGAGAAGCCCACGCACTGCATTGAAGAGTAGGCCCTGCTTGCCGCAGCTAGAGAAAGTGCGCGCAGCAACGAAGACCTAATGCAGCCAAAAATAAATAAATAAAATAAATAAATTTATTTAAAAAAAAAAAAAGCATCTGCCTGCCAATGCAGGAGACATGGGTTCAATCCCTGGTCCAGGAAGATCCCACATGCCGCGGAGCAACTAAGCCCTTGCACCACAACTACTAAGCCTGCGCTCTAGAGCCCACGAGCCACAACTATGGAGACCACGTGCTACAACTACCAAAGCCCATGCACCCTAGAGCCCGTGCTCCATAACAAGAGAAGCCACTGCAATGAGAAGCCCATGCACCGCACTGAAGAGTAGCCCCCGCTCATCGCAACTAGAGAAAGCCTGTGTGCAGCAAGAGACACAGTGCAGCCAAAAATGAATAAATAAATAAAGAAATTTATCCAAAAAAAACCAAAAAACAAAAAAAGGAAGGGAGGAAGAAAGAGTTGCCATCCAAGTCAGTTAAAAAACTCATCCCCTGCGTCTCCACGCCCTGGAGTATTTTTCCAGAAAAGGAAATATCTGTTGAACTTCTGGATGCCTCTGAGCGAGACAGACCTCCCCATCAACAATATGTGCAGAAATCCTGCAATTTCCGCAAAAGGGAGATCTGCCTCCAGGTTACAAATGGGCTTGGGGACCTGACTGAGATGGTGTGCAGCACAGGGTATACAAGATGTTTCCAAGCAAGGACTGGGAAAGAGAATTCAGCATTGATTTAGAACAGTACCTTTCAAACTATTCTGCCTGGGATGGTAAGACATGTAACCCTTGTACATACTGACCCAGTATATGCAGAAATGCATGTCTGTATGGGTGTGGTATGTATTTAAAAATAAATTTACAAGGAAGAGTTTTGCAATCCATTAGTAGGTCATGAAATCAATTTTGCATGTGTCAACCAGCACTTTTAAAAAAGAGTTTAATCAGTTTTACACATTAACAGTGAGTATTATTTTATGACTTCAGTTGCATACACTAATTTCTAAAAGGCGTAAACTCACAAGAGTTTACTAAATCTAAAGAAACCAAATTAAGTAACAATATACATGAAAGGAAACAGAAAACTTTTGCCAATCAGTGGACGTTTCAATCACTCTGTCAGGACATTTCAATCACTCTGTCAACAAATACACACTGATCAAAGGCACCTTGCTAACCACTGAGGAAAAAGTGTTCCAAGTACACCATCTTCAAATTTCTTCTCTGCCCACTAGTTATTCCAAGCTTAGCCTTACTTATGCTAAGAACCATACCCAGACCCACTGTTGTGGGAGAAGGATAAGCAAAGTTTTGGGGGAAGGTAGATATAGCTGAAAAAACACATGTGTTGCTATCTTATCTCTATTTTTCCTGTTTTTTTTGGGGTCTCTGACCGTGGATGCCCAGGACTTTCATTATGAATTCCCATTGCTTAGGGTCCCCAGGTCAGGTGCCCAACCAATTCCAGTGCTCTTGAGCAGTTACTTCCTCTTCTGCCTCACCGAAACTTACCTGCCCTGTAATGCCATCTTTCTTGGTCTAAGAGATGAGATAAAAGGCTCTTGAGGCATTAATGGTAACAGTATCTGAAATGTGATATCTTTCCAGCTAGCATCATTCTTTCAACAGGAGCATCCCAACAGCATGAGTACTGTAAACAATTTAGGGTAAGTCAATTCATCATTTCAATCAAAGGGATACTGAAGTGAGCTAGAAAGATACTGTCTGTACCCTTAAAGGAATTTTGAGTCTGGCAGTAAAGACAGATATTAAACAAGTAAGTATTGATATAATATGAAAGTAGTATTTAAAAAGTTAAGTAAGGGAGATACATAAATTTATAGAAAGATAATTTAATTAAGTCTAGTGGGTCAGACAAGTCTTCTGAGGCAATAGCATTTAAATTGAGGCTTGTGGATAAGTAGGCATTAGCTAGGTGAGGGACGAGGGCCATGACATGAATCTTTGTAGACAGACCGTTGCTTGACTAGCTGTGTACATTTGGGAAAAAACTTTTAACTCTTTTAAGCTTCAGTTTTCTTGTGTAAAAAATCAAGGAAATAAACCAATCTCAGATGATTGCATATAAAGCATTTAGCACAAGCTTAGTACTTAGTACTCAATACATAGCAACCAGCAATGGTAGTAGCAGTGGTACCAGTACCGGTAGTGGCAGCAACAGTACTC
Source organism: Eubalaena glacialis (assembly GCF_028564815.1). Taxonomy (NCBI): domain Eukaryota; kingdom Metazoa; phylum Chordata; class Mammalia; order Artiodactyla; family Balaenidae; genus Eubalaena; species Eubalaena glacialis. The sequence continues at coordinate 203,922,415 of NC_083716.1, forward strand.
AGCCAGTGGAATACTGGTTTCCAGATGAAAGATGAAATTTATGTGAACCTTTACAGACTGGGATTTATGGGAGAGATGTATATTCATAAGCCTCACTCATCTGAAGTACAAGACATTTGATGGGCAACTAATGGCTCTGTGAGGCCCTCAGAGGCAAGCAAACAATCTCAGAATACAGGTTTGGAGCAACCTGCATTTGGCAGTAGAAGCCCAGGAAGTCCTGTAGTTATAGAAGGTCTTTCTTCAGAGCAGGAATGTGGGACTCCTGCTTTCATTAACTCATTATCTTCTGTGTTATGGTTTATACTGAGGCTTCATTTACTCTTTCCAAGATAATTTAAACATGTTTTAATAGTTCAAATTGGAGTGAGCAGACTGAAGAGAAGCCTTAGTTGATGCTCTTTTTACATTTGTCATGTCACATCTTTAGTATGGACCCAACAATAAGAATAGAAACAATTTTGAGAAATACTAATAATTGTTCCACTGTATTGATCCAGTGATAAGCAGGAAATGACTATGCAAGTGAATATGTTTTTCAAGCATCAGTAGAAACCTACACTCTAAAGACAGTTCATTCATCTTTTTTGTTTTTTTTACCAGATAAAGGAAATAATTCTTTTGATCATTCTTTCTTAACAATGATAAATCATTCTTCATAAACTCTTTCAATTTATAGTGTTCTGGTATTAAATAATTACTGCTCAGTGAGTAATAGTGTCCCAAGAAGGTACCAAAGCAAGAGCCCAGTTATAACCAAACTCTATTCAAAAATCTCTCAATGGCTCCATGGAAACATGAATCTTATATAACTCTTTAGTTTGGCATATGGCCCTCTGATTCCAACACATTTTACTAAGTTCATTTGTATATGATTCCCAGACACTCCAGCTGAACTAGATTACTCATGGTTTCCCACACACAGCCCTCAATTTCCTGGCTTCCTGCCTTTGTTTATGCCATTGCTTCTATCTATAACAATCTCCTCTACTCTGTAAAACCCTACCATCCATCAGATCATCCCAAATGCCATCTTCCTTTCAAGATCACCAAGTCTTTCTTGGTCTCGAAAATGTGATGGGATTTCCTTTTCCGAAGACTCCCAATACGTTAGGTTAATGTTATCTACCATTTTTATGCTATTTGTGTTTTAAATTTATTTATCTGCCTCATCTTCCTTTATGGATTGTAAACTTCTTGGGGCCACCTACTGCATTTTACCATTCTTGTATTCCTGTACCATTTCTCAAAATGCCTAATGCTATGGTTAGCATAGAGGTTGAGAATATGGACTTTGGGGGCAAAAAGAAATAAAATGGTGTCCTGAATCTACCATGTCACACACACAAATTTGTGTGACTTTGGCCAAATGACAATTTTTTTAAGCTGTATTTCTTCATTTGAAAAACAGCTAGGTCACATGACATCCTCTAACAATGTGATGAAGGCTTTGAACATTGCCCGAAGAGAAATATACAAACCTATGTATACAATCAGTCTATATACATATACACTTGCATCTACCCATTGGTGTTCTAGAGCAGAGGATCTCAAATTGTGGTCTGTATATGTTTGGATGTCCCCAAGACTTTATAGGACATACAAGAGGTAAACCTATTTTCATAAATACACTCAGAGATTATTTACTATTTTCTCTGTGTCAACAGGTGCACTGTTGACACAAAAGTAATGATGGATAAAACCATTGGCATCTTAGGATGAATCAAGGTAGTGGCACCAAGCTGTCATTGTATTCATTGTATTCTTTATTAGTTATTTTATTCTTCACTGCTATGCACTTGCCGTTTAAAAATGACAGTTTCACTTAAAGTCCTTGAGGAAGCAATAAAAGTAATTAATTTTTTTTAGATCTCAAACCTGAGTCACATTCTGTGTGTGAAACAGGAAGTACACATACTGCACTTCTGCTACATACTGAAGTACAGTACAACGGTTGCTCTGAGAAAAGGCATGAGTGTTTGAGCTGTGAGCTGAACTAATAGCTTCTTTTTTATTAGAACCTTTATTTTTACTTGAAGGAATGACTGACCAACAAACTAGTATTCAGACCATAGTTTAGGTATTTGGCAGACATTTTCTCACAAATGAACAAAGGGAGCTTATTGCTTCAAGGAATAAAAACTGAAAGTATTTGTCACCAAAGGAAAAATTTGAGCTTTCAAGCAAAAATGAAAATTTTAGAAGACTTATATAGGCTGCTGTGAGCCTAATAGCTTCTCAATACCTGAAGAATTTTCTGAGCTCAAAGGTGATACTAACAAATAGTATTTTTAAAATAGCTTGTATTATAAAATGTGTCAACATTTGGAAGATCTGCATAACTCAGTAGCCAATATTTTCAAATGTCCAATGCATGATGATATAAAATTATGTGTGGGTAAAAGACCGATCCAAAGTTAGTAAGATAAAACAATCTATTTTCACATAACAGAATTTTAAAAGTTCATCAATAATGGTTTAAATCACACATGGCAGCTACCTTTAATAAAATAACACTTGTCCAGTTTTGCTCTAACCCAGATAAACAAAAGCTCTTTGAGTCCTCAAGCATTTTTAAGCATGTTCTCTTGACCTGAACAATGAAGCTCCTAAAGGAATGGTTCCCAAGTTAAGAACACTTGCTCTAATAAAAAGCCCTCAATTCCATGAAGTGAAGTATAAGCTTCTGCCATGCAGAAGCCTCCTAGGGTCAGGTCTCTGTGTGAGAGGAAATCTGTCTCGTGAAAGTAGGAGACTGAAACAAACAAACAAAAAAAGAGCAGTGTAAAATTACAAGGATGGCAGGCCATGCTGAACTGGCTCTGGGCTTTCCGGTTCCCTCATTTTCTTCTGCTGGGTCAGCTATGGCGGCAGTGAAGACCCTGAACCCCAAGGCCGAGGTGGCCTGAGCCTAGGGGGTATTGGCGGTCAACATCAGTGTGGCCCGGGGGTTGCAGGATGTGCTGAGGACCAACTTGGGGCCTAAGGGCACCATGAAGATGCTTGTTTCTGGTGCTGGAGACATCAAGGTCACTAAAGATGGAAATGTGCTGCTTCACGAAATGCAAATTCAACACGCAACAACCTCCTTAACAGCCAAATTAGCAACAGCCCAGAATGACATAACTGGTGATGGTACCACTTCCAATGTCCTAATCATGGGAGAGCTCCTGAAGCAGGCGGATCACTACATTTCTGAAGGTCTTCATCCCAGAATAATTACAGAAGGATTTGAAGGTGCAAAGGAAAAGGCACTTCAGTTTTTGGAACAAGTCAAAGTAAGCAAAGAGATGGACAGGGAAACACCATAGACGTGGCCAGAACATCTCTGTGTACTAAAGTTCATGCTGAACTTGCTGATGTCTTAGCAGAGGCTGTAGTGGATTCCATTTTAGCCATTAAAAAACAAGATGAACCTATTGACCTCTTCATGGTTGAGATCATGGAGATGAAACCTAAATCTGAAACCGATAGAAGCTTAAGCAGAGGTCATGTTTTGGACCATGGGGCATGGCATCCTGATATGAAAAAGAAAGTAGAAGATGCATACATCCTCACATGCAACGTGTCATTAGAATATGAAAAAACAGAAGTGAATTCTGGCTTTTTTTACAAGAGTGCAGAGGAGAGAGAGAGAGAAACTAGTGAAAGCTGAAAGAAAACTCATTGAAGACACAGTTAAAAAAATAATAGACCTGAAAAAGAAATTCTGTGGTGATTCAGATAAAGGATTTGTTGTTATTAATCAAAAGGGAATTGACACCTTTTCCTTAGATGCTCTTGCAAAAGAAGGCATAGTAGTTCTGTGCAGAGCTAAAAGAAGAAATATGGAAAGGCTGACTCTTGCTTGTGGTGGGGTAGCCCTAAATTCTCTTGAAGACCTAAATCCTGATTGTTTGGGACATGCAGGACTTGTCTATGAACATACATCGGGAGAAGAGAAGTTCACCTTTATTGAGAAATGTAACAATCCTTGCTCGGTCACATTGTTGATCAAAGGACCAAAAAACCACACACTTACTCAAATCAAAGATGCAATAAGAGATGGCTTGAGGGCTGTTAAAAATGCTATTGATGATTGCTGTGTAGTTCCAGGTGCTGGTGCAGTGGAAGTGGCAATGGCAGAAGCCCTGATTAAATACAAGCCCAGTGTAAAGGGCAGGGCCCAACTTGGAGTTCAAGCATTTGCTGATGCATTGCTCATTATTCCCAAGGTTCTTGCTCAGAACTCTGGTTTTGACTTTCAGGAAACTAGTTAAAGTTCAAGCAGAACATTCAGAATCAGGTCAACTTGTGGGTGTGGACTTGAACACAGGTGAGCCAATGGTAACAACAGAAGTAGGCATATGGGATAACTATTGCGTAAAGAAACAGCTTCTTCATTCCTGCATTGTGATTGCCACCAACATTCTCCTGGTTGATGAGATCATGAGAGCTGGAATGTCCTCTCTAAAAGGTTGCACTGAAGCTTCCCTTGTATCATCTGAATCATGAAGACTCTACAGGGTGATACTAAGAATATAGCTATGGAATTTTTGTCCAAGCTTCAAAAGAGTTTCAAAGGATTTTTTTTCCCATATGAAAAAAAGAGAGAACACTGGTACCTATCAGATTCTGAAGTTCTGAAATTATAATTACAGTATTTTTTAAATTGCACTGCAGTGTACACATACAGCAGGTCATACTTACCCAACAAAAAGGACATTTTACTTTAGCTTCAGTGATATAAAAATACATGTTAGATAAGCATATGTTATCTACCTTGTTATTAAATATTCCTTGAAAAACAAATTTTAATGGTTTAATAATTCTTCTAATGAATGTATTTTAATTTATCTCCAATAGTTCCCCGTCATTAAGCATTTAAGTTTTCGATTTTTATGCTAGTTATAAATAAGACTTAAGTAACTTAAGGTTTGGAAAGTATTCCTGCTTCCTTAGTATAAATCCTTTTGAGCAGGGGTTCTCCCAACCCCCAGGCTGAAGACCAGTACTGGTCAGTGGGCTTGTTAGGAAGGAGGCTGCACAGCAGGTGAGCAGCGAGCAAGCAAGGGAAGCTTCATTTGCTGCTTCCCATCGCTTGCATTACCGCCAAACCATCCCCATTCCCCGCAGCGCTCACATTACTGCCCGAACAGTCTCCTCTCTTGAAAAATTGTCTTCCACGAAACCGGTTCCTGGTGCCAAAAATGTTGGGGACCGCTGCTTTTGAGTAAAAAAAAACTATTGGACAAATTGGACTTTTCATGCTTTTGAAATAGCTTTGCTAAAATGCTTCCCAGAAATGTTAAGTTGTAGTGAGTAGAAAGATGGAATTAGAGGCAAGGGAATTGAAAGAGCTGCAAGTCTAAGGTGGCAAAAATAGGAAAGGCAGAGGTTAAAAACATGGTTGAAGGCGTGGTGACCAAGGACTAGGTGAGATAAGAGATTTTCAGGCAAGACCGTATTTTCACACCTCGGAACATTTGCTTAGGCTGATATCCCTCCCAAACCATCAAGTGTCCTCTTTTTTTCACCCAAATTACTGTTCTCTTCTACATGTTTCCACAAAATACAGTAGGTATATCTGAAGCCCTTGGAAGTGAAGTTGTGTGTTGCAACGCTTTGTGTTTTGAGGACTTGTCAGTTGCCTATAGTGAGTGTGCAATAAATATGAAGTTGAAAAAATAAAATAAAATAAAATTACAAGGATGAATGCCTCTTTATCTTATCTCTCCCCAGCAGAATCCTGAAAATATAGGTGAAAATTAGATTTTTAAAAAATTAGATTGTATTTCTTTATGCTCTAAGATGAAATTATTTTTGTAAAGAAAACATGCACCCATTTGTTTGAATGAACATTTTCACATAATGAATTATCTTCACACTCTCCTCCCCCACACAAATCTTTTTGCAGTTGGTCCACTGTTTTATGAAAATTTTGATTATTTATTAATTAGAACAAAATGAGTGGCATGTAGACAAATAGCCATTTTAAAGAGATTTTCGTGAGTTATAAGACACAGTGTCTACAGAAATATTCAGCTTGGTGAATCTAATACTCAGTGAACACTTTCCAGACCATATTAAAACATTTGGCCACAAAAGGAACTTTTCTTCTGTTTTACTGTCTAGATGGGCTTAGGGAAGATGTTGAAAGGAAAGAAAAACAGAATGGAAGAAGAAGTGAACAGAAAAATTAGGAAAAGGAGGAAAAGGAGGCTTTTAACCATCACATGAGCAGTAAGGACAAATGTACTGAGATCCAGTCAGAAGTCTTTTAGGACTCTCCCATCTTGCTCTTTTCTCCTAACGTTGGCCTGTTGCTACTCAGGACACAACTGTCACAAGGTGGAAACACAGAGGTAGCCTCCTCCATACTACTTGGTTGGACCTGCAGTTAGTTTTTCTGCTTATAGCTCTACAATCAGGTGAATTGGTTCTTAGCCTGGAATGACAAGAACCTTTGACCTATTGCATTATACTGGTTTCCAGGAGATTTTAAGAACAAGGATGTGTTAGAGTCCTAGGAAAAATACACATATCTAAGTAGCAAATTTTATCAGAAGTTGTGGTGTCTGAACATAAGGCAGAAATGACTGAGATTCCTTATAAAAATGCCAGGAAATCCATGAGACACAAAAGATATCTAGAAGATATCTATTTTTCTAGGAAGAAATTTTAGAGGGGGAAAAAATCCTTCAGCTTTTAAGACCTCTCATAGTCTGTTCTCTGCCACATAGCCCTCAGCAAAACTTCACGTTGTCTATCAATGAAGGCAAATTCTTTTTTTAAAGGTAGTTGTCAGTCATATTGTTCTTTTTTTTTCCCCCCTAGCTTATGTATTTATTTATTTATTTTTATATTTATTTTTGACTGTGTTGGGTTTTCGTTTCTGTGCGAGGGCTTTCTCTAGTTGTGGCAAGCGGGGGCCACTCTTCATTGCGGTGCGCGGGCCTCTCACTATCGCGGCCTCTCTTGTTGCGGAGCACAGGCTCCAGACGCGCAGGCTCAGTAGTTGTGGCTCACGGGCCCAGCTGCTCCGCGGCATGTGGGATCCTCCCAGACCAGGGCTCAAACCCGTGTCCCTTGCATTAGCAGGCAGATTCTCAACCACTGCACCACCAGGGAAGCCCCTGAAGGCAAATTCTTAAGGCTTCTAATTTCTGAGTCTCCACATTCTTGCATACCCCAACCTTAGAGATCTTAAAGAAAATGCCTTTTTACACTAGAAACATGTAAATATGCTATGAGTGTTCATGGGCCTCTTTCCTGGTGCAGTAAAAGTAAATAATGATAAATAAGGTTATAGCTTTGAAAAAAAAATATTTTCCTCCAATATAGTTTTGATGTTGTTTCTCAAAAAATGCTTCTCACTTCTGGGTATTTCCAAAGGTCATGTTGCTTCTTAAAATCCTGCCCCATCATTCTGTCTACTCCCTCAATTCTACCCCACTTTCATTTTTACCCACATGCATCCATATCTGATTTCAGCTTCCCTCCTCACCACCCTCCTGCTTCCAGGAATCCTGAACTTGTTCAGTGTCTTATATATTTGACTTAATTCTCTGATCACATCATTAGTAATTTTATTTATTCAGTAAGTATGTATTGAGCAACTGCTATAAATCAGGCACCAATAACATACTAGGTATCCAGAGAGGAAGAGAAGACATATCCCCATCCTTAGGAATCTTACAGATATCCCAATCAATATCCCAGCAAGTAATTTTGTGGATATTGACAAATTGATTCTAAAGTTTATAGGGAGAGGAGAAAACCAGAATAGCCATACAATTTTGAAGGAGAACAAAGTTGGAGAACTGACACTACCAGTCAAGTCTTCCTATGAAGCTACAGTAATCAAGAAAGTGTGGTATTGGTGAAAAAAGAGACAAATAGGTCAATGGAACAGAATCAAGAGCCCAGAAGTAGACCCACATAAACATAGTCAACTGATCTTTGACAAAGGGGCAAAGGCAATACAATGGATCAAAGACAATCTTTTCAAAATGAATCTAGACACAGACCTTACACCATTTATAAAAATCAACCCCAAATGGATCATAAGACTAAATGTAAAACACAGAACTATAAAACTCCTAGAAGATAACATAGGAAAAAATCTAGATGACTTTGGGTACGGTGATGACTTTTTAGATACAACACCACAGACACAATTCATTAAAGAAGTAACTGATAAGCTGAACTTCATTAAAATTAAAAACTTCTGCTCTGCAAAAAACGATGTCAAGAAATGAGAAGACAAGCCACAGACTAGGAGAAAATATTTTCTAAAGACACATCTGATAAAGAACTGTTATCCAAAATATAGAAAGAACACTTAAAACTCAACAGTAAGAAAACAGACAACCAGATTGAAAAATGGGCAAGAAATTTTACCAGTCACCTTACCAAAGAAGATATATAGATGGCAAATAAGCATATGAAAATATGTTCCACATCACATGCCATCAGTGAAATGTAAATTAAAACGACAATGAGATACCAGTATATACCTATTAGAACGGCCAAAATCTGGAAGATTGACAACACCAAATGATGATGATGATGTAGAGCAGCAAGAACTCTCATTCATTGCTGGTGGGAATGCAAAATGGTACAATCACTTTGGAAAACAGTTTGGCAGCTTCTTAGAAAACTAAATGTACTCTTACCATACAATTCAGAAATTGCATTCCTTGGTATTTATCCAAAGAAGTTGAAAACTTATGTCCACACAAAAACCTGCACATGGATATTTACAGCAGCTTTATTCATAATTGTCAAAACTGGAAAGCAATCATGATGTCCTTCAGTGGGTAAATGGAAAAATAAACTGTGGTACATCCAGGTAATGGAATATTATTCAGTGCTAAAAGAAATGCACTATCAAGCCATGAAAAGACTTGGAGGAAACACAAATACATTCTTACTAAGTGAAGGAAGACAATCTGAGAAGGCTACATACTATATAATTCCAACTATATGGCATTCTGGAAAAAGCAAAATTATGGAAACAGTAAAAAGATCAATGGTTGTCAGGAGTTGGGAAGGAGGGGAGAGATAAACAGGCAAAAGACAGAGGGTTTTTAAGGCAGTGAAAATACTCTGTATTATACTATAATGATGGATACATGTCATTATATATTTGTCTAAACCCATTGAATGTACAACACCAAGAGTGAACTCTAATGTAAACTATGTTCTTTGGGTGATAACGATGTGACATGCAGGTTCATCAATTGTAACATGTGCCACTCTGGGGGGGATGTTGATAATCGGGGAGGCTGGGCATGTGTGGGGTGCAGAAGGTATATAGGAATCTCTGTACTTTCCTCTTAGTTTGCTGTAAACCTAAAACTGCTCTAAAAAAATAGTCTTTAAAAAGCAAACAAATTTACTATTGCTTAGGGGAGACAACAACACAATTACAACGTAGTATAAATGCTGTAAAAATAATATTATACCTATAGATTTTGCCTCCTTATCTTGACTTTAAACTCCTTAAAGGTTTGGTTATACATTTTTATAAATTCATCAAACAAAAGTCAGGCCTGAGACAGTATTCAATAACATTGTGAACTAAAGGAAGGAGATACAGAACCCTCACCTAAATGCAGTATGTCCACGACCGCATCAGAGGTCTGAACCCAGCCATATGCTGTGTGTGGCAATATCTGAACCAGAGGAGGTATAAGAAGCTCACTTACCAATGGCATGGTAAAAATTCCAAACTGAGTGTTTCCAACATCTGTGGAAATGGGTGTGGCCATATTCAAAATCATGGCCTGTGGCAGTAAATCTCATTGAAAAGTTGCCAGAGTAGACAAAAACCACAGGAAACTGTGATTTATGAAGTCTTAACTTCAGACTCTACAGGGTCTACTCAGTCTCTCACACATCATACAATAATAACTTAAATAATATGATGTTTGGGAAGTATCTCCTGATAGAGTCAGACTACTCCAGGAGACAACTGGGCCAACAGTCGGACTTTTTGCCTTTGAGGCATACTGTGGTTGACTAGGCAGGAGAGATGGGTAAGTGGAATCAGTGGGCCTTCTGCTTCTTCACTCAGAAGTCCTCATGATGACCAGCACTGGGGCCTGGGATTCACCTACCTATCTTTGTAATTCAGCTCAGTATCAAATCCTAAGAGCATAAAATACAGGTTACAAAGTATTGTTATTCTCAAAGCAATTTCATGTAATCATGCATTGGATCCTTCCCACAAAATACAATCCAATTAGGCAGTCCAGGAATTTTATATTGATTTCATCCATAGACAAACTGAGGTACAGAGAAGTTAAGTAGCAAATGTTTATGGTCATACAGCTGGTAAACTCTACCACCATTATCTCTCAGAGATTGAGAGAGGCCTATACCATTCCATATATTTAAAAGAAGTATTAAAAAATGTCAAAACAGGTAGAAAAATATCATGTAATATTTTTTAAATGTTTTTGTTTAACAAATAAATATTATTAATTATGATATACAATGCAAAATAATTACAAGTAAAGGAATATGTGTGTGTGTGAATGTGTGGATGCACACATATATATTTTCCAGACAGTATGATCTAGTAATCTATGTGTAGGGTTATATGACAGATATTTGGTGGCAAGAAAACTCTTATTTACCTACACAATAGCATTTTCCCCATTGGCAGAAATATTCCCAGTCTGAGAAAATAATGGAAATGAATTATTACTGAGTTCATATAATCATAGTATTATTCTCCTTATTATTTATTTAGAGGTAGTCACGGGACCCAATTCTGGGGAAAGAGACCTTTCCACTTTGGATCATGTTATGTACCGGTATGATGTCTGGATCTGTGGCAGCCATTTTGAAGTAATGAGGTGGCAATACTAAGAACAAAACCAAGTGTTAATGATGGAAGAGTAAAAAAATGGAAGAGCCTGTATCTGTTCTCAATGACTTTACTGATCCACCAGAACTGCCAGCCTGTGACTATTTTATTAATCTAGCAAAATATTTTTCTAAAACCTTAAGAAACAGAACTTAGTTGGGTTTTCTCTTATTTGTATTTGAAAGCGTCTTGACTACAATTTTCTTCTTTCAATCTTGCTCATGATTATATGTAAAACTTCTTTTGGAGAGAACATCAACATATATATTACAGGCCCTTTGTGAATGTGAAGCCAGAACCAGCTGCCCTCCCAGACCTCCCTGCTGAAAAACTTTTTCTTTGCATAGAGAATGTTAGAGATCAGACCAGGAGTCTCAGCCGCTAGACTCCAGACTAGTATTTTTCTGACACACAGTGCTCTGTGGAACCACCACAAAGGTTATCTGGTCTTCCTATCACTCAAAAAAACTAAGGATCTTGTATCATATCTGTCTCTCCCCCAAAACAACATGAATTCAATGATAAAAATCAACTCCATTAAAACAAGAATTTCTAGGTTCAAATAGGTGGTGTTAGGAATAATTTGAAGAGGTGGTGTTAGGAATAATTTGAAGATCAGCAGAGGAAGATCAATGAAAGCATAATATCTCTCCCTTCATGACTGAATATGCAATAAAGATAAATGACAGTAAAGTACTTCAGAGATGCATAGAATTATGCTGACTTTGTGACTTTCTTTCTTCTGAGGATCTAAGAAAAATTATGTAAAGAATGCTCATTTTCACATCAGACTCAGGTATTACACACGTGAACAGGACAAAGAGAAGCTCATTCACTGCCCTGCTCTCCATTCACTTTGTACGTGGTGTGTGGGTGTACTTAAACAGTATGCCTATTTATATTCAATCACATATGGATTCTATATATGAATTAGGTATCTATAATGCAGATATTTTAAATATTTGTTTACCACCAACTGCTTAACTGGGATTTCCATGAATAGAATAAAAGATGTATGCACTAAATGTATGTGTAGATGTATATGAGGATCTGGTATAACTTACTATTATTTCCTTTTATGGGTCAAGCAGGAAAAAAGAGAAAATCAAGTATCCTAAGTAAATTTTGCGCATTTCTATATATTTCCCCCACCATGAAACAACATGCTTAATACACCATAAACATCATTTTAAGGGAGAAGGAGAGATAATCCTCTAGGGAAAAAAGAAACCCCAAGTTAAAAAAAAAAAATTATCACAGTGGGACATGGTTGTTCATTCTTTTTGTAGAAAATATTTTCATGTTTATTTTAAGTCCAATAAAAATGTAAGTATTTTAAACAAACAAAAAAGTGTCAGGGATAACAATAGGCTATTTTTGAGTTTGGAAGAAAAAGGAAGCTTGCCAGGAGTAGGCATGTATATTTTTAAGCATACTGCTTCAAAAAGCAGGATGTCGGGATGTTGCATCTTTAATTTTTCTGTTAATTATGAATTGAGCATTGTTGTGAATCTTGTCCTCAAAACCGAGCTCAGAAAATAAGAGCAGATGCTCATCCCCAGGTTTGGCTCATATGGGAATTGAACGGAACATATTGGTTTATAATTAATGTAATTTGTTGGATTATCTTTTGTGAAGGAGCGAAGGTAAACAACCTTGCAGCATTGTAGTAATATCTTTGGAGCTTGGAGCTTCTATAGTTATGGAGAAAAAAAGAAAAATGAAAAGGAAAAAAGCTCTTCCTGTCACATTACAGGGAATTTGGAAATGTCTGTCACATTCAAACATACTTTTAATTAATTCAAAGGAAAGAATTAGGTGAAAGACCCTAAAGCTAAACACAAGTAGTGTGTAAAATGAGAGCCACTGGTTTCCCAATGGGGAATTTTGATAAATTGAATTCTCTTTTCCATTTGCTTTAATTTCATTGTGCAGTAGGGAAATGGAAGGGAAACATTTTCCCTTCTCTCTAAACAGGAAATTGGGCACAACACAAAATTCATTGATTTGAATATTTATCTTTTTGGGGGCACTGTATTATTCATAAGAAATATGTATACAATGACTTTTCTCCACAAAGATCAGGGCATCTGTGTATCTCATCTTTGTTTTATTCTCCATACCCCTCAGAGGTATAGATGTTATCTTCACTTTAAATAAACTCATTCATGAAAAAAAGAAAGTAACCTTAATCCTTTTCCACACACAACCAAACCAAGAAGGATAAACACCTTTTGGTGTGATGTTTTCCAGTCACAAAATGTTTCCTCTGCCTCACATAGATCTCGGGAGCATGTGTATAACTTTAGGTCTTTGACAATCTTTGACTATCCAGTTTTGATACTGGATCATCTGAATTTTCATTTTGATATTTTTCTGTGTGTTATATGCCATTTTAAAAAATGGTTTTCTTAGCTTCTAATAGAGTAGTAGGTTTGAAGCTTTTGGTTACCTTTCTATGATTAACAGGTAAAAAGTATATTTTAATTGATTTTTCACTTTTTTCATATATTCTTACATTTGATTGCTAAAAATAAATTATTCTTTCCAATATCTCTTAACTAGAAACCCAATTTAAGGCCTCACAGGTCCAGAATTTGGTAGTAATTTGGGATAATAAAAGGGGTGGGGGAGGGAGTGAAGACATTTAAAATTTTTATTTAAAAGCAAATGATGTGCATCCCCTTTAAAAACAATTACATAAATATGTTAATCTTATATTTATTGTCTAAAATGAATTCCCAGGTTTCATCTTAGAAATGATTTCCTTTGGAAGCCTTTTCAGAATACCCTCCATCCAAAGAATGATTTAAATGCTCTTTCTGTGTACATTATAATACCTCATTCTTTCTCACGTGATATTCGGTACCACACCCTAATAGAATTGCCTGCCTGTTTGTCTCCCCTATTAATATGTGAGGGTCTAGCATTTTACTGTACTCTAAAAGTATTTGTTGAAACAATGGAAGAAATGGGGTATTGTTTGACCCCAAGAATCTAGAGAATGAGGGTAATTTTTAACAAATTAGCACCCATGTTATCTTTATTTTAGAATGTAATCACATTTATGGAAGTCCAAGGAAACTAGAGTAATGATTTAGAAGGTGATATTAAATTCCTACACATTCATAGTTTTCTTGACTACTTGTTCTAAGTCTAGAGGAGGGTAAAGTGAAAGTCTCAGGTCAACTAATTCACAAATAGCTATCATTTATTGAAAACCGATCCATATATTAGTGTTGAGAGGCATATAATGGAATTTTGGGGGAGGATCTCTACGTTGTAGTAAGAAAGATAGAACTAACATTTACTGACAAAATATGGTATATAATTAAATATAAAATTGTGCAGCACATGATTTTCTTAACCATACGTGGCCAGAAAAGAAGAAAATGTTTAGGGCTGGAATTATCAGAGATGTCAAGGAGGTGATCAAACACAGATGACTTGTGTAGGTTAGCATTAACTCTGGCCAGGTTAAGATGCCTTACATAGATTCTCATTTAATCCTCATTGTCTCTTTTCAAGTCAGGCATTTTGTCTTCATGCTACATAGAAGAAAATAACAGACAAATAAATGAAATCCCTAAGGTAATACCACCAATTAATGGTATATCTGCTTTTGAGTTCTGATTCCTTCACAGTACTATATGATGACTGACAGAATATATAAAAAGGAACAGAGAAATGAATTAAAAATCATCCAATAAAAGAGAGGGCAGACATAAGTAGATGAAAAAGAAGTAGTGGAGTGCCATTTCACTAAAGACAAAGAAGTAGAGTGTTTCAAGAAGGAAATACAGTGAACAGTGTCAAAAACTACAAACAGGTCAAGGAGACTGCATTTGTCATTGTGTTTGACAACAAAGATGGTGATTTTTGAAAGAGTTGTTTCAGTAAGTGAGTGGAATGAAAACCCCTTCAGAAGTAAGGACAGAGTGATGATGGGAGAGCAGCATAGGTTGATGTATGTGTTAAAAATAAAGCAGATACAAGTTGACTAGAAGAAAGAGTGACTAAGGTCAAGCAAAGGCTTTCCTCAAGATAGAGAGATGTGAATTATTGAAACTAGAGGAGGGAGAAATGGAATGGAGAAGAAAGGGACAAGTGGGAGGCAAAAAATCTCAATCTAGTGTACCAGGGCAAGGTTAGCACTTCTAAGACTCTTCTTCTGAGACTGGGAAAATTTGAAGAGATGTCTGTAGCAGTAGAAAAAGCAGAATGATATGAAGATGAGAATCAATGAAGGATAGCCTTGATCTTTTTATTTTAAGAACAAGGTGAGCTCACTAGCTGAGAAAAGGAGCAGTGAGGGAAGTGTTGAAGGCTGGAGGAGAAACAAAGTCTGTTGCAGCTGAAATGGTAATGATGAAAATCCTCCTTCCTCAGGATCATCTACATAAACTTAACTGCTTATAAGGTATTTTCCTTCCTGATCAAATAAAAATGATGATTTGGCTCTTAAAAATCCCCAAAGGACTTTAGGACAATCTGGATGGCATGAAATGGGAAGGTCTCCAGTGTAAAAAAAAAAAAAGAAAAGAAAGAAAGAAAAGAAAGAAAGAAGGAAAGAAAAAGTGGACAGATTGACCAATATAGAAATTCTGGCCTTTCTCCAAAATTACAGCATGTCATTGGCAAAAATTAGAAGTATGAGCCAGATCTCAATTCAATTCTATTTCTGCTACACTCCACTTTTTCTCATATAACATAGGTATTTATGTATATGATATTAAAAGCACTGGTTTGAAAAACTATATTGTAGAAAAATACATAATGAGAAGCATACCTAATACCCAGTTTAAAGAAGCTTGTCTATATCCTTTATTTTGCTTTAGGGAGTAAATAATTTGTTTCTACTAATCAAAAATTTTACCAGGTTATTTGCAAACATATAGAGAGCTACTGACCTCTCATCCCTTCAGACTTGGATTCATTTTATTTTTAAACCATTGAATGCTATTCATTCTAAACTTCTTGGTTGAGAACTGAACCATAGGTGATAAAAACCAAACTGAACAGTGTTCAGGCAAACATGTGAAGTGAGCTAAGTTTATTTTTGGAGATTCTGTTTTCCTGTGCCCAGGAATCCAACTCAAATTTTCAAATTCTCAAATCTTTGCCCATCTATATATCAACCCCATGCTCCATGTTCCCAAAGAGTATAGATTGCAAGGAAGATGATCCAAGGAACTCACACTTATCATGCACATGGCTTTTTTTTTTTTTTTTGCATTCAAACTAAACAAATTTTAAAATTATAAATAATAAAAAACAAAAACCAAAATTATACTATAAACAATGTTGAAAGAAAAATGAAAGTCTTGGGGAAAATCTTTGTAATAGATATATCAAAACCTAATATTAAAAAAAGGAAGAAAAACTAAACCTATCAAGAGAAATTAAGTAATTTTAGTGCCTCCATACAATGGAATTATTTGTATCCTTTTAAAAAGATGAGGCATATATGTATATTCATTGATATGGAAAGTTCTTTTGACATATTTTTAAATGTAAAAAGGTATGAGAGCAACATATATTAGATAGTATACACCTATGTATATCAAGTTACGTGTTCAATCCTAAAGAGGAGGAATCTGGAAGAACATTTCCAAAATATTGATTGTGCTTTCTTACAGATGGTGGAATTTAAGGTTTTCTTTTAATATCTTCTATATACTTTCCATATTGCTTAAGTTTTAAAGTATTTATTATCTTTATAATAAAAAAGTAAAATAATAAACACTTCAGATAGTATCTTAATATTTATAACTGCAAGGGAATGGATTATCATCAGTTTTATAATTTTCAATTATAGTTGGTAAAATAGGTCCTGAGATATGAATTGTTTTGGCCAGTATCTATAAGTTAGCCTCCTGACTTTGCAGTACTCTTCCTTCTCTACCATACTGCCTGAACATGAGTAAAACATGCACAGCAAAATAACTCATTCAGACATTTATAAGTTGGCAGACCAGAGTCTTCATTTATATCGTACTTCTAATGCATATGAGCTTCTCTCCATTCAAAAAAGGAAGAGTGCACCAAAGTTAACTCAAGAAAGATGTGTTGGAATATTGAAACCACAAAAGCTAGCAAAGATTCTGAAAACTCTTCAAAATTTATATTTGTTATTTTTAGGAAGGCTTCTTTTAAAGCCATATAAAACATGTATATCTCACAGAATCTTGAATTAAGCTACAGCAACAGCAATGGATTTTGTGACCTGAATCCTAGGCTTAATGTCATAGATGGACTACATTTTCAGCTCAGAGATGTGTTTTTCTAATAAGTCACAAATGCAACTGCTATAATAATAGTTTCATGCCATACTCACTAGAAAACTGTTCAGTCAAAGAGAATGAGAAGCTTATCACAGATTGATGACTTTCTGATATGGGATGTTAAAATTTTCATATCCTTATAAATTAAGAAATACTAGAATGAAGTGACCAGATGTTCAGCTTCCTTTCTGGAATTTCAAATGTATGTGTGTGTGCATGCATACAACAGAAACCATTCCTCTGAAGAGCAGAGATTTCTCATCAGAAAATGTGTGTCTTCTTACACTGTCATCAACCTTCATTTGTTAACCATAGTGCTTACATTTCAACACCTTGCATTTTTACATCCTCTTTTATATAGGAACTACACAGATTTTAGAAGACATTCTTTAAAAGAAGGAACTATCTTTCTCCTACTAGAGCTTAGATGAGTGCCTAGGAAATGCTAAGTAAAACTGGGGGGAAACCACCCATGAAACCTCAAAGGAATTTTAAGATAGCCAATTTTTCTACCTTTGTACTCTAGAAGTCAAAAGATTCTGCCAAGTAGATGAAAGTAGAAAACATGTCAAGGTCAATCCTTGTCTTTTACCTTTTCCTTTCATGAACTTCAGGTGTCAGTCCTCTAAAACTACTTTAGTCTATGTGGTACCACAAGTATCAGGAGAAAGAGAACATTTCTCAGAAATGAAGCCATAACATGATTCAAATAAGAATTCTAAGACTCAGTAGTAAAGCACCATTGTGAGTCTACATGACTGTATTAGGAAATGTATGTAAGGACGGTTTTAATAATAAACAACCTTTTTTTTTTAAAGTTCAGAAACAGACATTTTTTTTCAAAATTAAAAAATAGCACATATTAATAATAGTCATGGCAAATATTTTCCAAAAAAGCATGCTACAATACTCATTGCTATTTTATTTCTATTCTTCTTCTGATCTACGATCAAAATTTATTTTTCAAATTTTGTTCAGAGAGTAAATGAAAAACAAACTGTTTCTTGGCTGAGACTCTGAATTCTTGGCAATTAGCATACTAAAAATAAATTCACCTTACATTGATTTACACTCTACTATAATAGGGCTACAGACTATTTTTCTTATATTGTTATTCTCTTTTGAAATGCATCCTTAGTAAGATGTAAAAGCATGTTATTTTATCTCTATTTATATAATTATAGGATGTTTAAAGTTTCTGACCCATAAAGCTGCCTTCCAGAAGTAGAAGTCTAGTCTAGACTGGCTTTCCTCTCAAGTTGATTAATATGAGGATGAAGAAATATCTTCTCAGAAGATTACACCAAACCAATCCATTTTATCACTAAAAATTCACCTCTTAAAATTTCTTAATATTTGTGTTAAGACAAGAGTTTCTGGGCCTACTGTTTTAAAATACAAATATCCTTGTAAAAGTTAACATGTAAAAGTTAACTTGATATCTTAGAATAGGTTAGAAAAACAAATTATTCCAAGCAAATTATTCTGAAACCTAGGTGAGAGTAAAACCCTTAAGAGTTAGGATATAGAAGAAAAATTCCTATTTCAAGGTGGTGGTGAATAATGGGAACCTAGACATTCATTAGACAATAAGAAGACTCTGTGGGAAGCAAAGAACTAAGATCAGAGTGTGATTCTGGCAGTGTGTCTGAGCAAATATGGATCCATCTGTAAGATTTCTATTTCTTAGTGAGGGGCTCATCCAGCCACAGTTCCTTCCAGTTCTTTGCTAAGATGGAATATTGCCCTATTCTACTGTCTGCCACCAAAGGTAGGAGAAAATAGGAAGGGGGTAGGCCCTTAGGTGTAAGCTAACCAGATGGCTGCTGATAGGGTGTCATTGAAATATATCTCAACATACTCTGATGAAAAGAATATTTTTTCCACTGTTGGAGACAGATGTTGAATTTCTCGTTTCTCTTGTTGCAATGCATAGGGACTTTGGTCTCTCTCTGTTTTCCATGGGGTAAGGAGCAGAAAGAACTGAGCTCACTGTCTCTTCAATAGCAGAAGAGAAGATGATGAAGGTACTGGGCTGGTGAGAATAAGAGAGAATTTTCAAGATGAGAAGAGGAAAGATTGAGGGAAAAAAACACCCAAAGGGAAAGGCATAAAAGGAAAAGGAGGGGAAAGGAAGAAAGATATAGGGTGAAGCAAGTACTAATGGCCAGGGAAGACAGTGAAGGTATTCAGGACATTTCACTTATTTTAGAATTTTGCTTATATCAAATCTCTTGATATTTGTTTAATTGACGCTCTGTTTGCACTGAATCAAGTAACATGTATAAAGTAAAGAAACCAAGGAAAGAGACTTAGTAAAACCAACTTGTATTAAGTTAGGGTCCCATTAGGAGACAGAGATGACACCAGTTATTTGGACAGAGAGAATTTAATATAACTAAGTAAGTGAAGTGTTAACTAAGTAAGTGAAGAGTTAACTAAGTAAGTGAAGTGTTAACTAAGTAAGTGAAAGAGTAAAAAGAACATTAAGGTGGTGTAGAGGTAACAGCTACCAGAAGAAGCTACCATGCTTAGGGCTGAAGGAATAAAGGCAAGAGGTTGGAATTATTAAAATTTAGAAGGCTGGAGGAGAGGCCCTGTGGTGCTGAAATTCAAACTTCTAAGGCAGGGCACTGCTGGGCTGGTGCTGGTGTCTCTCAGTGTCTGATAAGGTTGGTTCTACAAGTGTTGGATAAACCACAAGATGGATCCACGTGCTGCTATCAGAAGGCACTGCTGCTGCCGAGATGAAAAAGTGATACTGGGGTGATGCTTACAAGAATAAGGAGCAGACAGGAAACCCTTAAGAAGTTGATGTGCGCTGACAGTAATAAGATGAAAGAAGAAGCCGCTTCCCTTCTCCATCTAGTACCGCCTACTGGCAGAGCCTAACTGAGAAACAGCTGGTGAAGTAGAAATGTGGTCGCAGAGTCCCTGCCCCAGCATCACAAAACTCAGTATAGAAGGGTGGGCTTGGAGATGAGCGACAATAGCTTAAGAACTGGCACACAACCTTTAAAAAAATTATCTTCCCAATTGTTTTTTATTCCTTAATTTTGAGGAGGTTTTATCAAAATCAGAAAATAAGGAAGGCAAAACCAGTATCCTTACTCCAGATATAACCCCTTTGAAATAAACCAAATTATGAAAAGCCTGTATTTATATTTTTAATAAAAACAATTATTTCATTTATAGAAAATTATTATGGGACTCTGCTTTCATTCTAAATTCTCTTTAGTTTATTAATACTCTTATTCAACAAATATTTATTGAATATTGAATGTATCAGAAAGTATTCTAGGTGCCTGAAATACACCAAGGAATAAGAGACAATATTCTTGTCCTCATAGAATATGATTCTTTTTAAGAAGGAAGATTATATCAATATTCAGCAAAAATCGATTACAAATCTTTTATGAAGAAGAGAACTGGGGTACAATGTGAGATACTTATATTGACAGTATGGCAATAGACACATTTAAAGATATTTTGAGATTTTCTAACCACATAGGCCTATCCATTTTTCCTGCACACTCTCAGATATATTTCCCTCACCTTCTTCCTAGAACTCTAAATAGATTTATAGAGGTATTATATGTTGTCCAAAGTTCTATGAATCATACCATTGAAATAACTCATACCCAACAGCCATAACATAGAAGCCCTAGAACTTTCCTCTTTTAGCATCTACTGCCCCATAAGATATAAGAATAATTTAGTGTGAATGAGACAAGGAGGGAAATGTGAGAAATGTTGACTAATATGCTTCCTTTAAATAAATGTTAATATATGTATCTTTCTACCATGTAGTAACAGTTTATAAACTCAACTTTAGTTTTAGCCATTTAAAAATCATCTCTGTGATGACTTTATGCCAATTAAAAGAATTGCTCTGATTTATGCTGAGATCATGTAGTGTTTCTTGGAACCACCATGGTCTCATTAAACTTATCTTCCACATTTATTTTTATAGATCTTCAGAGAAATCTCTAAAGGCTTAATATAGCAGACTTGAATTGTGATACCTCTCCCCTGAAAAAAATCCAAAACTCCTTTCTCATTCATCAAGATAGAACCTAAGACACAGGTATTATAACATAGTTTTAATATTTTAAGAGGAAGTATGATCTTCAAAGTCTTAGTAATAGTAGTTTCACTGCCACCAGAAATATTCAAACTTAAACACAAACCTTTAACAGTAACTAGCCAAGAGCTTTGCATAGTAGGTGCTCCATTAAGGTTTGCTGATCACATTTTGTTTATTTTTAATAATAAATAAACAAAGAAATTCTTCTGTATCTCTCGGCAATTCCTCCATTTAACTGCTCTTATGCTCCAGATGTTCTTATAGTTGTCCAAAGTAATCTCTCACTTTTCTAGGTCTCTCTGCACATAGGTCAGAATTATTTTCTTAATGCTTCCTCCTGTTCTTGTGTTGCAAAGATAGAAGATCTGAAATGTCACCCTCTGTTAGGAGATGAGGAAAAAACTACCCATCCTCTTACACCCCCATTCTTTAACCATGTTTCCCAAGAAGGTGAATCTCACCTCTTCATGCTAAGACATACAACTGAACATGTCATCCAATTTTTTATATGATGAGATGGAATCAGTCTATATACAAAGACACTTCAAAACCTAGCTCAAGCCAGCTCTTCAGATCACATCTCAACACCTCCTCCATATATCTTCTGAATGCCTACCCAGAGCAACAGAAGTCCAAACTTTACCCACTTCCCTTTGTTTGGCAATGTCATCTCAATACTGGCTAATGATTGGGAAGTGTAGATCAGAAAAGAGAATGTTAAAATTGGGTACAGCCATACCTGATGTGCAGTGTCGTAGGAGTGATGAAGGTCACAGCTTTTCTTATTGTAGAAAATTCTATTTCAAGACCATCAGTGCTGATTGTGAACTTCACAAGTACTGCTAAGTCCTTTTCCTTTTGGCTATCAGTGACTTTGCTTTCTCCAGCTGCCAGACATAGCCTACTAAATGCAAACAAATTTAAAATAACATTTCTCCCCAGGCACAAAATAACAAAAGCCAGGTTTTCTGAGAGAAGCATAAAGCCTTAATTTGGGCTCTGCCTCTGAACCATTTTAGAATTTCATAAAGTGAAAGAGCATTGGTCAGCCATTGTCTTTTCAAAGCATTTGATCTAATGTTGATTTATCTTTTGTCCTTGGATTGGGTGGGAAAGTCTTCACATTATAATACTAATAAGAAAAAAAAAATGCTTCCTAAAAATGAAATCCTGTCAAATTTGATGTTTTGTTTTCTAGTCACAAGGGTAGACTGCTTATTCTAGGAGTAGCTGGAAAGTGGGGAGCAGAGGAACTTGAAAGAAAAACAGATTTAGAGTTGTGTTCAGTAGGTAATATTATTAAAAATAAAATCATTTTGTAGCCTGTCATCTTGATGTTATGAAACCCAGTAGCATGTTTTTTTCCCTTTCAAATGAATTTTGTTTTTAATAAGTTTGGCTAAAAGTATAAATGCTTTTGGTGAGGTCAACTTGAACTTGTGGCTTTTCTTAGCCTTTGGGGTCTACACCTCAGAGAGTTTTCTGTTTTTATTGGAAGTTTAAATTTTGTTGACTGAGCTGGGAGTTTCTTTGTGAGAGCACTGAGTCCTTTAATGTTTTCTTTTTTGGTCTCTTTTGCTGTTTAAAAGAATGACTTGAGGATAAATTTGGTGCCTTGGATAGATAAATAAATCTGACAAAATTATAAATGACTCAGTTAACTGGAGCAGGAAGGGGAAAATAATAGTGAATTAGTTTTAAAAGGAAAATACACCCCTCAGTAAAATGCATGAAACCCTAACAAATACAAATGCCACTCAGAAAAAAAAAGTTTAATTTTTAAGGAAAGAAAATAGTCAATTCATCCTAATGCTAAAAGACAACCAAACCAAAAAAAAAAAAAGTTGTGATAATCTCTTCCTATGTGATATATTATAGTTAACTTTATACCTTATGAAATATTTCAAGTTTTATTTATGTAATAAATCTATTTTAGTATGTTAATACAATAATTGAATTGTATAACTGCTATATTTCATTAGAAATTAGAATTTTTATTAGAAATTTATGATTTTAAAAAGAGTAAGTCACAAAGACCATAATTTGACCATGAAAGAAATAGCTGACTTTACAGATTCAGACTGGCTGAGAAAATCAGGCCTTGACTGTGTGAAAATAAGAATGTTTGTCTGATGCATGTAACATATGGGTGCTCATAGAATAGATGCATATTTTCAGGGGTAGTTGTATTCATTGGCTGAGAGAAAGTGATGTAGGACATATAATTGCCTGGCCCCTTTTTGTGCCTCCTATTGTGAGTAGAAGAGAATCTTCTAAAAAGATGGACAAAAGTCCTTTACTTCTGTTCAACTCATAATTTTGCCTCAGGATGATTCATTTTTTTATAAATATTATGAGGCTTGGGGTGTCAGATTAGTCACCATAGTAAGCATAGTAAGCACAATATCCTGCTCCGTTTATGCACTCTGTATAACAGTCACTATACATAGTATTTATATATTATCCATTTGTAAAGAATATCTGAGTAATATTTAAAGAAAAAGCATTTCCTTAATAACTCAAAAGACATTTAAGTCCTTCAGAGTGTGAGGTCATTTTGAGTTTTTAATACATGAACTACATGTATATGGAAATGTACATGGAATAGAGCTAGATAGATTATTAAAATTTTGAATTAACTCTAAACTTTTAGATATACTTAAGCAAGATCTAAATTGACACAAGTTTTTGATCTTTAAAGTGGGAACAGTATTTACCTCATGAGGACTTTTGGAGATACATTAACATAGATAAAGAGCTTAGAATAATACCTGGTAATATGGTAGGTGTTTAGACAGCATGTTACAGAAGAAAAAGCATGAGCTTTGAGGGTTCGAGGTTGGGTAGTAGAGAGTTAATCTTACCTTGTTTAGACTATATCTCCCACACCTGCAAACTTGCAAACTTGGCCAAGTTCTTAAAGGTTTAGTTTTCTCATCTGTAAAATACAACAGTACAACAGCTCATAAGATATGTGTGAGGATGATACAAGATAGCAGTGCCTAACATGGGGCCTGAGACCTAGTAGGTGATCACTCTTCTCCTCTCATAGCTTAGTCTTGAAACAAGAACAACAGGATCAATTAAAATAAGGATTACACATACACACAAAATGTTGTCTGAGGCCATTCACAGCTCTTCATTTAGCTATTCTATTTACTGTCCTGAGGAATCTTTAATGTAATTACTATGTTGGTTTTGGGCTCTACACATAGCTGTAGGATAAGAGAATAGTCTCTGGTGTCAAGTAGATCTGATTTCAAATCCTCATACTGTCATTCAGTATCTCTCTTCCAGTTTTAAAGTTTTATATTATATTTCAAGTCTTTTATAGATTATCCTTGTAGTTTTAAGAAGCATGCTAAAGTTAAAATTTAAATGATTAACATAGCAAAAGACCCAGTGCTCTATTCTAGCAGACCCTGAGAGCTTCCTTCAGAGAGGTAGATAAAAAGTTTAAAGCATCAAGAATTCATCAGCTAATGCAGTCAGTTGTTAGACTTCTAAGACGGCCCCCAATACTCCATGCTGCCTGGTTGCACCTGCTGTTCTGTAATCTCCCCCCACAGTGTGTTGATCTCTTTCTCTCATTCTTCTCATTTGCTGCTGTGATGAAACAAGCTGCCATCTTGTGAGCCCTTACCTTGGTGCAGCTTTGTGAGTCTAGATCCCTGACCCATAGAAACTATGAGATAATCAATAGACTTGTTTTAAGCCACTAAATTTGCAGATGATTTGTTATGTAGCAATATACAAATAACACAGATGAGTAGGACAAGATGACTAAAATTAGGCTGGAATTCATAGACTAAAACTGAAAAAGTGAATTATTTATGTTTTGTTTTCAAATATTAATGAAACATAAACCTTTTACACTACCATGAAATTTTTTAGACCATCACAACTACTTTAGTGCTTTTGCCCAATTTTTTTGAGCCCTTACTTTAACAGTTATTTGTTCCCAAAAGTTTTACTTAATTTGGAAATTCTTAAATATCTCTCTAAGTTGAAAATGAGAAGCCAATAGAGACAAGTCACACTGAAGAGCCTTCAGTCCCCATATAGTATCTGTACCATCAGCAACAGCTGCAATACAGAGAGTCTAATAGCATAAGGAACCATTAAGACAGGCAGATATATTGTACTTTAATTAGGAAAAAGTTCATCTTTCTTATATAGCTCAAAAATCTCATAAAAGACAAATAGAAGTAAATCTAATGCTGAAATTATCATCCTAAAATTGACAAAAATTGTTTTAAGAGATTTTTCATAACCCCTTTCCCCAGTGTAGAGACTTTTACTCATTCATACTGCGAAAAACTAAAACCAATCAGATTGCTCAGTGTTGTGTATTACAATGAAATTGCCAAGCCCTTTGCTTTCACTGGATTGGCACTGGCAGTACTCTTTGCTCCCAATGATCCAAAAGCTTCCTGTCTTGCAAACCACAAAGTCTGAACAAATGCCATTTTGCCTCGGAGAGCTTCAGAGTCAACATCTCAGAGAGCAGATTAATTACTCTGTGGGGCTCCCAGCCTCTCCTTGGCCAGGTCTCGAGTCAACCAGAGCAGAGCAGCCCTCACTTAGATCATCAGGCTTTGGAAGTGGATCTTTGAAACTTGCTTGGGTTTGCACTCTAGTTTGTAGTACTCATGCTATATATATTTAAATAAATATATATTTAAATTGTATGTCTAAATTTACTTATTTATATATATACAATTGTTTCCACTCTGATATGTTTTCAAAGAATTAATGGCACCTAATGTCCTAGCAAGAGCAAGAATATTCCAGAGCCAGAATCAAGTCATGAGGAATTGTTCTCCTCTAGCAAATATATTAACAGAGAGTAACTTCAAAGGGATATATCTACCCAGACTGAGAGCTCTACTCTATGTCATACTGAAGTTTCTGTCTGAAAAATGTAAAAGTCAGTCATTCATTTTTTTTAGGTATTCTAAGTTGGCCAGAGCACTGCACTAATTGACAGCAAAACGCTGGACTTAATACCTCTGAGTGCTCTTGGATTCCTTCTGTTCTGTGGCCACAGACTTAATCCCTAACTATAGCCAGATGTTTTATCAATGAGCGAGACCACAAATCTATTACCAATACTACAAAAACAATCTCAGTGTCTGATATATTTCAGTACTAATGATAGTTCATAAATAGCATCTTCAAATGCAAAAAGAAAATTTCTCTACAGATCTATTGACTGGTTTCATTTAATTTTTCATGGTACTGATTGGTTTACAGATTTACATGATGACTTCTTTTGGTCTCATGTTGACATGCCCCATTTCCCCAACAGTCCAAAAAGTCTAGCTCACATAAATGAGAAATAATCCCTAGCTTTATATAAATTATTATATAGTTATGCATTCATGAGCATACAGCAAAAATATAATTACAGTCTGGTAAAAATCAATTTAATTTTTATTTACTTCTGTAATATTTTACAGGTATTTCCATTCTTCCACTTATTATATTGAGAATATTAAAACTGATATTAACTACATTCCCAGTTAGCCTTTATCACACTTCTATGTTTCACTCAGAATATGTCAAGGAAGCAAACATTTGGGGGGAGTTAATGTAATGATATTTGAAAATTATCTTCTTTACATAAGAATAAAGTATAATTTATTTAATTTCAATTAGTAGAGCCAAATTTTGATACTGTAATGGAAGAGTAAAAGAAGTTTGGTAAACTAGAAGCTTTAAAAAAGTAGCTTTATAAATAACTCAATTTCATTTCTTTTTATGGCTGAATAATATTTCATTGTATATATGTACCACATCTTCTTTATCCATTCATCTGTTGATGGACACTTAGGGTGCTTCCATGTCCTGGCTATACATATAGCTGGTTCACTTTGTTGTGCAGCAGAGGCTAGTACAACATTGTAAAGCAATTATACTCCAATAAAGATGTTAAAAAAAAGTAGCTTTATAATTTATTTTAATATCTGCAATAACTTGAAGTACAGTAATCCACAATATTGATCTCCAAAATGACAATGATTCATCATGAAGAAAAAAATTGAGAGGAAAAAATTTTTATTGGTGCCAAAATAAATGTTTTCTATGTTTTATTCTTATATCAAGAGCCTTAACAATGTTTGCACCATCTACTTCTGAGATTTTATACCAAGAAATATAACCTAAAGTGAGAAGGAAACTACCCAGATTTATTTGATGGAAAATTATTAATAATAGAAAAAAACCAAAATTAACTAAACGTTCAATAATTGGTAGATAGCTAAATAAATTAAGAGACAATATGCAATTAATTTTTTTTTCCCACAGATATTTACTTATTTCCCCTTATATGCCAGGTATCATGCTTGTCCCTGGGTATACAGCTGTGAACATGGAAGGCTACAATCCTAATACCATAAAGCTTATTTTATTAAAAATGATGGGGGCTTCCCTGGTGGTGCAGTGGTTGAGAATCTGCCTGCCAATGCAGGGGACACGGGTTCGAGCCCTGGTCTGGGAAGATCCCACATGCCACGGAGCATCTAGGCCCGTGAGCCACAACTACTGAGCCTGCGTGTCCAGAGCTTGTGCTCCGCAACAAGAGAGGCCGCGATAGTGAGAGGCCCACGCACCACGATGAAGAGTGGCCCCCGCTCGCTGCAACTAGAGAAAGCCCTCGCACAGAAAAAAAGACCCAACACAGCCAAAAATAAATAAATAAAATAGCATTCCCTTTAAAAAAAAAAAAAAAATGATGTTTATGGGCTTCCCTGGTGGCGCAGTGGTTGAGAATCTGCCTCCCAATGCAGGGACACAGGTTCAAGCCCTGGTCTGGGAAGATCCCACATGCTGCGGAGCAACTAGGCCCGTGAGCCACAACTACTGAGCCTGTGCATCTGGAGCTTGTGCTCCGCAACAAGAGAGGCCACGATAGTGAGAGGCCCACGCACCGCGATAAAGAGTGGCCCCCGCTTGCCGCAACTAGAGAAAGCCCTCGCACAGAAACGAAGACCCAGCACAGCCATAAATAAATAAATAAATAAAATTATGTTTATGAAACTTTGTACCAAGGTGAAACGTGTAGAATGGTTAGTAAAAAATTTATGTAACATAAAAAACTGTTTATGTAATATGATCATAGTTATGAACAAATTAGGTATAGAAAAACATTAAAGAATATAACTGAAATGCTCATTGTACATTTCTTTGTGTAACTGGATTTTGAGTGTCTTCATTTATGTTAATATCAATTAATAATAATATTCTAACATTCTTGTAATAAATTATCATGTTTATAGAAAAAAAGACTGTGTAAGTCATAACAAAGTTTCTTGGAAAACTTCAAAACTGAATTCAAGGCAATTGAATAGATCTCTAAAAGTTAAACAAAAACAAGATACAGAGGGTAGAAAAACATGCAATTTTTTTTTTCATTTTGTTATTTGTTCAGTTTCATTGGGGTACATTTAATATTTAAAATTGCACGTATTCAGTTCATACATTTTGATGAGTTTGGACATATGCATATACCCATGGTACCATCATCACAATCAAGGTAATAAACATATTATTACATATTAAGTGGTAAGAACACAACATGAGAGCTACCCCCTTAACAAGACTTTACATGCACAACACCATATTGTTAACTACAGGCACTTTTCATCACTCTACTTTTCTGTATTTGCTGAATTCTTTTTTTTTAATATAAATTTATTTTATTCATTCATTTATTTATTTATTTATTTTTGGCTGTGTTGGGTCTTCGTTGCTGCCCTCGGGCTTTTTCTCTACTTGCGGCGCACAGAGGCTACCCTTCGTTGTGGTGCACGGGCTTCTCATTGTGGTGGCTTCTCTTTGTTGCAGAGCATGGGCTCTAGGTGCGCGAGCTTCAGTAGTTGTGGCATATGAGCTCAGTAGTTTTGGCTCGCGGGCTCTAGAGCACAGGCTCAGTAGTTGTGGCACACGAGCTTAGTTGCTCCGCGGCATGTGGGATCTTCCCAGACCAGGGCTTGAACTCATGTCCCCTGCATTGGCAGGCAGATTCTTAACCACTGCGCCATGAGGGAAGTCCCTGTATTTGCTGAATTCTATATAATGAACATATTTTACATGTGGAAAATAGCATAACCTCATTTCTAAAACAAAAATAATAACTGAACTTGAGGAATAACTGTTCTGCTTCACTCTCATATTCCTTTGGAAATACTGATGAAATCCTGAGACATTGGAAGAGTTTCACAGCACAGTAAGCTCTGAGCAATGATCGGTTAGTTTATTTGCATCACACATCCACCCCAGCCTCACTTCCACTAACTGAAAGTCTTTGAGGCAGAACTGCGGGTTTCCACCTACTTTGAACTATCTCCATCTACCTCAGAAACATAAGGCTTCCGCAAGAAAAGAGGAGAGAAAACATCCTCTCTATAATTTTCTGAGGTTCCGGAGCGATCTCAGCCTCCATCTTCTAGTATTTATGTTTCCATATCTACTTCTGAAAACAAAACTTGACATGTGATATAGGATTGCATCCTGGGAGAGAAATTCAGTCCTCTGAAGGGACAAACACAGGAGACTGTAAGATTGGACATTGTGGACCTCTAGTTCTAGAGTCTCTCACCCGCAGAGGACAGAGAGGAGTACAGGGAGTATTAATGTGTTCAGAAGGAGATCATCCTGAGCATCTCCTCAGGAATCTTCTCAGCCTAGGAGAGCCATGCCAGACAAATAAGGCCTGAGCATTGAAAACCAGGCTTGACATATGCATGGTAAGCACTTCTCCAAGTTCAAATCAGAGAAAGAGTCTATTAAGACTGTAAAGTATACCAAAAGAGCCATTTTTTTGCTCATTCAAATATGAAAAAATAGCAAAAGAACAACTAAAAAACTACCACACTTATACACACACACACATACACACACAACTAAAGAAAAGATTCTAAACATAGAATAAGGTGGAAAGTAGTGACTATTCAGAAAAGAATCATGTTTGGGCAGAGTTTAACAACAGAAAACAAAGCTGAATTGTAGAAAGCATCTTTTTTGTGTTGTTGATAACATTCAAGAAAACAAGATCACTATAAAGGAAGAGATGAAAAACCTGACCAAATGAAAATAATTCATTTTGAAAAGGCATCTAAATGTAACAGAGTTGAAGTTAATTAGAAGTGTAAAGTTTAAGACAATTAAAATCTGCATTATAAGAAATAAAGAGTAAAATTAAAACTGCAGAAAATTGAATAAGGATTTGAAAGTTAAACATGAGCAGTTCCTCAAGGATGAAAGAGACAATGGCAAAGAGATGAAACAGAGAGATGGGGACAGAAAGAGAGAGAGAGAAAGGCAGAAGGGGAGGGAGGGGGAAGAGGGAAAGAAAGAGTGAGAGAGAGAGAGAGAGAGAGAGAGAGAAAGAGGGAGAGAGGGAGAGTGAGAAAACAGATGCTTAACCTGGAAAAATTAATAACCCTGATAAGGTCATAGCAAATGGAATACAAGTCTTATTCTTTGAATAAAAAGTAGAAAAGCTTTCCTGAGTCTATAGTTGATAATACAGACTAGAAATATATAGTTTATAGATAATGTATGTTAAGATTATTATATAGAAATATTATATAATATTATATATAATACATTATCTATAACAATATATTTTATATATATATAGTTGATATTTTGTCTACTGAATTCCAGGCAAAATTATTTGTTTCTTTTAATCATGTTTAATCTTTAATCTATGTGGAAAACTATGTGCATGTATTTTAGGAGTTTGGGATCTGTTTTTCCCCCAAACAAGTAATCAATTTCCCTTTCTACTATTTCTTGAATAGTCTATTCTTTCTCCAATAATTTAACAGAAACAACATTGGGATCTTTCCAAGCCTGGCCCATAGTAGGTAATAAATATTTGTTGAATTAGTGAATAGTAACAATAGCTAAATTTATTGAACATCTTTTTTGCTCAGGTATGTGTCATACAATAATTTTACAAAAGTTAATTTATACAAAAACTTATTTAATCTAACAATACTGTAAAGTAAGACTTTTATTCCCATTTTATAAATGAGGACAAATTATTTGCCAGAGTCTATTGTGCATCTAATGATGGGTGGAGCAAGGAATTTTAACCAATGAAGTCAGACTCTAGAAACAGCTCTCTTAAAACTATGCAATACAGCTCCCCAGAAATATGAAGTCCCACATGTTTTAATTCATTTAGTTCATACATACATGTGAACATATAATCTATTTCTATACCTATACCACTGTAGCTTTTTGGTGTTCTGATACCTGCCAGACCAAGGCTCCCTTCATTGTTATTTTTGTTTCAAAATTCTCTTGGCTATTCTTACACATTTTCTTTTCCAGGTAAATTTTAAGATTAGCTTGTTGGATTCTAATTTTTTAAAGATCCTATTGTGATTTTAATAGGTATTTAACATGTATTACATGGGATTAGGATTGAACTAATAGATTAAGGTCAGGAGAAGTAATAAGTCTCCAGTATTGAGCATTCCCTTGCTATATCATGGTACGTCTTGCCCTTCATGTCTTCTCTATGCTTCAGCGGAGTTTTGTAGCTTTTATCATCTTCTAGGTTTGCACAGTTCCTTTTCAATTTATCCCTAGATACTTTGTGTTTTATAGCATGTGGATACTTTTTTCTAGTTGGTTATTTCAGAAATGTAAGAAAAACTCCAATTTTTGAAAGGTGATCACCTTATTGAACCCTCTTTTATAATATTGTTTAGTTGACTCCTGAATAATCCAATTGGATGCTCTTTTTTCTACAAAAGATACAGTTTAAAATCTTACATACCTCCAAATTATTTTTTTCTTTCTTACTTCATTGCCTAAGATATCAAGTGTTAAAAAATAAAGGTCTTCATTAGTTTTAATTTCCTTGTTTGTAATATTGTTATTTTAATAATAATGATAATAATATCTACCACAGAGTGATATTGAGAGGAGTAAATTAGACAACACAGGAGAAAATTCTTAGAGCAGTAACACACCAGCACAGTTTGCCCTCTCACTGCAATCATCACCTTTACTATCATTTTTTAAATTTAATTAGAAATCTTTCTAATTTTCACCATATTAGTGAGAACTCTCTAACAGATATTCTTTCTCAAGTTAAGGGAATATTCTTCTGTTCCTATCTCAGGAATAACCTGTTCAGAGTCTTTCAAGTTGATCATGTGCTTTTTCTTCTATAATCTGTTAAGGTGGCCAACTCTATTTTAGATTTCCTAAGCTTAAATTACCCCTGTTGAATTCTACTTCATCATTATGTATACACTGCTGGGTTTAGGTTGGTCAGTTTTACTATTTTAATACTTTTCACTCTATGCCTAAGTGAGATAGATCTTTTTTTTTCTACAGTCCTTGTCTAATTTTAGTATCATAATAGTTTTGTCTTATAGAATGAGTTGCAAAACCTTCAATCTGTATCCAAGAGCTATAGGGTTGACAGGATAGAAAGGGTTTGGGTAAGTCTTATAGAATGTGGCTGGTACTTATTCAAGGGCAGATTTCTGAATAGCTTTTTAATTTCTTTTATGATTATTGATCTAATCAGGATTTCTGTGTTACTTGGAGTCTCTTGGTAATTTGTATTTTCCTGGAAAATGGATTTTCTTTAAAAATCTATTCTATATCTATCGTGCTACTCTGTTCTTTGTTATAATATTCTTTTTAAAATCAATTTTTCTTAATCAAATTTACTAAAAGATTGCTCTATTGTTCTTTTTGAAAAAGCAGTTTTTAGTCTTATTAATCAAGTCTACTTCCTCAAGTCTAGTGGTTTGTGTTCTGTTTTATTAACTTCTGCTTTTATCTTCATTAACTTCTTCCTACTACTTACATTATATTTACATTTTTATTCCTTTTCTAGCTCCTTGTGTTTAAAACTTGATTCATTCAGTTTTCGTCTTTCTTGTTTCCTAATAAATGAATTTAAAGTTGTTATTTTCTTCTCTTAGCAACCATTTTGGCCAAATTACAGGGTTTTTTCTTTTTTTTCTTTTTTCTTTCTTTCTTTTTTTCCTTTTTAATGCTCTCGTCATGCTTCACTTCAAAATAATTTGAATTTTTATTTTCTCTTTAACCTAAGAATTATTTATTGGGTGTTTTACAATTTTAAGTGGATTGATATTTTTTATTTCTCTTTGTTCCTAGTTCTTAATTTTATTGCACTGTGGCCAGACATTATCCTCAGTATGATTCCTGTTTTGGATAATTTATGGAACATTTCCTTGTGGCCTAACATAATGGTTAAGAGTGCAGGCTTGTGTTTAGAATGGTGCCTCACACATAGTAAATACCATGAACTCAAGGTCAAATATTATGTATTTTGCACACACATTTGAATGTGTGTACATGATTTATTTATGTATATTTATTTGTATTGATTTTGTTAAATTCTAAATCCTTATATTTGTGAACTTGATCTTCTGAATACTCAAAGAACCATGCTCTTTGAAATTCTACATTTCTCTTTGCATTCTAACATTTTTCTTTGTACATTGAATGCTATATTATTTTCTGCACAGAAATGTATTATTTTATCTGATATCTCTTTGGTATATTTTTATTATTTCATAATATATCTACTTTCTTTTTATTAGCATTCTCCCATTTATTTTCCAACTTTCTATGTCATTTAATATTTTTTTTTTTTTGTTTTCAAGCAAACTTTTAATTGAAATGTAATGTCTTTTCTTTTTGGTGTATCTCTTCCAAATTGTATATATATGTGTGTATGTATGTGTATTCTCTTTTACCCAAAGCAAATATGTATTAAACATTAAAATTAATCTATTTACAATTACTTTGATTATTGATGTTAAATTTATTTTTGATATCATATTACTCTTTAATTTTTTCACACCTTCTTGCTATTTCTCTTTTATTGCCTTAATAGCAGTTTTCTATATAATTCAAGAAAGATTATTGAATCCACATTTATTCCTTCAGTAGCTTGGATATTTTATACACTGTCAACATTCATTATGGCTCTCTACCTATCCTTTCTAAAAGAACCCTGCTTCAATCTAAATATTCATTTTCTTTTGCACAACCATGTGTGTCAGGGCAGGCACTTCCCATAAGGAATTATTTATTAATTGCTCAAGTCAGTTGTGGAAGTCTCACCTCTATTAACTGTGAATGGTTTAATCATGGTCATATGATATAATTTCTATGTAATGAGACTGCATTTACTTGGGGGTTATTGGGAAATATTTTCTGGATTGATTAAAAATTTAAAAAACACACATAAGGAGACACAGACTCTCTTCTTCCACTGTGTGTTGTCCTAAATAGATGTGATAATACAGAAAAACTGATGCCATCTTCCAGCTATCTTCTTACCTGAGAAAATAAGAATGGAAAACAGAAAGAAGCTCAGCCTATAAGTTATGTTTAAGTCACCAAACGAACAAATCAAGGAACTGCCGTACCTTGGAACTTCTCTATAGAGAAGGAGGAGAATTGATTGCCACTAATGTTTAGGCTATCTTGAGTTATATTTTCTGTTTTTGCAGTTGAATCATCCTAACTCTTGCAATGTTTAAAGTCAACTTTTTCTATCAATATCTAGATTGATAATCTAATTAATCTCTATAGCTTCTTACTGGATTAAACACTACTAAACAAAATTTCACTTCCAAGATAAACCTTGCCCCCCTAATATACCAACTTTATCTACTTATATATAAATTTAGTTCCATATTCTTTTAAATTACTATATTATTCTGTACTTTCAATTCATAATAACTATCTTAAGCCTTCAGGCATCTTCCATTATTTATTTATACTTAGAAATATGTTTTATTCATTTCTTTGCTTACCTCTTTTCTTGAATTCTCCATATTTTTCTTTTGCGGTTTTATTTTTATTGATGTAAGAACATCACTGAGTAATTCTTTTAGATCGCTGTTGAGTTCTATTTTGGTCAGACATAAAACTCTAGTTTTATAAAATACCTTCCTTCATAACTTTAAAAACATTCTCTACTGTCTTTTCGCATCCTATGCAAAGAAGATACATTAATAGCTTTTCTCTTATTCTTTATGAATTGCCTTTTTTCCTCTGAAAAATTTTGTATGCTTTTCTTTTTATCCTTAAGTAAATTTGCTTAGGATAGTTATTGATGTGGGTTTTCTTATTTAGTATTGTTTTCTTTGCTTTTTAGCTCTTGTTGTAATTTTAGTTTTTATTTTAATCCTGCTGTGCACTCTAAAAACAAAGATGCCTTTCTTTAAGTCAGAAAAAGTTTTCTTCTAATATTTCCTTGGTCATTCCTTTCTTTCCATTCTCTTGGGTTTTTCCTGTTAAAAAGCTGTTGGAACCCCTGGCTCTAATTCTTTCTCATTTTCCATATATTTGTCATTTTGCACTTTGTCCAATCTTATTCTGTACATGTCTTACCTCAATCTTGCAGTTCTCTCAGTCTTTAGCCATGTATTATACATTTTGATACTCAGCCCCAAAATAGGGTATTCTAGCAAAAATATTTCAAATTTAGAAGAACTCAGTTTCCTTTTCACAGCAGTCTTCTTTTTGTAATAAATGCAACAGCATGTTAAATCTCTAGCTAATATTAATACGATTATTTCAAAGTTTGATTTTATTCCCTCTATTAATGCTCATCATGGAGGGTTCATTCTATTTGTTAAGTTAGGTGTGTTTCTAATATGTTACTTTTCTTCAATCGTTTAATGTTCATTGTCATCTATTCAGATTTGTAGAAGTGAATTCACATTAGCAGCTGTAACTTTTTTATTTGGTACAAATGGGAATTCCTGTTTGCCTGAAAATAAATGCAGGATCTGATTACTGGTGTCTGCATTGAGAAAGAGTGCAAAAGAGGGGACAGTGTGTCAATAGATAAAATTTACTTTTTGATTTTGTGGAAATATATCCTTGAAAATTTTTTTTCAAGAATTTAGCTCATGGTACTTGCAAGTCAATCAGACATTGCCCCACTTCTATGGATCGACTTAAGAGTATGTCTTATCAGAAATCCCACTTCAGAGACATATCTTAACACACTGCAACTTTGGAACACTTGAAGATATTCAACTCACAGATCAGAAAGTAGGAAATTTACAGACAATAAAAAACATATGGAAAGAATTTTATGGTTAAACTAAACAGAACTATTTTTATCTTGAGTATCTTGAGGTGACTCTTGGGTTCTTCTGAGACTAAATTACTTTTGTCAGATTTTAGGGTGATGAGTTCGACAGCTCACTGGGGACCTTCATGGCTTTCCAATGCTGCAATGATTTTTTATTTTTATATTGTTTATGGAATTTAGGGAGGAAAGAGAGGCACACCAGCATGTTCAGTCATCTATTTTGAACAACACCAGGCTAAACCAACATTAGTATAAAAAGTGAAAGGATTCAATAAATAGTAGACCATGTTCATAACAAAACATAGGTATGTATTGCTGTATTTTAAAGTAAAGTAAAAAGCATAAAGTAAAAAATATTACAAACAGAATAAACAATTCACCTGTAAAGTGACAAAAATCAGAATGATCTCAGACTTCCTTACCATATATGCTTCCAGGAAAAAAAGAGAAAAAGCTTGAAAACAACCGCAACAGCATGTTGCCTACAGATCCTAGAAGTTTTGTGATGCATGCCTAATTTAACAGAGACATTACTGTAGTTGCATGGACTCAAATAAGTAAACCACTCATACCATTTCTGAATTGGTTATTTGAAAAAAGTATTTTTTAGAAGTGATGTATCAAAACGACTAATTCACAGATTAAGAAAATGCATTGTGAAAAGATTGTCAATGGTCATTGAAACTCGTTATATAGAGAGTTTAAGAGGAAAGTGACAAAAATTATTGCTGAGAGATAAAATCAATAATAACAATTTGAGCCTAAAATTTCTATATTATCAAAATAAAACTCAGGAAGGGATTGAGTTGATAGGGTAGAAGAATAGATAAACCATTCTAATATCAAATTAGGGCAGGAAAAGTCACTGTGTAGATACTATTAATATTTTACACTGATAATCAGAGGTTTGAATGTTTGGATATGTATGTATGTGTTTTAAAGGAAAAACTAGTAGAATTTAAAATGAATATTCCAAATGACAACAAAAAAGTAAAGCAGCCAAGTTTTCCTAATATAGAGGTTATAGATTTGAATAAACTATCAAAGATTGTGTATTGGAATACATACCTGGATGTCCAGTAATTCTATATGTATTGGGCCTAGCTCTTTCTTCAAGCCTACTCATTTTCATGCAATCTGATACATAAAGCATAATTACTCTTAATCTTTTAGTGTGACAAAAATGTGTGTCTTTCACTCTTCTTTCAAAACTTTTATTATAACCTATTTCATGTCTAAGTGCCTAATTAGATTTGATAGGATTCAGCATTCCTATGTGGTTTTCAACTAAACTTATTTTTGTCTGATTTTCATTAACCAGAATTAGGCAATCTCTTTATG
This sequence comes from Eubalaena glacialis, assembly GCF_028564815.1. Classification (NCBI taxonomy): domain Eukaryota; kingdom Metazoa; phylum Chordata; class Mammalia; order Artiodactyla; family Balaenidae; genus Eubalaena; species Eubalaena glacialis. The sequence goes on from NC_083716.1 coordinate 203,960,109, forward strand.
CATAAATCACATTATATACATCACTTGAGTAACAACTCCTCTAACACAAAACACATAGACAACTGTTTTCTCCAGAGCCCTGTTTCCTTTAACTGAAAAATAGCATCAGAAATCACAATATGGACACTAGATATCCATGTTAGATTCTATACATGAAATTTTATATATGAGATGTGTACATTAGATTTTATATACGAAACCTGTAGGTAAAGCAGTAGATAATACCGCTTCTTGAACACTTAAGTATCAGTGCTAAGGATAAGAACTGAAACAGTTCTGTTCTGACTACACATTGGTTTCCAATTCCAAACTTACAAGTATTTAAGACTTTGTATTCTAATACCAAATCTGTCAGTTTGTTGCTTTTCAACTCCAAGTTCACCCTTCATTGTCTGTTCTTAGAAAATTGTAATGGGTCCTTTAGCTATCTTTTCCTTTGTCAATTAGCATGAAACTAAACTTTGCTAGTAGAGAGCACTAGAGAAACATTGCGGGAAGTAGGAGTTTTCTTTACTGGTTTTGCTGGTCTTATTCAGCCCAGCTTTTGCAGCTTGGGAGGCTTCTGCAGCACCCAATTCTTGTAATACATGGCGGCCAGAAAACCAGTGGCCAGCCCTTCCCCTGGTATCCTACTTGGGTGGTTTTGTATGTGCCTCGAGAGAGACACTACCCCAGGGAACAGCTTTCCCCATGACCTAAGAGGGTAGATTTCCACAAGTTCCACCAGTGTGACCCCAAAGTTATTTCTCTGTCATTCAGTGATTCATGGCCATAACCTCTCCAAGAAGGTTTGAATCTCAGCCCCCAAAGGGACAGGGGGAAAGTGTGTATAGAACTATTGCTGAGCTAGTGACTGTTCCTTATATCTACTATTCCTATATTCTTTAGAATTCTTGTTAAATCTTACTAACCAATCTCTTGTTACTCTGATCCTCTGTAATAATTAATAATTCTTTAAATTAAACCTTCCCTTTCTATTTACTGTGTAGTTTCTGTCTTTTGATCAGACCCTGACTGATGCAAAATTTAGTCTATATACTTTCCTCTCTTTCCAGACCTATCAATTTATCTCCTCTCTATCATAAACAGCATCATTCTAATAACTAATAAATTATGCCATTATTATTCCAAACTAAACGCATCTATTTAGATCTTGGTCCCCACACACTGCCTATAATTTTACTCCCCTTTCTTTTACAATCTATGAATATGTCACATCAAATACTGTCACTTATTAACAATAAAAATTTGATAACACTATATAATCCATGAGTAAATTCTAAACCCAAATACTAGTTAAATACTAATTAGAATATTTACAGTAGGGGGCTTCCCTGGTGGCGCAGTGGTTAAGAATCCACCTGCCAAAGCAGGAGACATGGGTTAGAGCCCTCATCCAGGAAGATCCCACATGCCACAGAGCAACTAAGCCCATGCACCACAACTACTGAGCCTGCACTCTAGAGCCCGTGAGTTACAACTACTGAGCCCGCGTGCCTAGAGCCCCTGCTCCACAACAAGAGAAGCCACTGCAATGAGAAGCCCACACACCGCAACGGAGAGTAGCCCCCACTCGCCACAATTAGAGGAAGCCTGCGCGCAGCAACGAAGACCCAACACAGCCAAAAATAAAAATAAATAAATTTATTAAAAAAAGAATATTTACAATAAAAATAAGATACTACCTATTAAATTTTATGAGACTGAATCTACATTTAAAATAATTATATTACATTACTTTAAATTACTTTTTCATTTTTAAGTTCTAAGAGTAAAAAATGAATAAACTTTTAATATTCAAAATTCAACTTTTTATTTTTATTCTAATAGAGTCAGAAAGAATACCATGGTGATGATAAAAAAATTTTTTAATAATACTGGAAACAGAAAAAGAATGGACATATCTGTAAGTTGATTCTTTGGGAAAAAGACATAAAATACATACTTCAAAGTAGGTAAATAAAGAAAAAAAGAAGTAATATAAATATGTGACAAAAGATAATAGGAAAGAAGAAAGAATGGAAAGAAGGAAGGAAGGAAAGAAGAGAGGAAGGGAGGGAGGGAGGGAGGACTAAATGATAGAAGTAAATGCAATGAAAAATATGGAGACAATTTTTATAAATAAAATTCAACATTTATCACTGAATAAAACTCTTAGAAAATCAGAAATAGGATATTCCCTTAGCATGATTAAGAACACTATCTTAGGAGGAGCTTCAAGATGGCGGAAGAGTAAGACGCGGAGATCACCTTCCTCCCCACAAATACATCAGAAATCCATCTACATGTGGAACAACTCCTACAGAACACCTACTGAATGCTGGCAGAAGAACTCAGACCTCCCAAAAGGCAAGAAACTCCCCACGTACCTGGGTAGGGCAAAAGAAAAAACAGAAAAAACAGAGACAAAAGAATAGGGACGGGACCTGCACCAGTGGGAGGGAGCTGTGAAGGAGGAAAGGTTTCCACACACTAGGAAGACCCTTCGCAGGCGGAGACTGCGGGTGGCAGAGGGGGGAAGCTTCGGAGCCACGGAGGAGAGCGCAGACACAGGGGTGCGGAGGGCAAAGTGGAGAGATTCCCACACAGAGGAGCGGTGCCGACCAGCACTCACCAGCCCGAGAGGCTTGTCTGCTCAGCCGCCGGGGCGGGCGGGGCCTGGGAGCTGAGGCTCGGGCTTCGGAGGTCGGATCCGGGCGGCGGCGTGGGGGTGCGGACTGGGGTTGGCTGCGTGAACACAGCCTAAAGGGGGCTAGTGCTCCACAGCTAGCCGGGAGGCAGTCCGGGAAAAAGTCTGGAGCTGCTGAAAAAGCAGGAGACTTTTTCTTGCCTCTTTGTTTCCTGGTGCGCGAGGAGAGGGGATTAAGAGCGCTGCTTAAAGGAGCTCCAGAGACGGGCGCGAGCCGCGGCTATCAGCGCTGACCCCAGAAACGAGCATGAGATGCTAAGGCTGCTGCTGCCGCCACCAAGAAGCCTGTGTGCAAGCACAGGTCACTATCCACACCTCCCCTCCTGGGAGCCTGTGCAGCCCGCGACTGCCAGGGTCCCGTGATCCAGGGACAACTTCCCCGGGAGAACACAAGGCGCGCCTCAGGCTGGTGCAACATCACGGTAGCCTCTGCCGCCGCAGGCTCCACCCACATATGTACCCCTGCCTCCCCCTGGCCTGAGTGAGCCAGAGCCCCCGAATCAGCTGCTCCTTTAACCCCGTCCTGTCTGAGCGAAGAAGAGACGCCCTCAGGCGACCTACACACAGAGGCGGGTCCAGATCCAAAGCTGAACCCCAGGAGCTGTGCAAACAAAGAAGAGAAAGGGAAATCTCTCCCAGCAGCCTCAGGAGCAGCAGATTAAATCTCCACAATCAACTTGATGTACCCTGCATCTGTGGAATACCTGAATAGACAACGAATCATCCCAAATTGAGGAGGTGGACTTTGGGAGCAACGATAAAATCCTCAACAAAATACTAGCAAACAGAATCCAACAACACATTAAAAGGATCATACAACATGATCAAGTGGGGTTTATCCCAGGAATGCAAGGATTCTTCAATATATGCAAATCAATGTGATAAACCACATTAACAAATTGGAGAAAAACCATATGATCATCTCAATAGATGCAGAAAAAGCTTTTGACAAAATTCAACACCCATTTATGATAAAAACCCTCCACAAAGTAGGCATAGAGGGAATTTACCTCAACATAATACAGGCCATATATGACAAACCCACAGCCAACACTGTTCTCAATGGTGAAAAACCGAAAGAAAGCATTTCCACTAAGATCAGGAACAAGACAAGGTTGCCCAGTCTCACCACTATTATTCAACATAGTTTTGGAAGTTTTAGCCACTGCAATCAGGGAAGAAAAAGAAATAAAAGGAATCCAAATCAGAAAAGAAGAAGTAAAACTGTCACTGTTTGCAGCTGACATGATACTATACATAGAGAATCCTAAAGATGCTACCAGAAAACTACTAGAGCCAATTAATGAATTTGGTAAAGTAGCAGGATACAAAATTAGTGCACAGAAATCTCTTGCATTCCTATACATCAATGATGAAAAATCTGAAAGCAAAATTAAGGAAACACTCCCATTTACCATTGCAAAAAATAAAATAAAATACCTAGGAATAAGCCTACCTAAGGAGACAAAAGACCTGTATGCAGAAAAATATAAGACACTGATGAAAGACATTAAAGATGATACAAAGAGATGGAGAGATATACCATTTTCTTGGATTGGAAGAATCAACATTGTGAAAATGACTCTACTACCCAAAGCAATCTACAGATTCAGTGCAATCCCTATCAAACTACCACTGGCATTTTTCACAGAACTAGAACAAAAAATTTCACAATTTGTATGGAAACACAAAGACCCCGAATAGCCAAAGCAATCTTGAGAAAGAAAAACGGAGCTGGAGGAATCAGGCTCCCTGACTTCACACTATACTACAAAGTTACAGTAATGGTACTGGCACAAAAAAAGAAATATAGATCAATGGAACAGGAGAGAAAGCCCAGAGATAAACCCACGCACATATGGTCACCTTATCTTTGATAAAGGAGGAAAGAATATACAGTGGAGAAAAGACAGCCTCTTCAATAAGTGGTGCTGGGAAAACTGGACAGCTGCATGTAAAAGAATGAAATTAGAACACTCCTTAACACCATACACAAAAATAAACTCAAAATGGATTAAAGACCTAAATGTAAGGCCAGACACCATCAAACTCTTAGAGGAACACATAGGCAGAACACTCTATGACATAAATCACAGCAAGATCCTTCTTGACCCACCTCCTAGAGAAATGGAAATAAAAACAAAAATAAACAAATGGGACCTAATGAAACTTAAAAGCTTTTGCACAGCAAAGGAAACCATAAACAGGACCAAAAGACAACCCTCAGAATGGGAGAAAATATTTGCAAATGAAGCAACGGACAAAGGATTAATCTCCAAAATTTACAAGCAGCTCATGCAGCTCAATATCAAAAAAACAAACAACCCAATCCAAAAATGGGCAGAAGACCTAAACAGACATTTCTTCAAAGAAGATATACAGATGGCCAACAAACACATGAAAGAATGCTCAGCATCATTAATCATTAGAGACATGCAAATCAAAACGACAATGAGATATCATCTCACACCAATCAGAATGGCCATCATCAAAAAATCTACAAACAATAAATGCTGGAGAGGGTGTGTTGAAAAGGGAACCCTCTTGCACTGTTGGTGGGAATGTAAATTGATACAGCCACTATGGAGAACAGTATGGAGGTTCCTTAAAAAACTAAAAATAGAACTACCATACGACCCAGCAATCCCACTACTGGGCATATACCCTGAGAAAACCATAGTTCAAAAAGAGTCATGTACCACAATGTTCATTGCAGCTCTATTTACAATAGCCAGGACATGGAAACAACCTAAGTGTCCATCAACAGATGAATGGATAAAGAAGATGTGGCACATATGTACAATGGAATATTACTCAGCCATAAAAAGGAATGAAATTGAGTTATTTGTAGTGAGGTGGATGGACCTAGAGACTGTCATACAGAGTGAAGTAAGTCAAAAAGAGAAAAACAAATATCGTATACTAACACATATATATGGAATCTAAAAAAAAAGAAAAAGAAAAAAGAAAATGGTTAGAAGAACCTAGGAGCAAGACAGCAATAAAGATGCAAACCTACTAGAGAATGGACTTGAGGATATGGGGAGGGGGAAGAGTAAGCTGGGACAAAGTGAGAGAGTGGCATGGACATATATACACTACCAAACATAAAATAGATAGATAGTGGGAAGCAGCCGCATAGCACAGGGAGATCAGATCGGTGCTTTGTGACCACCTAGAGTGGTGGGATAGGGAGGGTGGGAGGCAGGGAGATGCAAGAGGGAAGAGATATGGGGACATATGTATATGTATAACTGATTCACTTTGTTATAAAGCAGAAACTGACACACCATTGTAAAGCAATTATACTCTAATAAAGATGTTTAAAAAAATAATAAAATAAAATAAAAATATATCTGATGTTAAAGAAAATAAAAAATAAAAAAATAAAGTGAACAGAAGCTTTGAAAAAAAAAAAAAGAACACTATCTTAGGTCATTAGTTAACATTATGTTTGAATATAAAATAATATAAAAATTATCTTAGAGTCATAAAACATTATAGGTTTAAAAAGGAAAATTTACAAATGAAAAAAATGTAGTATGGTCTCAGTATTTTTATATATATTTATATATTTACACACCACGCATGTATGTATGTATATATTACATCAAATTGTTAATAACAAATTGAATCTATAACTAGCTGTTATCTTTCACTTAATACATTTGGAAAGATGATTAAAGTCCTAATGACCATTAATACCAGGGATGGTGTGATGGGACTGGCACTCTTACACAATGCTCGGAATGTAAACAGAGTCTCTTTTTTGGCACATAGTATAGTAATAAGTGTTTGGGATCCTGCAAAGGTGATATATTTTGATCAAAAATCCCACACTAGAAATTTAGCATCGGAAAATTAGAAAAGAAATTAGAAAGATGTCAATTAATCATATATAAAGATATTTATTGCAACATTGTATAAAACCTTATGCCATAAAAAAATGCTCAACAATAGCAGAATGTTTAATCATACTATAGCCATGCTATAGAAACATATGATAGTGCTCTAAATCATTTATAAAATAATAATTAATGATGTGGAAAAGCACTCATGATATAATTTTAAGTGATAAAAAGGTACTAAATTACATCCACAATATGATTCACTTTTATAGATGGGATGAGGGAAAGAAGGAAGAAAGAAAGATAGGGGAGGCACAGAGCAGAAATGAGGGAGGAAGGGAGGGAAAAAGCAAAAACTAGAAAAATACATTAAAGTGTTTTTTTGATTATATAAAACTAAATAATTAACGACAATTTTTAATCATCTCTTATTTCTACAATCATTAGCTCTCTGTTTGACAAGCAGGGAAAATAATTAACATTATTTTTATGTTAAATCTATAGTTTCTAAAATAGGGTTATCAGGTTTTAGGTAGACTCAAAAGTTAAAAGTTTAGTTAGACAATGATTATCATTGGGTTTTCATGAAAGCCAGATTATTTTTCTTCTGGAACAGTGCCTTTGTTTTTCCAGAAGTCAAAAGACAAATGAAAGAAACCAAGGAGGAAAGAAGATGCTTGGAAGACTAAACGGGATTTTTCCCCTTGTAAGCTATTAATAACCACTGAAATATTTATTCTGCCTGAGAAACCGAGCTTTCTTCAAGGGTTTTTGAAATGAAAATCTTCTGAAATGGCTGGGTATGTGAAACAAAGCTACCATAAAATCACAAAAGACTAAAGCTAAAATTATTTCTCTACTTTGGAGGGACACATTACTTTGTCCTTCACCCCAAGTTTTCATTCCTCTATTTGTCCAGATATCAGCCAAACATTTAGCCTTTTCTACCTACTAAAGGCTAGAATGTACTGTAAGCTAGTTTGCTAGGATACAAAGGCAAATAAGAAATGGCCTTTGGTTACAGTCTAGCAAGTTAACCTTGTGATCTACTCAAGGCTAGTTGAAAGTTTAGATTAAATATAGAAAGAATAGTTAAATCTTACTAAAAGAAGTGCTAATTATTCTTAGATATTTCCTTAAATAGTCCTTAATATGTATTATATTTTTAAATGTAAAACTATCATCATTAAAATTAGGCTGTTTTAACAACATACTTATTAATGAAAAAATATAATTTGTAGAAGATTTGATATATTCTTTTGAATAACCTATATCTAGTTGAAAACCTTAATAATTATGAAACTATTAAAACCCCTCCTCAGTGAAAATAGTTTCTTAATCAAATTGAAGCATAGGAACTAGTAGAAAAGAAACAAACTAGTTCTGCAAACACAAAAACCATAAATAAATGGTGTGGTTGTCCTCCAATACCCCATTCTCTTCCTTTCCTCAGTAACAGGATTCTCAGATTAGTTCATGACCACACAGTTTCTTGCAGCTAGTATGACCATGTGACCACATTCTGACCAACAGATATAAGCAGAACTTATACGGTGGACACAACTTTCTGGAAGTATTCTAAAAGGGTGAGAGCATACCTTCTCCCACCTTTTTTACTCCTTCCTGCTAGAATGTAGCAGAATGTAGATGGGATGGTTGGACAGAGAGCAACCGCCTTGAACCACAAGGTGGAAGCTGGGTGTTATAAGTGGCAGAACATAAGACAGAGCGAGCCTGAATCCCCAATAATTTTGGAGCCAACATATCAACTCTAGACGAACTACATTTATATGAAGAAAAGCATACTTCTATCTTTTTAAATGCACTGCTGTTTTGGGTCTTCTTTCACTAATGACCAAATCTCATCTTAACTATTACAAACGGCAAACGTCCTAGCCTAGCTTCTCTAATTCTACTGCCACTCAGATATCATGCCTGCTCCTCGCTCAGTGCTAAGAACACCTCTCACCATGATCACATCCATAGCCCAAGTTAACTATAGCCTTTTCAGTACTGTTCAGCTCTTAAATTTTTACAGGACTTGGAACAGAAAACCTGCCAGGCAGTTTCAATGGGATCATGGGTAAATCATGTAATGCTACTGTCCTCAGTGTCTTTATTTATCAAATGAGTACAGTAATTCATACTGTGATAACAATAAAATCCATTTATAATTCATGTAATGATGTTGTGAGGCAAGTATTACAATTGGCAGAGTTTCAGAGAAGTTAAGCAAAATTCTCAAGATTACATCTTAGTAGAAGAACAGGTATTCAAACTCAGGTAAGTCTATTCTAAATACTACGATCCTTCAGATACACGTCATTATCCTTTACCTTTTACCTTGGGAATAGTCACTGAGGGAACCTGTCCAAAACAGTTAGATTACCTGTCACACAGCAGATGCACATTAAGTGTGAATTATCTCCCCTCTGCTCTGTCTTACATGTTGGTAAAATGAGAGCATTTTGCTTTCATTCTCCTCCATATATAATCTCACATGAGGACAACTCTGTGAAAGAATCAATCTGGACGAATTCCACTTTTAAATAAAAATATCATGGAATACAATTTTACACTTGAAAAATCCCAGGCCCAGTAATTTTTCAACAGATTGAATGCATTAAGCTTTTGTATATACGTAGACCTATACTGGAAGATATACAGAGTTAATCAGAGAGTAACAATTCCTGTCCTCTAAGAATTTATAACCTAAAATATGCCACATAGATGTGGGCTCCAATACACAAATTCAAACACACACCAACACATGAATAAAAAACAACAGTACAACCTTTCAGTCCTGTGTTGAACAGAATTGTTTTTAACATACACATACAAATTAGAATAATACTTAAATGCAAATCAGAACCCTTGTGAGTGGGAAGGATGAAGAATTTGTCTAAAAGAAGGCATCCTCCCAATTAACTTCACATACCAGCGTTTCTCTAACAGATATACAATGCTAAGAAAATAAACTCTTAGATGCAGGGGTGTAAAGACATATTTGCACAAACTAATTATTAAACAAAATGGTCCTGTAAAAGTGAAGGTCTTTTTTTAAGACAGGAAAAAAGAAAAAGTTCCAAATGATTTTTTCAGTGTAAAAAACTGTAATATAGAAACACAAAGATGAGGATTTTCTTTCAGGTTTCGACATTTAGAAGCCCTCTACCCATAGATACTTACAAATTGGGAAATTCATTTAGGATAGAAAATCAACAATAAGGTTCACAGAATAAGGAAACCAACAAGCCCAAAATTTAAGTAGCCTTTACTGTATGATGGTAATGATGCAGCTAGTCAGTGCTTCTTCATGGTATTTTTCCTTTTTTTTTTTTTTTTTTTTTTAAATTATTTATTTATTTATTTATGGCTGTGTTGGATCTTCGCTTCTGTGCGAGGGCTTTCTCCAGTTGCGGCAAGTGGGGGCCACTCTTCATCGCGGTGCGCGGGCCTCTCACTATCGCGGCCTCTCCTGTTGCGGAGCACAGGCTCCAGACGCGCAGGCTCAGCAATTGTGGCTCACGGGCCCAGCTGCTCCGCGGCATGTGGGATCCTCCCAGACCAGGGCTCGAACCCGTGTCCCCTGCATCGGCAGGCAGATTCTCAACCACTGCGCCACCAGGGAAGCCCCTATTTTTCCTTTTTTGAATGAAATACTTTCTTGCATAACTTCTGGAAGGCCTAAGATATACTTCCCTTAAGCAGTGGACCTCTACACTGGTTAAATCAAACATGCTCCACCCCTCTCCCACTTCTCATTCTCTCCAATTCCCTTTCCCAAAGCCTGAATTTCATTTAGGAAAAACTTCTCACGATAAATTTAAGTTAGGACAGCTCTGCTCCTCTTCAAAACTTAAAAAAAGAGCAGTTTCAATCGCAGCCCCTGGCCAAATCTACCACCTGTGTATTGAAATGATTAAAAAAATTCGACATTAAAAAATAAACAAAGCAAAACTCTATTTCCATTCCCACTTATGAACTGTGTCTGGCAGATTAACCTGAAAATTAGAGTGGGAAAGATTCTGCAGTGATTCTATTGCTGAATATAAAGACAGCCCCAAGCTGAGGGTTTTCATCTTCACCTGATTTATCCCTTCCTTTCCCCCATCTATTTCATTCCCAAGGCAGAGACTCAATCTTTTCTCCTACTGAAGTCATTGAAAGAGTGAAATCTATCTTATCCAAGCAAAACAATTTCATTCATCATATTGCAGTCTCATCGATTAGGAGTTAACAGGTAAAATAAAACACCAAGAACCTCTCTTTTGACCGATGAGATCTTTCCTGAATCTTCCTAGTGCCCTGGGACAGCTCAATCCAACCTCTTTACTATTTATTTATTTGTTTATCAATCTATTTAACAAATATTTACTGAATGCCCATTGAGTGACCATGGCTTATACAAGATATTTGTTTTTATTTGATATTCAGCTGATGTAGACATATATTGATTGAGCCTTTAAACCTCTTGCCTCCCAATTAAAATATAATCTCCCTGATTGGGATGAGGGGTCTTACTTTTCTCCTCATTGCCTAGTAGAGAGCCCAAATAGTAATTTCTCAATAATTAGTTTGTATATAGAAGTAGCAGGTTTAAGCCACATGTTATTTCTGCTTTGAAGTCCTATAACTCAAACCATTGTATCCCTTTCTCAATTAAAATTTTTGAAGTTTCTTTATGGTCTGTGGACTGTAGTGGGTACAGTTCACCTCTCTACAAGTTAGAAGAAAATTGAATTTCCATCTTTGGGGATTCACCTACATTTCAGACACTGCCCGATGTGCTGGTTACACATGCCTGCTTTGTGAATACAATGAGCTCAACTTATTTTATTGACTACATTGAAACAATGACTAATTTTATTCCAGACTCCACACAGTGCCACAAAACTGTAGCTACCATAATGGTATTTATTATAAAAGAACTTTAATACCTCAATGCAAGACTTGCCAACTAGAAATATGCCTTCAGTGGTGTGGCTTGGCTAGAGATTGTTGTTGGAAAGGTCTTTTCAATCCTTTAGTCATTCATTTTACATAGGTATATAATTACTGTTTATGCCCCCAAAATATGTGACCATAAAATCAAGAAATTTATAATATTTAACTAAAATGCACATGTTATAGGATGTGAAGTGTGATGTTGTTATCTCAGTTGTTACTAAGTGCCCATTACTGAGAAGAAAATGTTAGGTTGTTAAGTGTTCATATCTTCTACATACCACCAGAATAAATATGCAGGACATTAAAATGATAGACAAAAACTTGTTCTGCCACCCTTAGCCTATCACCTACCTCAAGACTATATAAAAGAGACATGATAAAGATAGATGAAAATGTTTCAATTAATAGGGGGAATCTCTAAGGAACAAGTTGCTGGGGTATTTGGTGTTTCCCTCACTCCTAAAGAGGAGAAGAACTGCTTGTCATAAACTTCAGACCCATCTGGGGGAAAGGAAGAGCTTTAGGAACCTCCTAAAGAGTTTGAGATGAGTCTTCCATGATTTGAATAGTGGTAATTGAGTCCTACTTAGAACTGAGGCTGTCTCAGATGGTATAATAAGAAGAAAAGCAGCTACGGTGTGAGAAAAATGTCAGCTCTACCAGTGACGGACAGAAGGAAATCTCTTGAAAGGGGTTGGGCTTGAGTCAGATTAAGTCATTAAATCTGAATGCCAGAGCTAAAAGTCACCCACTGCCCCCCCCCCCGGCTCCCAAATAGAGTCTGTGAAGTTTGTGCCACCAAAAAATGAGCTAAAGAAGAACTTATAAGAGGCCAGTTGAAGATGTATCATTTGCTTCAGGGAAGAGTGCAAGAAGTCCCCAGTGATAGTGGGCATTCTAAAAGGCCACAAAATTGCCCCAAAAGAGAAAGAGCAAATTTGGCCATCTTTCAAACCCAGAGATCACTAATACCAGATTACCACCTAACCAATCAAGTAATATGTTCTAATTTCTCCCTCCCCATACCCGATCCCAAAGGGCCAGAGGAAGCATAGTAAATGTAATGTAATTTCACCTTGGTTCTCTTGGTATACTTACTTTTGAACTGATCCACCATGTTGTGAGGAAGTCTAAACAGGATGAGGAGAGTCCTATGTGGAGAGAAACCAAGCCCTGGCTGAGTTCCCAGACAAAAGCCAGCACCTGCTTGCCAGCCATGTGAAAGAGCAATCTTGAAAATGGATGTTCCAGCTCCCAACTGACTCATCCCAGCTAACATATGTGGGGAAGAAATTAGCTATCCTCATCTAGCCTTGTCCAAATTGCAGATTGATGAGAAAAATATACTACCATTGTGGTTCAAACTCACTAAGTTTTGGAGTAGTTTGTTACTAGCAATTGTAACCAGAACAGATTACCAAACCCAATGTGTATTCAGAGAAGGTAGACATTGGAAGAGATATTGAAACTCTGATAACAGATGAACTGTATTTTATCACACTGGAAACTGTCATTTGAGAAAAAGCACTAATGAGACTCTGGAACCTGCTTGAGATGTCTGGAGATGAGGGGGGAATCCATCCTACCCAATCCCACTAATTTGAAAGTCAGTGGTGAGAAACAATAAAGCCAAGTCTTTAAAATTGTTTTCTGCTTGTATCACACAAGTCATTTCTTAAGTAAATCAGTCACTAATGAAACAAAATGATGCTGATCATACTATAATGTTTGGAGGGGGCTGAAGAGCAAGTTGGGATGACAATGTAGCTGCAAGAGTGGCACTGTATATGAATGCTAGCTGAATATGATGTGTAAATTAGAGTGGCCTTTTGTTGCTTTTGCACAGCAAAGGAAACCATAAACAAAATAAAAAGCCTACAGAATGGGAGAAAATATTTGTAAATGATGCTACTGACAAGGGATTAATTTCCAAAATATACAAAGAGCTCATATAAAACATATGAGCTTAATATAAAAAAAAGAGATTAATATAAAAAATATGAGTTTAATATAAAAAAAGAAACCAATCAAAAAATGGGCAGAAGACCTAAATAGGCATTTCTCAGAAGAAGATACAGGTGGCCAACAGGCACATGGAAAGATGCTCAATATCACTAGTTATTAGAGAAATGCAAATCAGAACTACAATGAGGTATCACCTCACACCAGTCAGACTAGCCATCATTATAAAGTCAACAAATAACAAATGCTGGAGAGGGTGTGGAGAAAAAGGAACTCTCCTACACTATTGGTGGGAATGTAAATTGGTACAGCCACTATGGAAAACAGTATAGATGCTCCTTAAAAAACTAAAAATAGAACTAGCATATGATCCGGCAATCCCACTCCTGGGCATATATCTGGAGAAAATCTAATTTGAAAATATACATGCACCCCAATATTCATAGCAGCACTATTTACAATAACTAAGACATGGAAACAACCTAAATGCCCATTGACAGACGAATGGATAAAGAAGATGTGGCATATACATACAATGGAATATTACTCAGCCATAAAAAAAGAATGAAATAATGCCATTTGCAGCAACATGGATGGACCTAGAGATTATCATATTAAGTGAAGTAAGTCAGACAGAGAAAGACAAATATTATATGATAGCACTTATATATGGAATCTAAAAAGATGATACAAATGAACTTATTTACAAAACAGAACTAGACTCATGGACATAGAAAATAAACTTATGGTTACCAAAGAGGTTGGGGGGGGGGGATAAATTAGATGTCTAGGATTAACATATACATACTAATAAATATAGAATAGATAAACAACAAGGATATACTGTATAGCACAGGGAACCACATTCAACATCTTCTAATAACCTATAGTGGAAAAGAATCTGAAAAATAATAGATATATAGATGTATAACAGAATCACTTGCTGTACACCTGAAACTAACACATTGTAAATTAACTATACTTCAATTTTTTAAATGGTTTTAATAAATAAATAAATAAATTTTTATAAAAAGAATGGCCTTTTGTGGAAAAAAACAGAAGCCACTAGGTTCAGCTTAAAACAAATTTGAAACCTGTCAGCAGTAATATTCAAAGTGAGCATAAGATCAAACGTCTTGAAGGTATGTATTCTTCCCTATCTCCAGCATTAGCACAATGACCAGTAAGTGCCCAACAAATACTGGTGACTGAATAAATAAATGAGTGACTCTTTGTCAGAGAATTAACCTGTGCCCATGGTTGGAAATTGCAATGCCGAAATTAGAGAACTATTTCCATTCTTGAATACATCCTTGGTTCAAAATGCAATGGGTTACTTCCACCAGATACGCTTGTCCCAGTACCACCACTGGCTAGGTTTGTAGAATATCCTTGCAGCAGTCAGAAGAGGCAGCATTTTACTATCTACTCACCAGGCAGGAAAGAATTAGACTGAGGCAACTAGCAAGTTTTTTAATAATATAACTATGCTACAAATTATTTCAAAATAGAGGAGTTGTATTTATTAGAAATGTTATTATTAAGTGTTTCTTACTATTAAAATGCCTCAAAAACACATGTGCTTGACTATTTAACAAGCTTATTTAAGAATGACTTATAAATAAATGCATTATCCAGTCATTCCTGCCATTTTAAGAGTTCAGTGTATCATAATTTATGGTAATACAAGTAGAATCATGAAAGGCATGAGTCAAAATGACATAAAGATCATCTAATATAACCCAGTAATTTTATGGTTAAGGAAACTGAATCCTAGAAATGTTGTTATTTATCCAAGATCACATACCTTAAAAGGGCTGAAAAGACAAAACCAAAGATCTCTTCATTTCTACTCCAGGACTCTTTTCTTTATATCATTCTGTATCTGATATTCATAAAATATAAAACTTCAATAGATATAAAATTGTCTAGACATGTAAATGATGTTAAAAATATAAACAGGTTTAGCTATATTACAAAGCTATAGTAACCAATACAGTATGGTATTGGCATAAAAACAGACACTAGGACAATGAAACATAACAGACAGCCCAGAAATAAACCCATGTATATATGATCAATTAATTTTTGACAAAGAAATGCCAAGGATATACAATGAGGGAAGAATAGTCTCTTCAACAAATGATGTAGGAAAACCTGCATAGCCAAAAGCAAAAAAAAAAAAAAAAAAAGAAGAAGGAAAGAAAATGGACCTCTATTTTACACCACACAGAAAAATCAATTAAAAACAATTAAAAATGGATAGGGCAAGATGGCGGAAGAGTAAGACGCGGAGATCACCTTCCTTCCCACAGATACATTAGAAATACATCTACACGTGGAACTGCTCCTACAGAACACCCACTGAACGCTGGCAGAAGACGTCAGACCTCCCAAAAGGCAAGAAACTCCCCACGTACTTGGGTAGGGCAAAAGAAAAAAGAAATAACAGAGACAAAAGAATAGGGACGGGACCTGCACCAGTGGGAGGGAGCCGTGAAGGAGGAAAGGTTTCCACACACTAGGAAGCCCCTTCGCGGGAGGAGACTGCGGGTGGCAGAGGGGGGAAGCTTCGGAGCCACGGAGGAGAGCGCAGCCACAGGGGTGCAGACGGCAAAGCGGAGAGACTCCCGCACAGAGGCTCGGCGCCGAGCAGCACTCACCAGCCCGAGGGGCTTGTCTGCTCAGCCGCCGGGGCGGGCGGGGGCTGGGAGCTGAGGCTCGGGCTTCGGTCGGATCGCAGGGAGAGGACTGGGGTTGGCTGCGTGAACACAGCCTGAAGGGGTTAGCGCACCACAGCTGGCTGGGAGGGAGTCCGGGAAAAAGTCTGCAGCTGCCAAAGAGGCAAGAGACTTTTTCTTGCCTCTTTGTTTCGCGGCGCGCAAGGAGAGGGGATTCAGAGCGCCGCCTAAACGAGCTCCAGAGACGGGTGCGAGCCGCGGCTATCAGCGCGGACCCCAGAGACGGGAATGAGATGCTAAGGCTGCTGCTGCCACCACCAAAATGCCTGTGTGCGAGCACAGGTCACTATCCACACCTCCCCTCCCAGGAGCCTGTGCAGCCCGCCACGGCCAGGCTCCCGTGATCCAGGGACAGCTTCCCCGGGAGAACGCACGGCGCGCCTCGGGCTGGTGCAACGTCACGCCGGCCTCTGCCGCCGCAGGCTCGCCCCGCATCCGTATCCTTACCTCCCCCCCGCCCGAGGGAGCCAGAGCCCCCGAAGCAGCTGCTCCTTTAACCCCGTTCTGTCTGGGCGGGGAACAGACACCCTCAGGCGACCTACACGCAGAGGCAGGTCCAAATCCAAAGCTGAACCCCGGGAGCTGTGCGAACAAAGAAGAGAAAGGGAAATCTCTGCCAGCAACCTCAGAAGCAGCGGATTAAAACTCCACAAACAACTTGATGTGCCTGCATCTGTGGAATACCTGAATAGACAACGAATCATCCCAAATTCAGGAGGTGGACATTGGGAGCAGGATATATTAATTTTCCCCTTTTCCTTTTTTTGTGAGTGTATATGTGTATGCTTCTAGGTGAGATTTTGTCTGTATAGCTTTGCTTTATAATAGCTTTATTTTATTTCATTTTATTTTATCCTCTTTCTTTCTATTTTTTCTCCCTTTTACTCTGAGCTGTGTGGATGAAAGGCTCTTGGTGCTCCAGCCAGGCATCAGGGCTGTGCCTCTGGGTGGGAGAGCCAACTTCAGGACACTGGTCCACAAGAGACCTCCCAGCTCCACGTAATACCAAACGGCAAAAATCTTTCAGAGATCTCCATCTCAACATCAAGACCCAGCTTCACTCAACGACCAGCAAGCTACAGCGCTGGACACCCTATGCCAAACAACTAGTAAGACAGGAACACAGGCCCATCCATTAGCAGAGAGGCTGCCTAAAATCATAATAAGGCCACAGACACCCCAAAACACACCACCAGACGTGGACGTGCCCAACAGAAAGACAACATCCAGCCTCATCCACCAGAACACAGGCACTAGTTCCCTCCACCAGGAAGCCTACACAACCCACTGAACCAACCTTAGCCACTGGGGACAGATACCAAAAACAACGGGAACTACGAACCTGCAGCCTGTGAAAAGGAGACCCCAAACACAGTAAGATAAGCAAAATGAGAAGACAGAAAAACACACAGCAGATGAAGGAGCAAGGTCAAAACACACCAGACCTAACAAATGAAGAGGAAACAGGTAGTCTACCCGAAAACGAATTCAGAATAATGATAGTAAGGATGATCCAAAATCTTGGAAATAGAATAGACAAAATGCAAGAAACATTTAACAAGGATGTAGAAGAACTAAAGAGGAACCAAGCAATGATGAAAAACACAATAAATGAAATTAAAAATACTCTAGATGGGATCAATAGCAGAATAACTGAGGCAGAAGAACGGATAAGTGACCTGGAAGATAAAATGGTGGAAATAACTACTGCAGACCAGAATAAAGAAAAAAGAATGAAAAGAACTGAGGACAGTCTCAGAGACCTCTGGGACAACATTAAATGCACCAACATTCGAATTATAGGGGTCCCAGAAGAAGAAGAGAAAAAGAAAGGGACTGAGAAAATATTTGAAGAGATTATAGTTGAAAACTTCCCGAATATGGGAAAGGAAATAGTTAATCAAGTCCTGGAAGCACAGACAGTCCCATACAGGATAAATCCAAGGAGAAACACGCCAAGACACATATTAATCAAACTATCCAAAATTAAATATAAAGAAAACATATTGAAAGCAGCAAGGGAAAAACAACAAATAACACACAAGGGAATCCCCATAAGGTTAACAGCTGATCTTTCAGCAGAAACTCTGCAAGCCAGAAGGGAGTGGCAGGATATACTTAAAGTGATGAAGGAGAAAAACCTAAAACCAAGATTACTCTACCCAGCAAGGATCTCATTCAGATTTGATGGAGAAATTAAAACCTTTACAGACAAGCAAAAGCTGAGAGAGTTCAGCACCACCAAACCAGCTTTACAACAAATGCTAAAGGAACTTCTCTAGGCAAGAAACACAAGAGAAGGAAAACACTTACAATAACAAACCCAAAACATTTAAGAAAATGGGAATAGGAACATACATATCGATAATTACCTTCAATGTAAATGGATTAAATGCTCCCACCAAAAGACACAGACTGGCTGAATGGATACAAAAACAAGACCCATATATATGCTGTCTACAAGAGACCCACTTCAGACCTAGAGACACATACACACTGAAAGTGAGGGGATGGAAAAAGATATTCCATGCAAATGGAAATCAAAAGAAAGCTGGAGTAGCAATTCTCATATCAGACAAAATAGACTTTAAAATAAAGACTATTACAAGAGACAAAGAAGGACACTATATAATGATCAAGGGATCGATCCAAGAGGAAGGTATAACAATTGTAAATATTTATGCACCCAACATAGGAGCACCTCAATACATAAGGCAAATACTAACAGCCATAAAAGGGGAAATCGACAGCAACACAATCATAGTAGGGGACTTTAACACCCCACTTTCACCAATGGACAGATCATCCAAAATGAAAATAAATAAGGAAACACAAGCTTTAAATGATACATTAAACAAGATGGACTTAATTGATATTTATAGGACATTCCACCCAAAAACAACAGAATACACATTTTTCTCAAGTGCTCATGGAACATTCTCCAGGATAGATCATATCTTGGGTCACAAATCAAGCCTTGGTAAATTTAAGAAAATTGAAATCGTATCAAGTATCTTTTCCGACCACAACGCTATGAGACTAGATATCAATTACAGGAAAAGATCTGTAAAAAATACAAACACATGGAGGCTACACAATACACTACTTAATAACGAAGTGATCACTGAAGAAATCAAAGGGGAAATCAAAAAATACCTAGAAACAAATGACAATGGAGACATGACGACCCGAAACCTATGGGATGCAGCAAAAGCAGTGCTAAGAGGGAAGTTTATAGCAATACAAGCCTACCTCAAGAAACAGGAAACATCTTGAATAAACAACCTAACCTTGCATCTAAAGCAATTAGAGAAAGAAGAACAAAAAAATCCCAAGGTTAGCAGAAGGAAAGAAATCATAAAGATCAGATCAGAAATAAATGAAAAAGAAATGAAGGAAACAATAGCAAAAATCAATGAAACTAAAAGCTGGTTCTTTCAGAAGATAAACAAAATTGATAAACCATTAGCCAGACACATCAAGAGAAAAAGGGAGAAGACTCAAATCAATAGAATTAGAAATGAAAAAGGAGAAGTAACCACTGACACTGCAGAAATACAAACGATCATGAGAGATTACTACAAGCAACTCTATGCCAATAAAATGGACAACCTGGAAGAAATGGACAGATTCTTAGAAATGCACAACCTGCCGAGACTGAACCAGGAAGAAATAGAAAATATGAACAGACCAATCACAAGCACTGAAATTGAAACTGTGATTAAAAATCTTCCAACACACAAAAGCCCAGGACCAGATGGCTTCACAAGCGAATTCTATCAAACATTTAGAGAAGAGCTAACACCTATCCTTCTCAAACTCTTCCAAAATATTGCAGAGGGAGGAACACTCCCCAACTCATTCTACGAGGCCACCATCACCCTGATACCAAAACCAGACAAAGATGTCACAAAGAAAGAAAACTACAGGCCAATATCACTGATGAACATAGATGCAAAAATCCTCAACAAAATACTAGCAAACAGAATCCAACAGCACATTAAAAGGATCATACACCATGATCAAGTGGGGTTTATTCCAGGAATGCAAGGATTCTTCAATATACGCAAATCAATCAACGTGATATGTCATATTAACAAACTGAAGCAGAAAAACCATATGATCATCTCAATAGATGCAGAGAAAGCTTTCAACAAAATTCAACCCCCATTTATGATAAAAGCCCTGCAGAAAGTAGGCATAGAGGGAACTTTCCTCAACATAATAAAGGCCATATATGACAAACCCACAGCCAACATTGTCCTCAATGGTGAAAAACTGAAACCATTTCCACTAAGATCAGGAACAAGACAAGGTTGCCCACTCTCACCACTATTATTCAACATAGTTTTGGAAATTTTACCCACAGCAATCAGAGAAGAAAAAGAAATAAAAGGAATCCAAATTGGAAAAGAAGAAGTAAAGCTGTCACTGTTTGCAGATGACATGAAACTATACACAGAGAATCCTAAAGATGCTACCAGAAAACTACTAGAGCTAATCAATGAATTTGGTAAAGTAGCAGGATACAAAATTAATGCACAGAAATCTCTTGCATTCCTATACACTAATGATGAAAAATCTGAAAGTGAAATTAAGAAAACACTCCCGTTTACCATTGCAACAAAAAGAATAAAATATCTAGGAATAAACCTACCTAAGGAGACAAAAGACCTGTATGCAGAAAATTATAGGACACTGATGAAAGAAATTAAAGATGATACAAATAGATGGAGAGATATACCATGTTCTTGGATTGGAAGAATCAACATTGTGAAAATGACTCTACTACCCAAAGCAATCTACAGATTCAATGCAATCCCTATCAAACAACCACTGGCATTTTTCACAGAACTAGAACAAAAAATTTCACAATTTGTATGGAAACACAAAAGACCCCGAATAGCCAAAGCAATCTTGAGAATGAAAAATGGAGCTGGAGGAATCAGGCTCCCTGACTTCAGAGTATATTACAAAGCTACAGTAATCAAGACAGTTTGGTACTGGCACAAAAACAGAAATATAGATCAATGGAACAGGATAGAAAGCCCAGAGATAAACCCACGCACATATGGTCACCTTATCTTTGATAAAGGAGGAAAGAATATACAGTGGAGAAAAGACAGCCTCTTCAATAAGTGGTGCTGGGAAAATTGGACAGGTACATGTAAAAGTATGAAATTAGAACACTCCCTGACACCATACACAAAAATAAACTCAAAATGGATTAAAGACCTAAATGTAAGGCCAGACACTATCAAACTCTTAGAGGAAAACATAGGCAGAACACTCTATGACATAAATCACAGCAAGATCCTTTTTGACCCAGGTCCTAGAGAAATGGAAATAAAAACACAAATAAACAAATGGGACCTAATGAAACTTAAAAGCTTTTGCACAGCAAAGGAAACCATAAACAAGACCAAAGGACAACCCTCTGTATGGGAGAAAACATTTGCAAATGAAGCAACTGACAAAGGATTAATCTCCAAAATTTACAAGCAGCTCATGCAGCTCAATAACAAAAAAACAAACAACCCATTCCAAAAATGGGCAGAAGACCTAAATAGACATTTCTCCAAAGAAGATATACACATTGCCAACAGACACATGAAAGAATGCTCAACATCATTAATCATTAGAGAAATGCAAATCAAAACTACAATGAGGTATCATCTCACACCGGTCAGAATGGCCATCATCAAAAAATCTAGAAACAATAAATGCTGGAGAGGGTGTGGAGAAAAGGGAACACTCTTGCACTGTTGGTGGGAATGTAAATTGATACAGCCACTATGGAGAACAGTATGGAGGTTCCTTAAAAAACTAAAAATAGAACTACCATACGACCCAGCAATCCCACTACTGGGCATATACCCTGAGAAAACCATAATTCAAAAAGAGTCATGTACCAAAATGTTCATTGCAGCTCTATTTACAATAGCCAGGACATGGAAGCAACCTAAGTGTCCATCATCGGATGAATGGATAAAGAAGATGTGGCACATATATACAATGGAATATTACTCAGCCATAAAAAGAAATGAAATGGAGGTATTTGTAATGAGGTGGATGGAGTTAGAGTCTGTCATACAGAGTGAAGTAAGTCAGAAAGAGAAAAACAAATACAGTATGCTAACACATATATATGGAATCTAAGGGAAAAAAAAAAAAAAGGTCATGAATAACCTAGTGGCAAGACGGGAATAAAGACACAGACCTACTAGAGAATGGACTTGAGGATATGGGGAGGGGGAGGGGTGAGATGTGACAGGGTGAGAGAGTGTCATGGACATATATACACTACCAAATGTAAAATAGATAGCTAGTGGGAAGCAGCCGCATAGCACAGGGAGATCAGCTCGGTGCTTTGTGACCACCTAGAGGGGTGGGATAGGGAGGGTGGGAGGGAGGGAGATGCAAGAGGGAAGAGATATGCGAACATATGTATATGTATAACTGATTCACTTTGTTATAAAGCAGAAACTAACACACCATTGTAAAGCAATTATACTCCAATAAAGATGTTAAAAAAAAAAAAATCGGGGGAAAAGTTGTGTCAAAATATTAACAGCTGTCAATTCTAGGTGGTATAAAAATGAGTAAATATTTCTAAATTTTTCAAATTTTTTTCAAAATAAATATGAAGAATTTAAAGTAAAAAAAAAAAAAAAACAATTAAGAATGGATTAAAGCCTTGAGTATAAGCCATAAAATTCCTAGAAGAAAACACAATGGGTAAGCTCCTTTGCACTGGTCTTGGCAATGATTTTTTGGATTTGACACTAAAAGCAAAGGCAACAAAAGCAAAAGGAAACAAGTGGAACTGCATCCAACTAAAAAACTTCTGCATAACAAAGGAAACAATCAACAAAATGAAAAGGCAACCTAACAAACCAGAGAAAATATTTGCAAACCATATACCAATAAGAAGTTAATATCCAAAATATACAAGAAACTCATACAACTCAATAGCAAAAAACCATATAATCCAACTTAAAAATGGACAAAGGGCCTAGACATTTTTCCAAAGAAGACATACAGATGGCCAACAAGTACATGAAAAGGGGCTCAACATCACTAATCATAAGGGAAATCAAAACCACAATGAGATATCACTTCATACCTGTTAGGATGTCTACTGTCAAAAAGATAAGAGATAACAAATGCTGGTGAGGACGTGAAGAAAGGGAACCCTTGTGCACTGTTGGTGGGAATGTAAACTGGTACAGCCACTACAGAAAACAGTACGGAGGCTCCTCAAAAAATTGAAAATAGAACTACCACATGATCCAGCAATTTCACTTCTGGGTATATATATCCAAAGAAACTTCAATCATTATCTCGAAGAGATATCTGTACTCCCACGTTCATAGCAGCATTATTCACAGTAGACAAGGTATGGAAATGACCTAAGTACTCATGTCATCTATAGATGAATGGATAAAGAAAATTTGAAGATATGAATACACACACACACACACACACACACATGCACACACACACACATCCCAAATGGAGTTTTATTCAGCCTTAAAAAAGAAGGAAATCATGTCATTTGCGACAACATGGATGAACCTGGAAGGCATTATCCTCAGTGAAATAAGCCAGAGAAAGACAAATATAGAATGGTTTCACTTACATGTGGAATCTAAAAAAAACAAAACAGTCAAACTCATAGAAACAAAGGGTAGAAAAGTGGTTGTTAGGGGCCGGGGCATGGGGGAAATAGGGAGAGGTTGGTAAAGGGTACAAACTTTAAGTTATAGTATGAATAAAATCTGAGGCTCTAATGTATAACGTGGTGACTATAGTCAATAACACTGTATTGTATAATTGAAAATTTGCTAAGAGAGTAGAACTTAAATGTTCTCAACAAACAAACAAACAAAAAGGCAAATATGTGAGTTGCTGGATGTGTTAATTAACTCAATGGTGGGAAAGGGAAATCCCTTCACCATGTATACATATATCAAATCATCACATTGTATACTTTAAATATGTTACAATTTTATCAATTATGTATTCATGAAGCTGGAAAAAATATATAAATATGTTTAAATGGGATATCAGTGTTGAAAAAAAGAGTATTATTTTGAAACTTCTCTATAGTTAATATATGTTTTCAGTGAAGAACTATTTTCAACCATCTATGAATATTAGTTTAGAATTACAATAATCACAGTTTTTCATGTATAAATAGCACATTTCATAACTTTTCATTCATTCCATAAACAATTGGATATTTACAATGTGTTAAATATTGTACTAGGGGGAAGGCACACAGTCCTGAATAAGATGAAAATTCTAGAATTTGGAGTATTGTAGAAAACAGAGATATCATAAAATATTATCCTAAGTATGATGTGTAATATAGGAGAACTTGCTTTGTATAAGTTTCTTAATCTACTCAAACCTCAGTTTCTCATCTGTAAAATGAGGATAGTCATAATCATTTTCTCCTAATTTCTGTGTGGATTAAATGAAGTAAATGCTCTAGAATACTATGATTCCTCAATAAATGTTAGCTCCATGCAATTTCATTGTGGTTACTGAGTGAGAGGGGAATGTATAACATGGGCATCCAAACCGTTCTGAAGGGTCTCAGAAGAATTCCCTACGGAAGTGATAAAAAAAAAAAGTAAGAACTAGCTGAATAAAATAGGAGGGGGCGTCCTAGGCAGAGAGGACACACATTTATGAGCTTGAGGAGCTGGAAATGAGGAATTATGCACCACATTTGATGAAATACAGCTGTAAAGTCTAATACAATAGCCACTGGCCACATGTGGCTATTTAAGTTTAAATGTAAATGAACTGTAATTAGATGAAGCTAAAGATGTAATTCTTCAGTCACACTAGCCACATTTCAAGTCCTCGATAGCCACATGTGGCTCTTTAGAACTAAAGTTAGAATGGCTTGAATTTAAAGAACCAAAGAGACAATGATGGTCCATGAGGCTGGAGAAGCAGGTAGAGCAAGAGATTATAGTGAACCTTGTGAGCTATATAAATGATTTGGGATATATTTTATTTTATTTTATTTTATTTTATTTTATTTTATTTTATTTTATTTTATTATTTTTTTAACATCTTTATTGGAGTATAATTGCTTTACAATGGTGTGTTAGTTTCAGCTTTATAACAAAGTGAATCAGTTATACATATACATATATCCCCATATGGGATATATTTTAAAGGCGATGGCACAGCAAAGGAAACCATGAACAGAAAGAAAAGGCAACCTCCTGAATGAGAGAAAATATTTGCTAGTTATATAACTAATAAGGGGTTAATATCCAAAATACATAAAGAATTAATATAAATCAATAACAAAAGCCTCCTAAATAATCCAATTTAAAAATGGGCAGAAAAAAAAAAAAAAATGGGCAGAGGATCTGAATAGACATTTTTATAAAGAAGCCATAAAGATGGCCAACAGGTACATAAAAAGGTGTTCAACATTACTAATCATCAGGGACATCAAAACCACAATGAGATATTACCTCTCACCTGTTAGGATGGCTATTTTATTAAAAAGATAAGAAATAACAAATATTGGTAAGGACCTGGAGAAGGGTTGTACACTGTTGGTGGGAATGCAAATTGGTGCAGCAACTATGAAAAACAGAATGGAGGTTCCTCAAAAAATTAAAAATAGAACTACCATATAACTAGCAATTCCATTTCGGGATATTTATCTGAAGAAAACAAAAACACTAACTGGAAAAGATATACGCACCCCTGTGTTCACTGCAGCACTACTGCATTATTTACAATACCCAAGACATGGAAACAACCTAAGTGTTCATCAATGGATGAATGGGTAAAGAAAGTGTGATGTGTGTGTGTGTGTGTGTGTGTGTGTGTATAAAATGCAATATTATTCAGCCATAAAAAAGATGGAAATCTTGCCATTGGGACAACATAGATGGACCTTGAGGGCATGATGCTAAGTGAAATAAGTCAGACAGAGAATGACATATACCATATGATCTCACTTATATGTGGAATCTAAAAAACAAACAAACAAACAAACACAAAAACCTGGAGCTCACAGATACAGGGAAGAGATTGGTGGTTGCCAGAGATGGGGGCTGTGAAGTGGGGCAATAGGTGAAGGTGGCCAAAAGGTAAAACCTTTCAGTTATAAAATAAACAAGTCAAGGGGATATAATGAACTACATGGTCACTATAATTAATAATACTGTATTGTATATTGGAAAGTTGCTAAAAGAGTAGATTTTAAAAGCGCTCATCACAAGAAAAAATTATAAGTGGTGAGATGTTAAGCAGAATTATTGTGATAATCAGTTTGCCATGTATACAAATATCAAATCATTATGTTATACACCTGAAACTAATATAATGTTATATGTCAATTATATCTCAAAAAGAAAGAAAGAACGAGAGAGAAAGAGGAAGAAAAAAGAAAAAAAGAAAGTTGGAAGGGAGTGGGGGAAGGAAGGAAGGGAGAAAGGCAATGAAAATCTTTCCTTAACAAATCATCTATTTTTATAAAGTAAATTAAAAATATACTATTTTCCTCCCAAATGCCTTACTTAAATTGTTTGTTGTTTTCACAGCACACTTTTACTATATGTTTCCTTTGTAAGAAAGTGAAGCTGTTTGGATTACATTCACGTTTAATACACTACAATTCTGTGACTTGCCCCAAATCCAATAGCAGTTAATTAAAGCTCAAACTAGAATCCAAGTCTCCTGCCTTTTACACAAGTGGGACTATGACTAAATATAACCACATTTCTTTTTCTTACTTGCAGAGAAATGTTTATAAAAAATACTTATATTGCTGTCTATAGATTTCATTTAAGAAATAAGTCCAGGGCTTCCCTGGTGGTGCAGTGGTTGAGAATCCGCCTGCCAATGCAGGGGACGTGGGTTCGAGCCCTGATCTGGGAAGATCCCACATGCCGCATAACAACTGGGCCCGTGAGCCACAATTACTGAGCCTGCGCGTCTGGAGCCTGTGCTCCGCAACAAGAGAGGCCGCGATAGTGAGAGGCCCGCGCACCGCGATGAAGAGTGGCCCCCGCTCGCCGCAACTAGAGAAAGCCCTCGCACAGAAACGAAGACCCAACACAGCCAAAAATAAATAAATAAATGTATAAAAAAAAAAAAAAAGTCCAGATGTCATAAAAATGTGGAAATTACATTTTTTTTCTTGAGATAGCAATTGATATCAAAAGAAAATCTTTACTATTTAATTTGGCCAGTAGAAAAATAGAAATCTAAAATCATGAAAAATATGGAATTAACTCATGAATAGGGTTTTACAAAAGAGGAAACCAACAGAAAAGTTGTATATTACAGGTAGTTGTATGTCTCCTAGATGGCAGGTCTCAGTAGTCTGAATTCCTAGCTTGAATGTTTTTGTATCTGTTACTATCACTTTCTATTGATTTATGACTTTTTCACTCAATCTCATTTGTGTAATTCCAGATTGTGAATATACAAAATCAACCAACTAGACCACATCCAGAACAAATCCACCAGGTAGACCACGCTAGCAGTTTACTTTGATGGATAAACCTGTAACCAAACATACCTTGCAAGAAAAACTAATGCAAAATATAAAATGAAAAGGACAAAGAAGAAGAGAAAGAAGAGAGAGAAACAGAAGAAAGAACAGGAGAGGCTCCAAGATAAAGTCATGAACTCCAACCATTTAAATTAAACATGCAATTAGGAGACAGGAAAATACATCTTTAAAAGGAAAGAATTTTTTCCAAATTGACTGTCTACAAATAGCCTATAATTTTACCTTTGTATTGTCCTATCAATCCTATCCAAGGAAAGTTAGAGACACTTCTATACGGAAAATCAAGTAACCTTGAGAAAGGTAAATTGTTGGCACAGTTGTTAAGAGTGGCATTGAGAACTGAGTAGAAGACACATACGAAACTCAACTAACACATTGACCTTGTATGATGGGCACCACCACAGCTTTTAAAATTATGATGTAGTCTTTTATTAATGAACTTTGCAATATTAAAAAAATGCTGTTATTCTGTCAGCAATGTGCATTCCTTGCAGTATGAATCTCTCTAACCCCTTCATGTCCTTACTATCTAGCTATAAAAACAGTAGAACAAATAATAGAACCCAGTAAAATCCTTCATTGCAGAATCTAAGAAGAATGCTACATGAGGTCCAAGACAAGAATAAAAACATTTCCTATATTCCAAGGAAAACAGCATTCAGATTAAAGCCAATTTATAGTGGGGTGGTTTTATAGGGCTTTGTTTTTTACTTTAACTTGGCCTTCTCAAGAGCTTGTGAAGGTTACGATGCTTATTCACAAGAGACTCTTCATTATAAATGGAGAAATATGTCAGGACCAACAAAGCAAACTGCAAATTATTACTCATTATATTTAGCCACGTAGTTATAATGTACACCCCTCAGAAATGTTGAGGATGGATGGTGTATTCAAATGAATTGATTAAATAAATCATTTACTAGTTGAACTCTGATTTCACAGTATACTTATTTCTTTCAATTTAAAGTTTCTTAACTTTATGAAAATCTCAAAAGTGTAATACCTGGCCATAAGCAATTATCAAGTTCATTTAAATTTACTTATTCAAGTTTTACCAGATCTATTATCTTTCAATCCAGTATATTTATTTTTCTATACCTCTGGTCACAGATATCTATTCCAAGGTTTCTAAATAAGGATGATTAATTTTAAAAGGAGGCCAAAACCAGACTGAGTCAAAACCTTTGCGTTGCACTATTCCGCAAATTCACATCATCATCAATTCTGTACAAAATGAGTCCTTCTTATAATTATGCATCCATGAAAACAGCCTAGAACTTTGGAACCCAGAAAGAACTCTCCAGCAGCTGTCACTGGGTAAACCCACAAGTCATCAACAGAAGCTGGGTAATTCCACACTCCAAAAACCTAAATATTTGCACTTGAAATTTGTTTGCCTTAAGTTTTCAGTTAAAAGAAGGAATAGTTTTAAAAATTCACATTCAAAAATTATGCCTATGCTAATTATATCTTCAGATTCATAAGGTAAAATCAGG
This sequence comes from Eubalaena glacialis, assembly GCF_028564815.1. Lineage (NCBI taxonomy): Eukaryota > Metazoa > Chordata > Mammalia > Artiodactyla > Balaenidae > Eubalaena > Eubalaena glacialis. The sequence goes on from NC_083716.1 coordinate 203,989,358, forward strand.
GAATCCAGAGTTCACAAACAAATGAGTTACAAGGCAATTAGATTGTCAAGAGGATGTTAAAGGTTAAGTAGGAATTTGCCTGTCCATGAGCATCATAGCAAAAATCTAATCCCTACACATTTTCATCTATCATAGTTCAAATCCAGGTTATGATTCTGAAAGTCACAAAAAGATTCCATGGAGTTGTGTCCAGAAACAAAAGGTTTTCACTCATTCATTTAAAAATGTTATTCTTTTATATGTAGCTGTCCAGTTTTCCCAGAAATTAGAACACTCCCTAACACTATACACAAAAATAAACTCAAAATGGACTAAAGACCTAAACATAAGGCCAGACACTATAAAACTCTTAGAGGTAAACATAGGCAGAACACTCTATGACATAAATCACAGCTAGATCCTTTTTAACCCACCTCCAAGAGAAATGGAAATAAAAACAAAAATAAACAAATGGGACCTAATGAAACTTCAAAGCTTTTGCACAGCAAAGGAAACCATAAACAAGATGAAAGGACAACCCTCAGAATGGGAGAAAATATTTGCAAATGAAGCAACTGACAAAGGAAGAATCTCCAAAATTTACAAGCAGCTCATGCAGTTCAATATCAAAAAACAAACAACCCAATCCAAAAATGGGCAGAAGACCTAAATAGACATTTCTCCAAAGAAGAGATACAGATGGCCAACAAACACATGAAAGGATGCTCAACATCACTAATCATTAGAGAACTGCAAATCAAAACTACAATGAGGTATCACCTCACACCAGTCAGAATGGCCATCTCCAAAAATCTACAGACAGTAAATGCTGGAGAGGGTGTGGAGAAAAGGGAACACTCTTGCACTGTTGGTGGGAATGTAAATTGATACAGCCACTATGGAGAACAGTATGGAGGTTCCTTAAAAAACTAAAAATAGAACTACCATACGACCCAGCAATCCCACTACTGGGCATATACCCTGAGAAAACCATAATTCAAAAAGAGTCATGTACCAAAATGTTCATTGCAGCTCTATTTACAATAGCCAGGACATGGAAGCAACCTAAGCGTCCATCGACAGATGAATGGATAAAGAAGATGTGGAACATATATACAATGGAATATTAGCCATAAAAAGAAACGAAATTGAGTTATTTGTAGTGAGGTGGATGGACCTAGAGACTGTCATACAGAGTGAAGGAAGTCAAAAAGAGAAAAACAAATACCGTATGCTAACACATATATATGGAATCTTTAAAAAAAAATGGTTCTGAAGAACCTAGGGGCAGGACAGGAATAAAGATGCAGATGTAGAGAATGAACTTGAGGACATGGGGAGAGGGAAGTGTAAGCTGGGATGAAGTGAGAGAGTGGCATGGACTTATATATACTACCAAATGTAAAATAGATAGCTAGTGGGAAGCAGCCGCATAGCACAGAGAGATCAGTTCGGTGCTTTGGGACCACCTAGAGGGGTGGGATAGGGAGGGTGGGAGGGAAATGCAAGAGGGAGGGGATATGGGTATATATGTATATGTATAGCTGATTCATTTTGTTATAAAGCAGAAACTAACACACCATTGTAAAGCAATTATACTCCAATAAAGATGTTTAAAAAAATAAAAATGTATTTCATTGGGTATCTGTCTTGTCATGGACTGTTTGGGCTCCAAGGAGAATGAGAGAACAAGAAAGACAGGATCTCTGCTCTCATTAGCCTAAGGTGAGTAAGAAAAAGAAGTGTGTCTTAAAAAGGACTTGTATTTGATCTTCCATCCCGTGAAGCAGGCAGTGTAGTTATTTCTAATCCTAGCTTACCCATTAGGAATCCAAAACCCTGGGAAGAAGAACCACTTGTTCTCCAACTCCATTATTACTTGGAACAAGTTTTACTTGAACAAAATTCATCAATATTATTGTATATATCCCTGTAAGTTCTCAAGCTTAAAACTAGATGATGTGTAAATGTGCTTACTATTAAAGAACCCATAGAATTTAAGAGCTAGATAGAAATTTACTTACACAATAGTCTTGTGATTTTACAGATGGGGAAACTGAGGGCCAAGAATGTGATCAAATCACATTGGAAGTAAAATTAATATGGGAAGTAAGATCTCCTAAATATATTAGTGATTTTTCCAGATACTACATTATACCTCAAAGTTTTATGCTTTCATAGATACCAGGATGTTTTCTAAGATGACAAGACAACATTTGTGTCCTCTCTGGAGAAGAATATTGCTTTTCATAAAGTCTAAAATGCCTAGAATCTCCTTTGAAAAGCAGATGAAAATAAAATTAAACCCATTAAGTGGAAGTAATGTATTTCTTTAGCTAAAACAAAACAAAACAAAACACCAATGACAAAAATCATTTCACTTGCACTGAGAGAAATAAAATATTACTCAAGTTGCAATTATCTGTGAAGAACAGTGATTCCCTAGCCGGCACCTTCGGGGAAATTGATTGCTTTTTATGCCTTTTGTTTATTCATTTTCTAGACTTAATGGCTGACAAATGACCATTTCATTATTATAGGATGCCTCTTCTCTTTTCCAGAGTTGATTCCGCTCTTCTTTGTGCCTAACAGTAGCAATAGTGTGCATACAACTTATTTCAAGTACTTAGATGTACCTTAATTTTCAAGCCCAAAGTGGCTTTGTGGTTGGTTTCCGGACAGCATTCCAGTTTCTCGAACATTTTGCTCTTGGTAAGAGATCGTGTACATTTGCTAAAATGCACATTACATCTGTTTGTTTTGTTTTCTCCCAGTGATAAATAATGTGTCTGTCCTCACAGGTCAAGAAGAGGAGAGGAGAATCATGGATATGTACACCTCAGATTTATGGATCAAGGAACTTTCATCTGCATAGTAATATTTTGGTCTGGGGAAGGCCCCTGTTAATACCTCTTCCTTTAGCCTGGACCTAGGCCAAGCTGTACAAATATCAATCTACTTACCTGCACAGAATGGAAGCTACTCAGGAATTTTTTTAAATGACACAGTGCTTAAGAGCATAGATGTGGAAACAAGACAACCTGACTTTGAATCTCAGCCTATGTAACTTTATGCAAAATACTTTCCTTTTTCGCATCTCACTTACCTAGCTTCAAAAATCTACATATTAGGTGTTACTGTCTTATAGGAGTGTTGTGATAATGAAAATAATTCAAGTAAAGATTAAATTATATTTAATTTGGGGCTTAGAACAGTGCATGTCACACAGTAAGGACAGAAAGCAAGTTAGCTATTAGCATTGGTTCTTATCTTTTCATCTGAAAAGCTTTCTTTCACACACCCATCGTTACATGCCTTGTCCTCAACTTGGCTTAATAGTTTTACAACTTCTAGGACCATCTACCCTCTCTAAGCTATACATAAAGTAATGAGGTGATCCCGGTCCCTATCCTTCAAGCCACCCCAACTGACCCAGATGAGCAGAGAGGAGCTATCCCCACCAAGCCTTGCCCAAATTGCAAACTCACCAGCAAAATAAATGTTGCCATTGTTTTAAGACCCTAATGTTCAGAGTAATTTGCTGTACAGCCATAGTAATTGGAATGAACCCTCATCTGGGAGCAGTGGATTTGTCTTAGGGAAAAGTGGTATAATAACTACACAGGGAGTAAATGGGTGCCCACTTCTTTCATGATCATATCCTCACTAAGAAGCACAAAGGGAAGAACTTCAGCTCAGGGACAAACACACAGATGAAGAAACAAGGAAGTATATTCCACATCTTCCCCATCTACAGAAGATCACTGGAAACTTACTATGCAAAATAAATAAAAGGAGACCCATCAAATTGGGTTACAGAACTAATGAAGACGATATGGTGGAAGAAAAGGAAAAAGGCAACAATTAGAAAGAATAATTATTTTAAGAACTCACTTTAATAAAAATTATATCAGTTATACATATTACTTTATATATTATTTTAATTATTTTATATATACAATATTAATAGCCAACCCTATTAGGAAGGTACTATTATTATTCTTATTTTGCAGATGAGAGAACAGATGATGTTCAAGGATGTTTATCAATTTGCCTAAAGTTACACAGCTATAGATCAAACTCGGGTCCATCAGATTCTGAGACTAATAGAAAGCTGCTTTCTTCCATTTGAAATTCTGGATTTTTCTGCCATATTAAGATCCCTCCTTGCCCTCAATATAATAAAGCTGCTGGAAGTTTTTATGCGCTAACCTGAGATAGAAGGAGAGAAAAATATGGCATACTTTAAAGGTAAGATTTCCATTTTCTCTCAGGAAAGAATTGTCTTTGTAGCACCATGTGAAGCACTGGCTAATGGCAGGTGGCATTAGGGACAAGAAGGAATGAAGAGAACACTAACAATTTACTACAAATGATTTTTCAATTGAAGAGAAAAAAGGAAATATGCCAGAAGGCTGTGTATGAGAGGTCAACACCTGCTCCTACCTCTGTGTGTCCACAGATTCTGACATCTCATCTGCTGGGAAATCATATGCGCTGAGATGCCAGCCAAGCCAGGGAGCACCAGAGCCTTTCTGCCAGCAACTGCCAGGTCTTAGCCTCCTGAATGCCATTCAGCGGCATCATGCTCCTTGAAATGACTCACACAACCCCATACACTGTGGCAAAATAAAGGCTGAGTGTGACTTTACTTGACGAGCAGATGCCATGATGCCTCACTGGTGCACATCATAAATGACATATATTGCTTCATTGCTAATGTGCATTCGCAGTAGTCTTAGGGAGTGGAGTAGAGAAATGTCGCTTTGTAAAATGCTTAAACATTCAGCAAATATTGAGTACTTACTTTGGCTAGGAGCTGTTGTTTATTGATGAAAATTGACTGGGGTTCTAGTGCCTAGTGGATGATGTCCTTTCATCCAAAGTCCTAGATGAACAACAAGCTTTCTTACCGCCTTCATAGGCCTGCGATAGAGAATTTTCTAGTCTCTAGTTAATTGGTAGGAAGTTCTTCCTAATTCCAGCCTTATATTGGTAGCTCAAGGGCTTATGGCCTATACTGTTCTTCCTGAATAGAAATTAAAACTGAAGGCCATAAACTTTCTTATATCTATTTCCTAAATGCCTGTGAACTGTTCAGCTTCAACCTCTCTCTTATTCTGAGGTAACTCTATTTCTCACTACTATATATTCCTCCATCTTGATTTTGAGCTCAATTAATTTATTTTAAATTTTATTTAATTATTTAATAATTTCATTATTATTTAAATAATTTTAGTAAGCATTTGGAAGGGAACTTTACATTAGCTCAGGCTGTCTCAAGAGGGAGGTTATATGGAAACTCTGTACTTTTCTTTTTTTGCAACTTTTCTGTAAATCTAAAATTATTTCAAAGTTAAAAATTTAAAATATTTGCATTTTGTTTTGTCTGGATTTCACATGTTATTTTAGAGAAAAGATCATAGAATTTGATATCAAGCAGTCTCACGCCTGGTTTTATATCTTATTTGTTATGTTAATTTGTACAAGTCACTTAACCTCATTGAGCCCTAATTTTCTCTGTTGAATAGACAACCTATTTCATGGGCCTATTACAAGTTGAAAATTAGGCAAGATATAATAGAGTCAACATATATCATTTCTTCCATCTCCAACTCCTATTTGCAAGGTTGATAAATTGAAAATCACTGCTTTCATGTGATGCTTAACCAGCATACTCTCTTATTATCCATAGTTGTTTGTTGAACTTAGACACACTAAAAATCTAAAGCTAATTCTCATAAATTAAGATGTACATGGTAAGTATTAGAGCAACTGCTAAAGAAATAACCCAAAATATACCGTAAAAAAAATTTAACTAAAATGTCATATTAGAAAATAATTAATGTAAAAGAAAGCAGCAAAGGAGGAACAAAGGAACAAAACAGATATGGGACATACAGAAAACAAAAAGTAAAATGACAGACATAAATCCATCTCTATCAATAGTGACATAAACATAAGTAGATTATACAATCCAATGTGAAGGCAAAGACTGTCAGGCTGGATTTTAAAAAAAATAATCAAACTATATTCTGTATACAGGAAATACAGTTTAGATTCAAAGACACAAATGAAAGTAAAATGATGGAAAAAGATATAACGTGCAAACAACAACCACAAGAAATTTGGAGTGACTGTACTGATATCAGATGCAATAGGCTTTAAAACAAAATATGTTACTAGAGATTTTTAAAAATTATAATGATTGTCAATCCATCAGGAATATATACAAATTATAAACATATATTCACCTAATAACAGAGCACCCAAATACTGAAGTGAAAGTGATAAAAATGAAGGAAGAAATAGACAATTCAAAAATAATAAGTGCACACACAAAACCCCTCTTTCAATAATGGGTAAAATAACTAGGCAGAAGATCAATAAGAAAATGTAAGACTTGGACAAAACTATAAGCCAACTAGACCTAACAGACATTTATAGAACACTCTACCCAACAACAATAGAATATACATTCTTCTCAAGTAACATGGAAAATTCTCTAGGGTAGATAATTTAGTAGGGCATAAAACACACATCAATAAATTTTAAAGTTTTAAAATGATTCAAAGTATATTCCCCAACTACAATGGAATGGAATTAGAAATCAACAACGAAAATTTTGAGAAACTCAAAATTATGTAGAAATTAAACAGTGTACTCCTAAATAGCAAATGGGATCAAAAAAGAAATAAAAGGGGAAATTATAAAATACACTGAAGTGAATGGGAACATATCAAAACTTATAAAATGCAGTTCTTAAAGGAAAATTTTTAGCTTTAAATGCCTATATTACTAAAGAAAAAATATCTCAAATCAATAACCTAACCTTAAACCTAAGGCACTGGAAAAGAAAAGCAAACAAAACCTAAAGCAAGTAGAACAAAGGAAATAATAAAAATCAGAATGACAATTAATGAAATAGAAAATAAAGAAACAACAGAAAAAAAATCATTGAAACCCAAACTTGGTTTTTTGAAAAATCAACAAAATTGACAAATATTTAGCTAGATTGACCAAAATAAAAAGAAGACTCAAATTACTGATATCTGAAATAAAAGGGAGGACATTATTATTTACCTTACAGAAATTGAAAGGATTACTATAAATAATCATATGTCAATAAATTAGATAATATTTAATGGACAGATTCCTGAAAAGAAAGAAACCACCAAAACTGACTCAACAACGAAATACATAATCTGAAGGACTTACAACAAGTAATGAAATTAAATTAGTAATAAAAAAAAAAGTCCAATAAAGAAGAACTCAAGGCCATATGGCTTCACTGCTGAATTCTACCATTTAAGAAGAATTAATACAATTGTTCACAAATTCTTCCAAAAAATAGAAGAGAAAACATGTTATAACTCATTCTATGAGGCCGGTATTACAATGATGCTAAAACCATACAAAGACTTGGGGGAAAAAAGGAAAACTACAGACCAGACCAATATCTCTTATGAATATGGACACAAAAATCCTTAACAAATTACTAGCAAACTGAATCTAGCAAAACATAGAAAGAATTATATAATATGGGGACTTCCCTTGTGGTCCAGTGGTAAAGAATCTGCCTTACAATGCAGGGGATGTGGATTCGATCCCTGGTCAGGGAACTAAGCTCCCACATGCTGCAGTGCAACTAAGCGCACGTGCCACAACTACTGAGCTCGCGTGCCTCAACTAGAGAGCTTGCATGACGCAAACTACAGAGCCCATGTGCTCTGGAACCCATACGCCACAGTTACAGAGCCCAGGTGCCCTGGAGCCTGCGTGCCACAACTAGAGAAGAGGAAACCTGCATACCACAACTAGAGAGAAGCCTGTGTGCCTCAAAGAAGATCCCACATGCCGCAACTAAGACCCAATGCCTCCAAAAATAAATTAAATAAATAAATAAATTATAAATAAATCTTTAAAAAAAAAGAATTATACACTATGGACAAGTGGGATCTATCCCAGGTATGGAAGATTGGTTTAACATTCATAATGTAGTACCCCATATCAACAGAATAAAAAGCAAAAAAAAAAAAAAAAACCCACATAATCATCTCAATAAATGTAGGAAAAGCATTTGATGATATCCAACACCTTTTCATAACATAAACACTCAACAAACTAAGAATAGGAGGGAACTTCCTCAACCTGATCAAAGGTAACTATGAAAAACCCACAGCAAACATTATATTTAATGGTGAAAGACTGGCTGCTTTCTCCCTTATATCAGAAACAAGGATATCCATTCTCATCACTTCTAATCAAAATTGGTTCTAGCCAGAAATTAAGCAAGAAAAAATAAATAAAAACCATTGAGATTAGAATGGAAGAAGTATAACTATCTCAACTAACAGATGACATAATCTTATACACAGAAAATATTCCTAAGAAATCCACTTAAAAAAAAAACCTATCAGAACTAATAAACAAGTTCAGCAATGTTGCAGGTATCAATGTATAAAAATCAACTGTATTTTTACATTCTTAATGAACAATCCAAAAATTAAATTAAAAAATCCAACTTGCGATAGCATCAAAAAAGAATAAAATATTACTAAGAAAAGAAGTACACAACTCAGACTCTGAAAACAAGAAATATTGTTGAGAGAAATTAAAGAACATCTAAATGAATGGAAAAACATCCCATGTCATGGATCAGAAGACTTAATATTGCTAAGATAGCAATACTCCTCAAATTAACTTACAGATTCAATGCAATTCTTATCAGAATCCAGCTGACTTCTTTGTAGAAATTAACAAGCTGATTATAAAATTTATAAGGAATTGCAAGGAACCAAGAATAGCCAAAAGGTTCTTAAAAAAGAAGAACAAAATATGAAAGACGCATACTTCACACTTTCAAAATTTGTTACAAAGCAATGGTAACCATGACAGTGTGGGATTGGCATAAGGGTAGACATATAAATTAATAGAGTAGAATTGAGAGTTCAGAAATAAACCTCATTTCTATATGCTCAGCTGAATTTTGACAAGGGTGCTAAGTCCATAGTTAAAATATCTTTTCAAGAAATAGTGCTGGGATAACTATATAGCCACAGTTTTTTTATATTTTTCCATTTGTTTGACTGTTGGTTTAAAAATGGAATAATAGAAGATGTATTATGTCAGGGGCAGGCAGACTTTTCTGTAAAGGGACAGTTAGTAAATAATTTAGGTTTTGTGGGCTATGTGATCTTTGTTTCTGCCATTAATAGTGTGAGAACAATCATAGACAATACATATAAATAAATGATCGTGGCCATGTTCTAATAAAGCTTTGTTTACAAACACAGGCAGTGAACTAGATCTGGCCCATGGGTCAAAATTTGCCTATCTCTGTATTATATTTTAAATTTAGATATGGCACTTTATCAGCAACTAAACAAATATTTTAATGATAGATCAAGGACCTCCTAATTTTTTAAATCTTTCAAGTCAACATGTTTCTAAGCAATACTATATAAAGTTTCAGCATATATTATTAGAGGAAAATGTTTCAAGATATTTTGGACACCATTTATGAAAATCAACACTCCTCTAGATGTGAGTTTTAAGGATGAGAATGAAAATTAATTAATACTGAAAATAAAAATACCTTTGGCATTTTTATATTCTAAAACCACATATAACATACTAAAATGACAAGCTCTTTTTACATGGAATACAATTCTCTCCATATCAAGGCATCTATTAGAAATACAAGTAAATGGTCTAATATCCCCTAGCCACGTGACCTACAAAGGCATGTCATAGTACCAATATTAAAAAAAACACACACAGATGCTGAATTTTCTTAATTTGAATTTTGTAAATAAAGGTACATAGATAATATATTATGCTACAGTTACCTTTTATTATACACCATTAATATTTAGATAATTAACAATACATGTGTAAAGTATAATATAAACCAATCAGTATTACCAGGAGAGCTTTAAGAGTTAACTTTTATTCTTCTGTCATTTAATTTTCAATCAAAAGTTTACCTAAGGGCTTCCCTAGTGGCGCAGTGGTTAAGAATCCGCCTGCCAATGCAGAGGAACACGGGTTCGAACCCTGCTCCGGGAAGATCCCACATGCCGCGGAGCAACTAAGCCTGTGCACGACAACTACTGAGCCTGTGCTCTACAGCCTGTGAGCCACAACTACTGAGCCCTCACGCCACAACTACTGAAGCCCACACGCCTAGAGCCCATGCTCTGCAACAAGAGAAGCCACCTCAAGGAGAAGCCCGCGCATCACAACGAAGAGTAGCCCCCGCTCACCGCAACTAGAGAAAGCCCACGTGCAGCAATGAAGACCCAACACAGCCAAAATTAAATAAATAAATAAATAATAAAGTTAAATAAATAAATAAAGAGTTTACCTAAACACAGTTTTCTGTAACTAATGTGCTAAAACACATATTGAAGGTACAATGCATGTGAACCTTGATTTTTCTCACTCAGTGACATGGTCTGAATCTTAAAACCTCACAATGTGCAACTAGATATACTTGTGTAAAAGCCCCACCCAAGATGTTAATGGCACCATTTCCATGGTAACTTTAATGCTTGAAAAGGAAAAAACAGAAGGAGTCAAGAAAATTGTACAAAGTGAACAAAATAAATTATTAGATTGAACATATGTGGCATAAACAAAATATGGGGTGCAGTTATTAAAAATGAATTGCCTTTTAAAAATGAAAACAAGCATAAATCAGGCATGGAACTTCAACTTATGGGAAATGTGGTCATCCTAAACTCATAGCAGTAAAATTATCCTAGTATGTCGGATGTCGCCAAATTGGGAACTCACAAACACATCAACGTATTCAATCATCCTTGTATTGTGGAGGTTCAAACTTCCATGTAATATTGACATTATTACTGAATTAAAAATAAAAATTGATGTGCAATCATTAGATTTATGCCAATAATAGCAAATAGCTACTATTCCTATTATGCATTTCAATATTATCGTATAAATTATTTTCTGTCTTCAAAATAGAAATACAATGTCAATTTTATACAAAGAGGTACATTTAAAACATATTTTCATTGCAGGACATCCTAAGTGTCTCATTTAAGTTTGATATTTTTAAGATAAGTCACTGACATTGGAACAAATTGCAATGAAATAAACAAGCTAGTCACTGCTACAGAACTAAGAACATAATCCACTTTATTGTTAAGTGAATTATTTCATTCTTATACAATTGAGTCATCTAAACTAAAATCAAGCCATTTTTTATTTTTCAAAGTCATTTATTTGCTCACAGAAGAGTATCTTAGATTTTATTAAATCTATTTTGTTAACTCTACTTCATTAAATCTTCACTATCCATTTCTGCCTTTTTCAAACCTGTCTTTCTATTTCTATCAATTCTGAACATTTTGGTGAGTGAATTATGTACTCACTACCAAACATCTTTGGAAGAGAAGTGATACAGGATCACTGAGAACTCACTTGGCCTACTTCATCATTTTGCTTTAGGTTGGCTCTACTAATATTGATGCCCCAAACTGAAAACTAAAATTTGATTTTTCAATTGTTCAAGGCCTCTATTCCAATATAATCATGAATAATAAGATGTGGTGTCTTCAGAATTATGAGCTAAAATTTGATTTCCAATTATTGTTTCATTCAACCAATGAATGTATTGAATGCCTACTATGTGAAAGGTGCCATCCTTCGCAGTAGGGACACAAATACAAATCTGGAATGGTACAGACCACAGGAGCTGATTTTCTAGTGAAAGTGAGAGAGAAATATACTAATAATGGCTTACAGTATGATAAAAGTGGGTTTCCTCAGGGTGCTACGTTGTCTAAGTTTTTAAAAATCTGAATATAAGGAATAAAAGAGATGGTAGAAATCATCTAGTCCAACTCCTTTCTTGCACTTCTAAAGAAACTAATTATAACAGACTGTGGGTATATGCATATGGGTGTATGTGTGTGTGTGTGTGTATGTGTTTCCATGGTCCTGTAAAAATATAAAGAAAAAATGTACAAAGCAGGATCTCATTGATGTAACCTGTATGCACATATATAAACATATATGATATGATATGGTATAAAAGAAGGTGCACTTGACTGGAAATCTGACAAGGCTTCTATTTGTACATTACTGAATTTTAGGCATATGACATGGATAAGATGTTCAGCAGTTTCTTCATCTATATTATGAATTTAGTTCAATCTCTATCACCGAATTCTCCAGGTTGTTGTGAGGACCGAATGTAGTAAAGGGTACAAAAGGTGCTTTGTAAATTAAAGCACAATAAAATACACCATTTGATAGTATTTCATATAACAAATCTAGATATAAATAAGATGATTAGTTTAATTGTGGGTAATTAATTGGATTAACAACATAAAGTGCTTAGTTAATTGTGAATTAGAAGAGAGAATGAAGGTTATTTAATTCTTATCCATTCATTATTTATTGTCATATTTGAGATATACAAATAGTTGAATCAACAGGGAGGAAAAAACAACTAGCAAATCTAAGAAATTTGTTTCTATGTCTTCTTCCATTCCCAAGACAGAGCATGGGACTTCTGTCCTGATAAGAACAGTTGGTATATGAAAGTTTACATGCTAATAGATCAATGCTGGTACATACTGCACTCACAGTTCCTTCCAAGGAAAGATACCCTACCCATTGCCCTCACTGAGGAGGAAGCTGTGAGTATGCGGGTTTGATCCTACATATTCTCTTCCCTCAGCATCCCAGCTTATTGAAAAACTGGTAAGTGCAAGAGCCAAACGTAGCCAATCAATCAATGGCTATTTAGATAGGTATGACATGGCCTAGATTAAAGTCTCTTTGAAGAATTTAAACTTTGACATATTGGGATATTGAAGCAGTTAACTGTGAGAGATGAAGCTGGATGATGCATAGAGAGAAACCATGACATAGAGTCAGGGCCATAAAGGCTAATGGCTTTTGTATCAGGGTGATGCTGGCCTCCTTACAGGCCAATATCATTGATGAACATAGATGCAAAAATACTCAACAAATTATTAGCAAATCAAAACTAACAATATATTAAAAGAATCATACAACACGATCAAGTGGGATTTATCCCAGGGATGCAAGGATTTTTCAATACCCACAAATCAATGTGATATACCACATTAACAGACTGAAGAATAAAAACCATATTATAATATCAATAGGTGCAGAAAAAGCTTTTGATAAAATTCAGCATCCACTTACGATAATAACTCTCCAGAAAGTGGGCATAGAGGGAACCTACCTCAACATAATAAAGGCCATATATGACAAACCCACAGTAACAGCATGCTCAATGGTGAAAAACTGAAAGCATTTCCTCTAAGGTCAGGAACAAGACAAGGATGCCCACTCTTGCCACTTTTATTTAACATAGTTTTGGAAGTCCTAGGCACAGCAATCACAGAAGAAAAAGAAATAAGAGGAATCCAAATTGGAAAGGAAGAAGTAAAACTGTCCTTGCTTGCAGATGACATGATACTATACATAGAAAATCCTAGACACCACCAGAAAACTGCTCATCAATGAATTCAGTAAAATTACAGGATACAAAATCAATATACAGAAATCCGTTACATTTCTATACACTAACAACAAACTATCAGAAAGAGAAATTAGGGAAACAATCTCATTTACCATCACATCAAAAAGAATAAAATACCTAGGAACAAATCTACCTAAAGAGGTAAAAGACCTGTACACCAAAAACTATAAGACCCTGATGAAAGAAATTGAAAACTACACAAACAGATGGAAAGATATACCATATTCTTCGATTGAAGAATCAACATGGTAAAAATGACCCACTACCCAAGGCAATCTACAGATTCGGCACAATCCCTATCAAAATACCAAGGCCATTTTTCACAGAACTAGAACAGATAATTTTAAAATTTATATGTAAACACAAAAGACCCTGAATAACCAAAACAATATTGAGAAAGAAGAACAGAGCTAGAGGAATTACACTCCCTGGTTTCAGACTATACTATAAAGCTACGATAAACAAAACAGTATGGTGCTGGCACAAAAACAGATACATAGATCAGTGGAACAGGATAGAGAGCCCAGAAATAAACTCACACACTTATGGTCAATTAATCTATGACAGAGGAGGCCAGAATATACAATGGAGAAAAGGCAGTCTGTTCAATAAGTGGTGCTGGGAAAACTGGACAGTTACATGTAAAATAATGAAATTAGAACATCCTCTAATACCATAAACAAAAATAAACTAAAAATGGATTAAAGACCTAAATGTAAGACTGGATGCTATAAAACTAGAGGAAAACATAGGCAGAATACTCAACATAAATCGCAGCACTATTTTTTTGGATTCATCTCCTAAAGTAGAGGAAATAAAAGCAAAAATAAACAAATGGGGCCTAATTAAACATAAAAGCTTTTGCACAGCAAAGGAAATCATTGACAAAATGAAAAGACAATCTACTGAATGGGAGAAAATGATATGACCAATAAGGGATTAATATCCAACATATGTAAACAGCTCATATAACTCAACATAAAAAAAAAAAAAAACCTGATTAAAAATGGGCAAAAGAACTGAATAGACATTTTTTCCAAAGAGGAAATGCAGCTGGCCAACAAGCACATGAAAAGATGCTCAACATCACTGATCATCAGGGAAATGCAGGTCAAAACCACAATGAGATATCACCTCACACCTGTCAGAATGGCAATCATCAAAAAGTACACAAATAACAAATGTTGGCAAGGATGTGGAGAAAAGGGAACCCTCGTACGCTGTTGGTAGGAATGTAAATTCGTGTAGCCACTGTGGAAAACAGTATGGAGGTTTCTCAAAAAACTAAAAATAGAACTACCATATGATTCAGCAATTCCACTCCTGGGTATATAACCAAAAAAACCAAAAACACTAATTTGAAAAGATACACGCACCCCAATGTTCATAGCAGCATTATTTACAATTGCCAAGACATGGAAGCAACCTAAGTGTCCATCAACAGGTGAATGGATTATAAAAGATATGGTATATATATACAATGGAATACTACTCAGCCATAAAAAAGAATGAAATTTTGCCATTTGCAGCAACACGGATGGACTTGGAGGGCATTATGCTAAATGAAATAAGTCAGACAGAGAAAGACGAATACTGTATATCACTTACATGCAGAATCTAAAAAATACGACAAAGTAGTGAATATAACAAAAAAGAAGCAGACTCACAGATATAGAGAACCAACTAGTGGTTACCAGTGGGGGGGTGCACATACAGGTTGGGGAGTGGGAGGTATAAACTATTGGGTGTTAGATAGGCTCAAGGATGTATTGTACAACACAGGGAATATAGCCAATATTTTGTAATAACTGTAAATGGAAAGTAACCTTTAGAATTGTATTAAAATTTTTCAAAAATTTTAAAAGAGCTAATGGCAAACTGAAATCATGAGGAAGCAAAGTCCATGTAAGGTACAGAAGAACACAGGTGTGTGTGGTGAGGGGTTTGGGAGAACAATCAGAGACGGATAGAAAGCAGCCAGTCTCTAATGTTGCCTTTGCTCATGAAGGATAGCCCTATTTGTATATAATAAATTCCTTAGTTTGGGCTGATTTCCTAAAATAGCCTGGATATACAAGGAAAATTTAAGATTTATTAAATGTGGAAGCCCAGCAACAGTGATTAGAAGTGATGACAAGGGCAGTAGTATCTAGTGGTGGTAGCCAGTGAAGTAAGTCAGACAGTAAGCTGACATCAAGGGATTTTTTTGTTTTGTTTTATTATCCAAATCCTCACCAGGAGGAAGCTGGCCTTGTAGAACAGTCAAATGGCCTATTAGAGACTCAGTCAAAGCTGGGAGACAGACTTTATGAAATTAAGAGACTTATCCTGCAAGATGTGAGGAATGTATTGCATAGACATTTCTTACACAAAATTTTCAAATCCATCCCTTCAGTCATGCCCTTTACTTCAGCTGAATTTTGCTGGACCAGCAGACTTCTCCATCAGTTGGAGTTCAACTTTCGCTGAGTTTTGTTAACTGTTTTGGAAGCCTTTAAAAAGAAAATGTGAGAACCAGAGGGCCTCCCTTATCTCCTGAAGCTGCAGGAAGAATGTGATGAAATTAGGGCTAGAGATGCAAAGAAGTCACAGGTACAAATAAAATCAACAGGTCTCTTAGCCAAAGTAGTGCCCTGAGAGAGAAAGAAAGGGGTCCTAAGGCCTGGGATGGGGATATGTGGGTGTACAGCATGTATCTTAAACTAAATTCCATTGAATTTTCAATGCTGACAAAAGCAGTCTCTTTTCTTTTGCCTGAAGAGAGCAGCCTTCCATTGACTGAAGACTGCATAATGACTACATCTGAGACAACAACCTCACAAGATAATGGTTGTTCTCCACAAGAGATGCTCCAGCCTCTCCTTATTGCCACCAAAACAGTGAGCAGGACAGGATAACAACACAGGTTGAACAAGAAAATTACCTCTTCAGAGAGTAAACAGTTTACAGATTAAAGAAATTGCATGTCTAAATGTCTTTGGCAAGAATCAGAGGAATATGTGTTAAAGTGTACCTTAAGGGTATTGGACTGAAAAACTGAAATGTAATCACTCATCCATGATTCAGAGTGCAATGGCTACAAAGACACCATAGCCAGACCTAATATAGAGTTTTGGCCCAAATCCATCTCCTAGTAGGTTCATTGGGTCTATGTAACTATGCTGTGGTTGTTTTATGCCACTAACTGTATAACTGTGAAAGATATACCTAGTAACTAGTAGAGTCTTCACATTGGTTCCCTGATCTGTGGAGTAAATTATGCTGTGATAGGAGAGTTAAATGGAGCCCCTGAAATTTATTTTACTTAACCAAGATAGTAAATCATAAGCATTACTGAATTCTAGGAGGATTTGCAGAGACCAGCAACAAAATCAGAGGATGAAGGATGATATTTCTCATCATATCCCCATTCAGTTCACCTGCTTGTTCACTACAAAAACCAGATGAATTATTAAAAAAATGACAGTGGGCCACAACAAGTGGTAGCTCCAACAACAGTAAAGAATATGGCATTTTTACTGAAAGAGATCAACACCATCTCCAGCATTTGGTATGCAGCTACTGAACTGGTGAACTGGTGAATACATTCTTTTCAATTCCCTTCAATAACAGGGATCAAAAGTATTCCTTTATACATGGGAAAGACCCAATATACAATCATTGCCTTGCTTTGGAGTCATATTAACTTTATTGTTCTCTGTCAACATATAATTTACAGGGACCCTTAATCATCTTGGTATTCTGGAGACCATCATACTTCAGAAAAACCCACAAAAATTCAGAAGTCTTCCATGCTCTCAAACATTTCAAGGATCCAAAGATCTGGGCAAAGCTTGGACATCCCCTCTAAGGTAAAAATACGGGCTGTTGCAACTTCCACTCCCTAAAACTAATAATAAGACATAATGCATTTTAAGGTCTTTTTGGATTTTGAAGGCAATACACTCAATTTTGGCTAATAAAGCATCTATCAGATAACTCTCATGTGACAGTTTTAAGTGGACCTAGAGCAAGAGAAGGCTCTATGGCAATTCAGAAGTTAGTATAAATTGCCCTGCCACTCAGGCTATATTACTTGGCTGAGCA
This sequence comes from Eubalaena glacialis, assembly GCF_028564815.1. Lineage (NCBI taxonomy): Eukaryota > Metazoa > Chordata > Mammalia > Artiodactyla > Balaenidae > Eubalaena > Eubalaena glacialis. Next base: position 204,006,972 of record NC_083716.1, read on the forward strand.
AGTCAACAGTGATAGAGGGAGCCATGGCAGATAAGGACACTTTGAGGAGTCTCTGGCAAGTCACAAGAGACTTAACAGCACATATGCCCAACATTCTAGAGCAAAGCCATGCTTTCTGCTGCAGAGACCATTCTATGCTTGCAAAATTAATCCTGGTTTGTTTCTAACCCTTAATAGAGCCTGAGTATCTGACCATGAGACACCAGATGAGTATACAACCAAAGCTTCCCATAAAGAACTGGGTATTATCAATACATAGAGTCATAAGGCAGAGAAGACAAAGCAACAATATATCATCTGATGGAAATGGTACATTTGAAGTTCAGAAGGCACAAGTAAATCACATAAACAGGTAGTGAAAACTTCCATGGCATCTACCACTGTTGCACTGAGCATCTCTTCTTCAACTCACAATCCTGGGCTCACAGGGTATTTTCCCAACACCAACTGATGGAGAAGGAAAAAATTTAAGCAGGTTCACAGTTGAGTCAGTTTGGTATGTTGGTGCTGGCCATAAATGGAAATGGGTGAGAGGAAGTCCTCCCAGTGAGCGGAGCTGAAAGTAAAACATTTACCCATTCAACTACATGTAGGTGGAAGTGGCATAAAGTACAACTGTACATAGATTACTAGATTTGACTGGCTGGTTAAGGGTATGGAAGAAACAAAATTGGAAAATCAGAGTGTAGAGTGAGAAAGAAGTATGTGAATAAAATATGTGAGAAGGCACAAAGTTTGTGAATCTTTTTGGGTCTAAGATTAATGCCCAGAAAACAACCTCTACCATAGAGGAATTACTCAACATCTAAGTGGACAAAAAATCCTGAACCTAAGGATGTCATCCAGCCTCTGTTCTCAGCTACCTCAGTGCTAGAACAATAGGCCCATAATGGAGGAACAATGGTGGAAGGGATGGCGGCTATCCATCGGAACAACAACATGGATTCCCTCTCGCCAAGGCTAATTTAGCTACTGCCACTGATGAAAGTCCAACCAGCCATTATCAAAGACTAATGGTGAGCCCTTGATATGGCATCATCCCTCAAGGATACCAGCCAACCACCTGTCATCAGGTGGAGTACATCAGATCCCTTTTACTATGGAGGGAGCAGCAATTTGCACTTAACAGAATTAAACCTACATCTCCTTTCTTACTCACAGTGCCTCTTCCAGCACCATCTCTTAGGGGATTACAGACTACCTGATCTATAGGCATGATATCCTGAACAACACTGTCTTGATCAAGAGAACCATTTTATGAAAAACGAAATCAATGAGCAAATGATCACAGGACCGATCAACTGGTCTTATACAATTCACTTATAAGCAGTTGACCTAATAGAATAGCATATTAAAGGAATATTACAACCTCGATTAAGTATCTGCTCAGGAAAATTCCCTTTCATGTTTAACACATTTTCTTCTAGGACATAATATACAAACTGAACTAACGGTAACATTTGGTGCTGTGTTTCCCAAACCAAACTTCATGAGCCCAGAAATCAAGGGGTGAAAATGGAATTGTCATCTCTCACAATCACCTCTTGTAACCTATTTGCAAAATTTGTGCTTTCTTCCCCAGAAGCTTAGTTTCTCCTTGTTAAAGGTCCTGGTTTCCAAAAGGCAATGCTTCCACATGGAGACAATGCAAGAGTTCTACTGTGTTTGAAGTAACTACTACCATTCAATCATTTGGGGCTTCTTATTACAATGGATGAAAGTAAATAAAGGTCTTTATTACTTTATTGATTATTTAATTATTACTTTATTACTTTATTTATACAGGGAGTAACCAACCTTAATTACCATGAGCAACTAGAGCTACTGCTAAACAACGTGGTTCAGAAAGAAAGTGTCTTGAATTCAGGGGATTTAGTGGAATGTCTGTGGCATTTCCACAACCCATGTTAATGATGAACGTAAAGTTGTTGCATCCACAGCTTAACAAGGTCTATGTGCTCAGCCTGCCAACAATAAATATCTGAATCACTCTATCACGCAAGCAACTTGATTAACAAACATTCTAGCCAAGGTTGAGAAAAATCTAGAATGACTGATGGAGGGGTGAGGTGATGGATACCAGTTATAGCCTCAGAACCAGCTTCAACAGGAGTGACTGTAACCTGTTCAACTAACGTTCTTGTTTAAATATTTGCAGAGACTGCATCAGGCCAACAGTTTGAAGAGAGATGTGTGACACACTGGATTTGAGAACACAAGTAGATCTGAGTGGTACAAGGAGCAGACTGTATTGGACACCTTTGGTGCACCATTTCAAATTTCTCAGTACCATCTCTTACAACAGCACTGCTATAGCAACAAGGTCTGTATGGCCTTTGACTAATTTTTCACAGGTGCAATCTGATAGTACTTTATTTGAGACCTATGATGCATACATATCACTGCCTATCTCAGAGCTCACTGAAATGATGGTATGAAACACCCACAGAGATTTGCTTAGAGTTATGCCTGTGAAGCCTAGAAATGTATTAAAATGAATGCCATGGGGTCACCCTTGACTTAAGGGAGATGGAAGCTGAAAGATAAATGCTTTTCCTTTTCTTCCTTTAAGACACATTTCTTAAAAATTCACAGATGATCTCTCAGAAGCAAGCACTAGTCATATGGATCAATGGCCAAAACCTGTTTCTTTGTATTTGCTTTCCCTTCTTTGCTTTATTCCCCAATCTGCACTTCTCTTCCCTGGGATCACTTTCCAAATAAACAAACAGCCTATGATCCTTTGTCTTTGGCCTTGCTTCTAGGGGAAGCTAGGCTAAGATAGGGAGAACACTGAAGTGACTAAGATTAAAACCCATCAATGGAGATTTTTATCATTCTTTGTGATATCTAATAGAATAAGACTAGAAATGTCCAAAAACTACTCTTCCAGGACTCCCAAGCTTCCAATAAATGATAATAAAATATGCTTTGGCAATAAAACAAAAAGTACCTAAAAACCCACAGAAATACCATATAAAGAAAGCAAGACTCTAAACTGGCTGGTAGTGTGAGTAATGAAATAGCCATTTTTCAAGAGACTTGAGGTTATAGAAAAGGGACAAAAGAAAAAAAATAGAGAAAAGACAAGAGAAGACTGTAGCAGCTTTAGTAATTAGAGCAACTAGAGTGGACAAACCTAAGAGGAGGCAAATAATATAATAATGGGGAGGAAGAGTTAAGGAAAAAAGAGGGAAACTGTAGTAGCAACAATTATATAGAACCTACTACATGCTAGGTGTTATTTAAATGTCTTACAAATGCTAACTGATTTAATACTCATAACAACCCTATGAGGTATCCCCAGTTTATAGATAATAAAACTGAAGCATATACAGTTAAAGTAACTTGCCTAAGGTGACTCAACTAGCAAGTTAACAGACTTGGGATGTGAATGTTGGAAGCCACACTCTGGAGTTCACATCCCTAAAACAGCCTCTAATACCTTTTTTTTAATTGTGGTGAAATACACATAGTGTAAAATTTACCATCTTAACTATTCTTAACTGTACAGTTTAGTGGCATTAAGTACATTCACATTGTTGTGCTATCATCACAACACTCTGTCCACAAAACTCTTTTAATCTTGCAAAACTGAAACTCATACTCATTAAATAATAACTCCCAATGTCCTCCAACGCTCAGCCCTTGGCAACCAACATTCTGTCTCTATGAATTTGACCACTCTAGGTACCTGATATAAGTGAGATCACACAATATTGGTCCTTTTGTGACTGGTTTAGTTCACTCAGATTCATCCATGTTGCAGCATGTAACAGAATTCACTCTGTTTTGAAGGCTGAATAATACTCCACTGTATGTATGTAACACATTTTGTTGATGCATTCATCCACTGACGGACATTTGGGTTGCTTAAACATTTTGGCTATTGCCATGAACATGGGTATACAAATATACGTTTGAGTTCCTGCTTTCAATATTCTTGGTTACAAACACAGAAGTCAAATTGCTGGATCATATGGCAATTCTATTTTGAATTTTTTTGAGGAACCACAATATGGGTTTCTATAGCAGCTGTACCATTTTACAATTCCACCCATAGTGCAGAAGTGTTCCTATTTCTCCATATCCTCACCAACATTGTTATATTCTTTTTTTAGGATACTAGCCATCATAGTGAGTGTGAGGTGGCATCTAAATGGTCTTTTAATTTGCATTTCCCTAATGGTTAGTGAGGTTGAACATCTGTTCATGTGATTGTTGGCCATTTATAATAATATTTGGAGAAATGTCTATTCAAGTCCTTTGCTCATTTTTTAATTGTATTACTTGGATTTTTGTTGTTGGGTTATAGGAGTTCTTTATATATTCTGAATATCAACCCCTTATTAAATATATGATTTGTAAATATTTTCTCACATTCTGTAGATTACCTTTTTCACTCTGTTGATCTTTTTTTGTTTTTTGTTTTGATGCAAGGAAGTTTTAAATTTTGATGCAGTCCAATTTAACTATGTTTTCTTTTGTTTCCTGTGCTGTTGATGTCATATCCAAGAAATCATTGTCAAATCCAATGTTACGAAGATTTTCCCATATACTTTCTTCTAAGAGTGTTATAGTTTTAGGTTTTATATTTAGGTCATTAATGTATTTTGAGTTAATTTTTGTGTATGATGTAAGTTAAGAGTCCAACTCCATTCTTTGCTTGTGGATGTCTAGTTTTCCCAATACCGTATGTTGAAAAGACTGTCTTTTCCCCCACTGAATGGTCCTGGTACCACTGTCAAACACTATTTGCCCATTTATACGCAAGTTTATTTCTGAGCTCAGTTTATTTCTGAGCTCTCTATTCTGTTCTGTTGGTATAGACATCTGTCTTTATGCTAGTACCACAACTGTCTTGATTGTTGTTGCTTTGTAGTATGTTTTGAACTCAGGAAGTATGAGACCTCCAACTTTGTTCTTCTTTTCCAAGAAGTTTTCTTAGCATTTAATGTATTAATGTAATTTTTTGTGAATCTCTAAGAGAGGGAGAAAATATGGAAGGTTTTATTTACCCAGAATATTTTATCAGATCATTATCCTAGGGAACACATTTTAGGAAATATTGCTCTGCATAATTCAGATATTTTTTTAAAATTCTGACTGATAGCCACTGACACACAATTTTCAAAATTCACTGGGTTTTAATAACCCAAAGTAATCATTTTCTTTCTAAAATAAAAAAATTATTTTAAATTTTACAATAAAAATTCAAATGCTTATAAACATATTAATAATTATGATGAAACAATGGTCTTGAGATAGTTAGCTTTAGACTTGCCTGAGAGAGACAGAAAACACAATGACGAATTAAATAAGAAAGTAGTTTATTTCTTCCTTGTGTCAAAATCCAAAGGTCAGTGGCCCAGGGCTGGGCTAGAGCACATGGTGTGTATCCTCCCTTCCCAAGATCACCTCATAGTATGTCATGGGCTGATGGTGATAAGATGCAAAACAGAATACTTGAAATGACATGAGGTAACATTATTTGAAAATTCACTTAATAGCAAGATGATTCTGTTACTCTGAAGCAACTCTTAAAAGTGAGAATACTAGTTTTGTAGAAGAAGGTGTTTACAGGGTTAAAAACTCACTTGCATTGTGGATATATATATTAAATACAAAGATCTCTCAAGTTGAAATCTCACAGTGATATGGGTAAGACTAAAAACATCACTGCATTTCAGTGAATTTAACAGCCTCTGACTACATTCCATCTGATGTTTTATGCTCTCTCAAGAAATATACACCTGTCTAGCAATTTACACACATACACTTGTATGGCACCTCATGCCCTATAAAAGAGCAAAGTCATCATTATTCCAGGAACAGGTGTGTGTCATTCTATAAAAATTCTAAAAAGAGGACACACCCACTAGAGTAGCAAAGTAATTTTCAATTTCAAAATGATCACTACTTTGATTGGTGGGGCAAATAAAACACTTTCACACTACAATATATTGCATAATATTGCATATGAGCTAACCTTCCGGGCTTATGCTGTACATTAGCCTACTGTTGATCATTAGCTGCTATGCATTTACACATACACACGCATTCACACACAAACACGCCTACTACATTCCTGCCATGTTCTATCATTTTGATATTTGGCAAGAGAATCTCTTTAAATTCAAGATTGTGATGTCTGGTGAAAATCACCTCTTCTTTCTGGTCCTGTCTGTTCCTCTGGGCCTTGCTTCACAATTATGCTCCCTCAACTCTCTTGTCTTCTGCCAGCCTTTTCCTCTGTGTTGGCACCTTTATTTTCAGTGATGAGCAATCCAAGTCTCTCCTGTTTTAACAGTAAAATCGCTCTCATGATCTTATATCCTCTTCCTCATATTTCCCCCTCATTTTCCTTCACTTATCGTATACATTTCTCATAATACAAATCTATTTTCTCCATCTCCATTCTCTCTTCAATCTGACTAGAATATATTCCCTGAGACACACAAGTCTCTTAATTACCAAACCCAATGGGTATTTTTGAGTTCTTATCCCAGTTATGCTTCCTGCAGCATTTGATACAGTTGGCTTTTTTCCCCTAATGAAACTATTCCTAACTTGGTTTCTATGATGTCATACTCTGCTAGTTCTCCCGTATTTCTTCATCATTCTTTCTTAGTTCCTTTCAAATTATTCTCATCAGAATTTCCCACAGACTCAAATTTGATGATGTTTTTTTCTCAGTTTAAATGCCATCCCTGCTTTAGTATTTTATATAAAGAGCCTCAGAGGTCCCCACAGAACTGCAAGCTCAACATGCCCAAAATGAATACCTTACCTTTCCCCGAAATGCTCTTCCTCATGTTTCTCTGATAAGCATCAGAGATACTTTCATTCTTTCAGGTACCCAAGTCAAAATTCAAGAGCCAGTTTTGACATATCCCCTTTTCTCATCCACCATATCTAATTAATTAAAAAATCTAACTGATTTTATTTCCAAAATGTATCTCAAATCCATCTGAACATATATCTTTTAGTCTAACTTGTCATATTCTTTTGTCAGAACCATATAATAGACCACTAACTGATCTCTCAAATTCTGCCTCAAATCTGTGTCCCACACTGTTACCAAAAACCTCTACCTAAAATGAAAACCTGGCCATGCCTTCCTCCTGATTAAAATCTGTAGATGATTTCCAGGAAAAAATTTCCAGCACATTGACATAGGCTACATGGTCCTCCACAATCTGGCTCCTGCCTTCCTTTCCAGGCTTCCCACTTGCTGTCAACCACATAATCTAGTACTTCATGTTCCTGCAGCACTAAATTACTTATAAATTTCTGGACTCACCATGGCCTTTGTCAATGTTCTTCCCTCTTCATTCTTTGCACTCCATCCATCTGGTAAATCTACTCACCTTTCAAAACCTTTCCAGGCATCAGCTTCTCTAGGAAGATCTCCCTAGAGCTCCAGGTGGAGTTAATTACTTTCCCATCTACTGTTTCTCTATATCTTTTTAAAAAATATATCTATGTAGCTTATTTTTTTATTTTATTTATTTATTTTTAATTTATTTATTATTTATTTTGGGCTGTGTTGGGTCTTCGTTGCTGCGTGCAGGCTTTCTCTATCTGCAGTGAGCAGGGGCTACTCTTCGTTGAGGTGTGTGGGCTTCTTATTGCGGCAGCTTCTCTTGTTGTGGATCATAGGTTCTAGGCGTGCAGGCTTCAGTAGTTGTGGCACACGGGTTCAGTAGTTATGGCTCACAGGCTCTAGAGCTCAGTCTCAGTAGTTGTGGCACATGGGCTTAGTTGCTCCGTGGCATGTGGGATCTTCCCAGACCAGGGCTCGAACCCCTGTCCCCTGCATTGGCAGGTGGATTCTTAACCACTGTGCCACCAGGGCAGTCCCTCTCTATCTTGTATGTACTTTTATCATTGCACTATTGCTCTCTATTATAAGTATTTATCAGCCTGTTTTATCTTTCTCCAATAAATTGTAAGTTTCTCAATAGCAAGAATGATATGCTATTCATCCTTTTATTTCCAGCATCTAGCGTAATTATTCCCACTGCCTTGGGATTCAGGAAATGTTGGTAGAACTGAACTGAAGTGAATTCATTGTTCTTAGAGAACACTTTGTTTTGTTTCCTTTATAAAAATAATATATTTTAAATCATATCATAAGGTTTCCAGTTCAAGATGAAGAATAAACTCACATGTTTATTTCTCCTCCTTTTCAAAACCTAATAGACATCACAATGCACAAATGGAGGATGAATTAAGAATTAAACAGAAGACAGGAGGCAGAGTTCTGAGAAAACCACATATTTTGACTAATTTTTTGAATATTGAAAGTGGCAAGGATCTATTGGAGAGTAAACCAGCGGGAGCTGTACTCAGAACACAAGTAAGACATTTTTTCTCTTGAAGGTAGAGACGTATTAGAATCAACAAAGAGCAGATTAGGAAATAGAGCAAAAATCTAGGAAATTATTTGTAGGATTTTACAAAACACTTTATGAAGTACCTCTAACGTGCCAAGGCTAAAACCCATAGAACTTATCTCTAAAGAAATAGGTACATATGTCTGAGAAAGAATATGGTGTCCTTAGAGCTGGTGACATTCCACAATGAAGCTCTCTTTATTTGGGCTTTGGCTGGCTGGGGTACATGCAACTTAGCTGCCTGCCTGATTCTTGCCAACTTCTTACCCACTCACATCAAAGAAGCTTTTCTGTTGACACATATTGCAACTGCCCAAAGCTCACAATCAACCCTTCCATCTCCCTTCCAGGAGAGAGATCTGTTAGGAAACAGAACTTCACAAGACAAAAACCTAAGCTAGCTTCCTATATTTAGCAACTTATTTATTTACTCATATTTAATAACACATAAATAAACCACCATTTTTTAAGGAAAAAGACAACAACAGAAAAAAAGAAGAAGGAGGAGGAAAGACCAAGAGAAACAAACAAAACTGACCCTAGGGTAAGTAAAAAACAAAATAGAATTTTTCCTTCAAAGTTCTGAAGGAAAACGATATTGAACCTGCAAATTTTTAACAAGCTAAACAACCAATTAACAATTTATACAGTAGGAAGTCAAGAGATACAGTCTAAAGTTGATGGGCCACGATGCAGAAGTTTAGCTATTACTCAAAGCTATAAAGATAGCTAACAGAAGAACCTGAAAACATGTGTGGCAGAAAAAAATTCAAGGAGAGCAAGCATAGGACAAGTTAACTTGAATTTATCATATCCAATGCAAGTTATAAATAAATAAAATTTAAATTTGATGAATGAAGGTAGAGATGCCTAAGAGTTATAAACAGGTAAGAACAGTTTACTCTGGGTACTGAGTTAAAAGTGAGGAGTAGAGAGAAAGAGGGATTTAAATAGATTTCTTTCTCTTTTTTATTTATTTTTTTGCCTGCTGAAATGTTTAAATTTTGTTAACATGTCCGTTAATCACTACTCCCACTGTGATAGCATGTTTCCAAACATGGCCACTATCAATTCTTCTCCTTCCTGCACATGCATGCCACTCCTCCATCAAGAGGTAGAATGTATTTCTCTGCCTCCTTGAATCTGGATTGACTCTGTCTGCTTTGACCAATAGAGAATAGTGGAAAGGATGCTGTGTTAGTTCTGAGCCTAGCCTTTAAGAGAACTGGTAGCTTCTATTTCCAGTTTCTTGGACTCCTGAGCCACTCCTGACAACAACTGAATGAGAGACTCCAAGAAAAAAACCATTCAGTTGCATGGGGTAGTTTGTAATGCAGCAATATACATTAAAGATAGATATAAGAGTGACTATCATAGGTTATGTTATTGAGGTATAAAATGGAAAACTAAACTTATGTGCATAATACCTACTCTTTCTCAGTTTCTTTCTAAAATAGCACTCCCGCCCCCACTTATGGTACAGAAGTTTAGCTCTACTTTTAGATACTAGAAAGGAGTCCTACTTATATACCTGAAATGTTAAAAGATTGAATGAGAAACAGTACAGGTGAGAATGATGCTGATGGAGGGAAACTCCTGATATCCACTATACTCAAGGAGAAGTTTAAGAGGAGTTAGTGTAGTGTAGGGCCAAGAGCTAATCTGGGACCATTCTAAGTCTCTAATTCTTTGCCCACTATCATTAACTGAATGTTTGTGTTCCCCCAAATTTTATATGTTGAAATCCTAACACCCAATATGATGGTATTAGGAGGTGGGGTATTTGGGAGGGAATTAGGTTATGAGGGTAGAGCCCTCGTGAATAGGATCAGTGCCCTTATAAGAAGAGACACAGACATGAGATTTCTCTCTCTCTCTTTCTTCCTCCTCCTTGGCCCCCTTCTCTTTGCCATGTAAGGATATAACAAGAAGATAGTCATCTTCAAACCAGGAAGAGTGCCCTCACCAAACACTGGATCTGCCAACACCTTGATTTTGGACTTCCCAGCCTCAAGAACTGTGAGAAATAAAATTCTGTTATTTAAGCCAACCAGTCTGTGGTCTTCTGTCATAGCAGCCAAGGGAGGGCAGTAGTTAAAATATGCCAAAATTCTTGTTTTGTTTAAGATAAAATTATAGATACAGTATTTTTTTATAGATACAGTTTTATTTTTAATACTTATTAAAAATTTTTAAACTTTAAAACATTCAAAGTAAACCATAAGAATACACAAGAATCAGACTTCCCTGGTGGCGCCATGGTTAAGAATCCACCTGCCACTGCAGGGGACACAGGTTCAAGCCCTGGTCCAGGAAGATCCCACATGCCACGGAGCAACTAAGCCCATGCGCCACAACTACTGAGCCTGCACTCTAGAGCCCGCAAGCCACAACTACTGAGCCCACATGCTGCAACTACTAAAGCCCGTGCGCCTAGAGCCCGTGCTCTGCAACAAGAGAAGCCACTGCAATGAGAAGCCTGTGCACCGCGACAAAGAGTAGCCCCTACTCACTACAACTAGAGAAAGCCCGCGTGCAGCAACAAAGACCCATCCCAGCCAAAAATAAATAAATAAATAAAATATTAAAAAAAAAGAATATACAAGAATCTATAACTTTTAAGACATTCAAAGAAACGAAAAGAATAATGCATAATCAATCAGTACCACTAAATATAGGAAAACAAAATAACATAAACCTAAAGATAAAATAATTCAATAAAAAATAAAGCCAAATATAGTAGTGAATACTCCAAATATAAATGAGTTAATTTTCCTATTAAAAGATGGAGTGGTATGTAATCATTGAAATGAATGCTATAGAACTATATTTAATAATATGGAAAGATTAGCTTGATATAAGTGGAAATAAAAGCACATTACAAATAACGTGTAGAATATAATCTCACTTGATTAAAGTTAAGTGTCTGTGTGCATACACATATAAAAAGAGTAATTTGTCAGGAAAAAGTGTATTATTAGTTTTATTTCTAGAGATGGAATTTTAAAATTTTGTTTTTACTTTACTTTTATTGTAGATTTACTCTTTAACAATGAATATCTATTATCTTAAAATAAAAATAAAACTATTTTCATACTTTAAAGTAAATATATTTTTTAAAGACTATTATATTGGATCAGAGAAAAAAATTCAGTAATATGCTAGTTATGAGACAATATAATAAAACAAGCAAAATTATTGTAAATAGAGGAATAAGCCAAACTGTTCTAGGAAATTTTAATTTTTTAAAAAATAATACCAAGTAGAACTCGATGCATAAAGCATTAAAAGAGTGGCAAGAAAGTGAACAATAAACAAAAGAAAATGGAAGAAAGGAATTAATGTGAAAAAAACTCCAATTTATTAAAAGACAAAAAAGAAAGGGATTTTAAACAGGCAAGTGATAAATGAAACCCAAACGCTTGGTGATTCTCTCTAGTGAAAGAGAGAGATCAAAAATATTCTTTAATGAACCCCATGAGAGGAGGAGCCCTGATTGCCTTGGTAATGGTTGTGTATTGATGCCTCACACAGTGCCTGGCACACAGTCAAAACTCATTACTATCTGGGAATGATAATAAATTCTAATTTGGAGATGACTTAGGAAATAATAAAAAGTTTACAAATCAAGCAAATAACTCTAAAAGACTAAATGAAATACACATAAAAATTATCAGATCCACTGAGTAAGAGAAGGAAAATCAGAAAAACAAAGAAAAGATTTTTTTTAATTGTTAAAGAAATACTTCTCAGAAAAGATGTCAGGCCCTTTTAGTTTTACGGGCAATTTCCATTAAAACACCAAGTGAAAAATTATCTGTTTAAGGTATTCCAGAACTTAGAATAGAAAGCTTCCCAATTCACTTCACAAGTCTTACATAACCCTTACAAAAATATTGCACACTACTAAAAATAGAAGACTATACTTATGAATATGGATGCATAAATTCTAAATACTATATTAGCAAATTGAATGCAGTGGTATATTAAAAGAATATACCATGACTAAGTAGACTTATTCCAGAATGCAAGAATGGTTTAATATTAGACATTCTATTAATGCTGTGCATTATATTAATAGGTTAAAGAAGAAAAAGCATATCTGTTATATTAATAAATGCCAGAAAGTTTTTTTTTTATGAAATTCAAGCTGAAATCCTAAAAAAAGTTTAAAAACAGGAGACTGCTTTAGCTATGTAAAAAAGGAATTAGAAATCAATAATAAAATTCACACTGAATCATAAAAAATTAGAGGCACCCCATCAGAAAGAGAAAGAAATAAAAAGATGTGTTCAACACTGTTCTCTAGTTAAGACAATAAAGAAAAATGAAATGAGGTATACATTACTGGAAAGAATATCATTTGAAATGTTTTTATCAGTACAGAAAAACAAACATAAACAGGCTTAAACAATACATACGTTATTGTCTTATATAAAAGAGAAGTCCAGCAGAGGTGAGTATCAAAATAAGGCAAATTTTAACATCAGAATCAAGGAATGCTATGGGCCAGTGTTAAATGGAGGACATAGCTAGATTGCAAGATGGTGGGATAGCATCCCCCTGCTTCAACCAGAGGCAGGGAGGGAGAACACAAGTGGGAAAAAGGTTAAAGGGGCTGTGGGCTCTATTCTATGCCCTCACTAATCATTGAATTCACCTCCAACTGCTAACACCCAAATAAACCCTGCCTTCTGTTGGCCTACCTTCTAGCTTATCAGTCCTAGAAGATGGGATAGCCAGTTTTCAAGGCAGAACGCTGACTTCAAATCATGATTCTGCTATTTACTAGCATTGTGACCTTGAACAAATTACTTAACAGAATTAAGTTTCTGTGTCTGCAGGTACACTACGGGATATCAACCATACATAACTCTTATGGGTTGTTATAAAGCATAAACGAACTATCATGGTGCTTGGCGTTTAGTAAAAACACTCATTATGAAAAATATCATTCACCAGAATTCCAGGGCCTGGGATGCTACTTCTTTACACGAAGAACCATCTGAGTGAAAGATAAGCTAAAATTTCCAGGTATCAGGTATAGCAACTAGGGATATCCTATGTAGAAGATCTGGTTACAAACAGTACAGAAAAATGGGAGAAGAGAAAATAAAAAATGAAGGGACCATTTGAATGAGAAAGGCTTTTGGAAGCAGCAATCAATTAGAAACTCTGGGTTGAGAGAGGCGTATATTGATTGTCTCCTAATGGTTGTGATATGTTAAGCCTCTGAATCCTCACTTCAGGGAAAGCTACAGTAAAGATACTTGCTCCTCACCGAGGCTTCTGGAGTTAGACCGCAAATTATTTAAAATCAGACACAATTCACTGATTAAACCACGTTGGATCCTGGGTTTTGGGGGAGGGTTAAAGTAAGCTTTCATAGTTGAAAGCTATTACAATTGTTATTTTTATGCCAGTTTTCATGAATATACACACATATGTATATATTCATGAAAACTATCAATATATACATTTGGGGATATGTATATATACTTATTTATACTTACAAATTCACCAAACTCTATTAGGAAGCTCTTTCTTCCATGTTTGGATCTCATCCTTCTTTGCTCTACCAGTTTTTCCTTACAGCCTTCTCCAAGCCTCAGCCTGCTGTAGTACTGCTTCTCTGTTTCAATTTAGTTAACCTCCGTTATAAGCAAGGCTGCACAGGGTCCTGTTTTCACTACTTCCAGGACTCAAATCTAATGACCCTTTTGGGTAATCTGACCTTGCAGCAGGAAAACTCTGACAAGAATAAGAGAAGAAAGTAGAAATATGTCCACATCACAGAGTTGCAAAATGCTAGTGTTATAGGAAATTATCAAAACAGTAGGAGATAAAGTAGTCTTTGATGGCCAGGAAATCAAGGGCAAGAACTACAGGGGAGATGATGGGAGAGGCAAAGTGACATCTACATATTAAAGAAAATAAGCAAGAAATGAATGATGCTATAATTCCACCCTGGGGGTTCTGGTGACAAACCACTCGGATTCTGACTTCATGGTAACATGTCACCGCCAGCACCCCTCAGTGGAATTATAGCCTTGCCATTACGGGGTTGCTTGTCTGTTATTATGCTCAGAAGAGTTTAGAAAATATGCCCAGCGCTGCGGAAATGAAAAGTGGAGGCAGCCAGGCAGAGCTTGCAATCAAGTTCTTCCTGAAAACGTTCCAGGAGAGCTTGATGCGCTGAAGTGGCTGCCGCATGGCCTTGTTGGTAGGCTGTTTTCAAAGAAGCTCATCTTCCATCAGATTTCTTCTATCCCTCACTAGCCCCACAATTGCAATAGCCTCTAATTCCCTGCCACTAAGCCGTGGGGTGTTAATGACCAACCTCATGGTAGTGGCAGCAGTCTTAGAAGCAAACTAAACTAACAGACTTGGATACAAAGGTCTTGTGAACTGCCCATCACAAAAGGGCCACATGCTTTTTTTTTTTTTAATTTTTTTTTCAAGAGCCTTTTTTAATAAATTTATTTATTTAGTTAGTTTTGGCTGTGTTGGGTCTTCGTTTCTGTGCGAGGGCTTTCTCTAGTTGCGGCAAGTGGGGGGCCACTCTTCATCGCGGTGCGCGGGCCTCTCACTATCGTGGTCTCTCTTGTTGCGGAGCACAGGCTCCAGACACACAGGCTCAGTAGTTGTGGCTCACGGGCCCAGCTGCTCCGCGGCATGTGGGATCTTCCCAGACCAGGGCTCGAACCCGTGTCCCCTGCATTAGCAGGCAGATTCTCAACCACTGCGCCACCAGGTAAGCCCGGGCCACATGCTTTGAAAACTATTCCTTTTTGAACAAAGCAAAGTAAGGTTCAAAAAGGAATAGTTTTCATTCCTAATGGGAGAGTTGTGAGGAGAGCAAGGAAATTATGGCTAAAACGGACATGGACCAAGTTTGAATCTTTTACAAAGATTTTCTAAGGGTATGGAAATCCTGGATGTTCTCTTGTCTGGAATCTCCTAAGAATGAGAATAGTTTAGCTACAATCATAGCTCTCGTTTTCATTTAATTACAGTGAGCATTTATTTAAAGCAGTAAATTATGGTACCCTCTAGGTATTATGCAGTAGAATGTGTAACCAAATAAACGTAAACTATCTACAAGTGTAAAGGTATAAAACCATAGGAAATTCTTATCAAATTAAAACCTGAATTGGTGCGTTATTCCTCGTTGTTCCTCCACCCCTCTCAAAACTCTTAGCATAGTATTCTAAACATAACAGTTACTCCAGAAGCAAAAGAACATTTAAATCTGTTTATTTGTATAAATGGATAGTGGATAGATGGATGATGGATGGATGGATAGACGTTTCAAGTTCATAATCAAAATCTTCAACAAGGATAGAACAGTGATGGCCACGTCATAGTCAAAGTCTTGATGCAGTTGCATCCCCATATCCTCACCTGTGGCAGACCTTTTTATAGATCATGGCGTTCATTTTACTGAGTACCTTGGAATCTTTAGAATAAAGATCTCCAATCATACAAGGGCACTTAAGATAAATTCTAGAACTGCTAATAACCTTAACCAACATTTTGCCCCCTGGCCACATTGCAGTAATCCAATTTAGAAATATGCTGAGTGGTGAGATTGGTTGGCTTTCATGATGAGGACACAGTTCCCTTCCCACACACAGGAGCCTGGCTGTGTTTTTTTTTTTCCCAACTAAGGCTGTCTGTGGTACCTGAAAAATGACTCAGGCAGAGCTCTCATGATGCAAACAGCCCTAACATCCTACCAAAAATAATCCACTATATCTTCTGAGGCTTCTGAATCCAGTCCTAAAATAATTTCCTCTTTTTCTATTACTCGTGCCAGTTTAATAGAGGGATAGGTGTCAAAGAAGAAATAGGTGACTAAGGGTTGGATTAGGCAAAAAGGAGGCAAATTACTTTGTATCATTTGTTGAACAGAAAATAAGGTGATTTAGCAAAAATAAACAGCTCTTTAAGTTCTTTTTTTTTTTTTTAATGTACAGTGGGCCATTCCAGAATTATAAACATTGTAAAAGTCTACACTTAGTATTTTTTTTTAAATTTAGGTAACTTTTTGTGACACCATTTTTCAGTTTTTAAATTATTGTATAGAAGCTCTTTAACTTCGTACTCACTGGTTGAATTTTAAAAATCAGCAAAACTAAATACTTGGGCCCCTCTTCTGCCCATTAGAGTCAAGAGCTTCACCTCCAGAGCCAGATAAAAAACTCTGAAGCCCAGCTATACATCCTTCATTTATGATCCCTGTTGGGCTTGATTCCTATTTCATACTTTATGTTGCATTTTAAACAGAATATTTTTCTCATTGTATCCATGATTGCTTTTTATTGGAATGTAAGAAAGCTCGCAGTTTTTTATTGATCACCTTACCCTCTTATGACAAAGGTTTTACAGGTGATTCAAATTTTCTAAGTGGGTGATCATTTTACCTACAAATGATGTTTCACTTTTCCATTCCAATAATTATATCTCATTCTTCCTCTTCTTGTCTTAATTGCATTGCCTAAGATATCTAATACTGTTTTGAAAAGTAGAGATCCCTTATCAGCTGTGTGACCTTGAGCAAAGTACTTTAACCCAGTTATGTCTCAGTTTCCATATCTGTAAAATTGGGATACTACTATCATTAACTTAACAGGGTTGTTATAAATCATAAAGCTCTTAAAGACTATAAGTGCTTACTTAAATAGCACTGTAATTATTTTATCCGTATCATAATGCACATTAGCAATTTCCAAATAGTGATATATATAGTGTTCATAATCATCATTTTAATGGTATATAATATTCAATTGAGTTGACTAGTTTTCATTTTTATTTATTATCTGCCTATTTATTCAAAGAATTTGAGGGGTTCAGAGAATGTAATACACATGACATTCAAAATATGAGTTCTGTAATGCTAACGATCTTGCCTAATAGCTCTTTCAAATGACTTTCATTAAAAAAAATGGGTTGAAAAAGAATAGACACGTGTATATGTATAACTGAAACACTTTGCTGTACACCTGAAACTAACACAACATTGTTAATCTACTATGCTTCAATATAAAATAAAAAATTTTTTTTAAATGTATTGAGAGTCAATTTTAGTGGGTCCCAGATTTAGGATAAAAATGGTCACTTTTGGAAAAAGTACCATAAAAATTTTCTGCTTTCTGTGTGTATCAGTGACAAATTCTAGCATTGGTCTACCCCAAAGCAATTTTTATAAATAATATAAAAAAGGATATTAATATAATATGAATTTTGCATATGGAAGAGACTTTTCATGATATATATATATAGTCCAATCTTCCTTTTTTACAGGTGGAGAAACAAACAGAACAATTCCTTGAAATTTTGTTACATTTGGGAGGAAACTATCAAACATTTGATGACAATACTGTGTTTAG